>NC_060120.1:105194300-105504144 GCF_021461395.2 Schistocerca americana
TGAACGCACGAAGAGCCATGTTGCAAATGCAAATGTCAAGTCTCTGCCAGCTCATCTCCACCTGTTCCATCATATAGAGACATCAAAAAAAGTTTTGCATCACCTCGGTTCCGAGAGTTCCGGAACCTGTACAGAAAATTGGAATAGAGATCAACGTAAACATCGTTTCCGCTCCTTTTAATTGGATTGCATTTTGTACCGCCATACAGTGAGACCTTCAGAGGTGGTGGTCCTGATTGCTGTACAGTAGCACGTCCTCTTGCATTGATGCATGCCTGTATTCGTCGTGGCATTACTATCCACAAGTTCATCAAGGCACTGTTGGTCCAGATTGTCCCACTCCTCAACAGCGATTTGGCGTAGATCCTTCAGCCCTTTTCAATCTATCCCAGGCATGTTCGATAGGTTTCATGTCTGGAGAATATGCTGGCCACTCTGGTCGAGCGATGTAGTTATCCTGAAGGAAGTCAGTCACAAGATGTGCACGACAGGGGAGCGAATTGTAGTCCATGAAGACGAATGCCTCACCATTATGCTGCCGATATGGTTGAACTATCGGTCGGAGGATGGCATTCACGAATCGTACAGCCGTTACGGCGCCTTCCATGACCACTAACGGCGTACGTCGGCCCCACAAAATGACACCCCAAAACAGCAGGGAACCTACATCTAGCTGCATACGCTGGACAGTGTGTCTGAGGCGTTCAGCCTGACCGGGTTGCCTCCAAACACGTCTCCGTCGACTGTCTGGTTGAAGGAATATGCGACACTCATTGGTGAGAAGAACGTGATGCCAATCCTTAGTGGTCCATTCGGCATGTTCTTGGGCCAATCTGTACCGCACTGCATGGTGTCGTGGTTGCAAAGATGGACTTCATCATGGACGTCGGACTGAAGTTGCGCATCAGGCAACCTACTGCACACAATTTGAGTCGTAACACGACGTCATGTTGCTGCTCGAAAAGCATTATTCAACATGGTGGCGTTGCTGTAAGGGTTTCTCAGAACCATAATCCATAGGTAGCAGCCGTCCACTGCAGTGGTAGCCCTTGGGCGGCCTGAGCGAGGCATGTCACCGACAGTTCCTGTGTCTCTGTATCTCCTCCAAGTCCGAACAACATCGCTTTGGTTCACCCCGAGACGTCTGGACGCTTCCCTTGTTGATAGCCCTTCCTGGCACAAAGTAGCAATGCGGACGCGATCAAACTGCGGTATTGACCGTCGAGGCGTAGTTGAACTACAGACAACACGAGCCGTGTACCTCCTTCCTGGTAGAATGACTGGAACTGATCGGCTGTCAGACCCCCTCCGTCTAATAGGCGCTGCTCATGCGTGGTTGTTTACATCTTTGGACGGGTTTAGTGATATCTCTGAAAAGTCAAAGGGACACTGTCTGTGATACAATATCCACAGTCAACGTCTACCTTCAGGAGTTCTGGGAACTGGGGTGATGCAAAACTTCATGTGTTCGGTAAATCCAAATGGCTACATCATTCTGAGACACGACATATGTGACGGATGAGGAGGTGATTTATCACCTATTGTGCTACGCACATCCAAAAAGAATGGAGATAAACAAAAACGAATACATGTTCATAGAGCTCATATGTGTCCTCTACAAATATCTTAAAGTACGCCGGTTTGCTTGCTTCGAAGCTGTTCTTTCAAGTCTCGAATCGACGTATGATCATATAATTATAGCTGGTGACATTAACATAAATTTTCTACTCAATAGTCGCTCCAGTGCGAAATTCATACGCGTGCACTTTCTTCAAACGTGTCACTACTTCAGCTTGCTCCTACCCATCTAATGCACAGTAGTCACACTCTCATATTTGCAACGAAATCTCCAAGCAGAGTAATTTGTACCTCTCAAATATCTGCACTTGACATTTTTGCTTACGACAAAATTTTCATGACATGTTCGCTGCAATGTCCGAGAAAGAAACCACAACTGTCTACATACCTAGAACTTCAACGTATGAATTTGTCTGAACTTGCAACTAAGGAGCAAGAAATTGTTTGGGGAACGTCTTCTATTCCCTTCTCGGACATAAACAAAAAACTTCATAGATCTACTAAGAAATCTGATAAACTATAAGACCGGAGAAGTAAGAAGGAAATCTGCACCTTGGCTAACTAAAGAACTAAAACAGCTAATGAATCTCAGAGACGCTGTTAACTCAGTCAGGCACACAAACTGCGCCCAACGCCTGATAATCACATTGGTTACAAGCAAAATCGAAAGAGAGTCAATCAATGTGCGATAAATGTTATACTCAGGCATAGCCATACGTTAACCGACAAACAGAAACAGAACAGTTGTGCAATGGAAAAACGTGTATGTTCTGGGTATAAGCAAAGCAAAAGCTGCATTTAATCTCATTGTCCCAGCCGACGAACTAAACGCTACTTCACATTGCCTACAACCGCAACTCAGTGGCAAACCAAGTAAAAACTCATTAATTACTTCATGAGGTTAAACGATGGTGGCCACTAAAACTACTATCTAAAGCATATCACTTACAATACCGTCGAAAAAGCCAACATGCGTATCAAATCAGCATCTACTGGACACAATGGTATCACAGTCCAGACGATGAAGCTTATTATTGACCCATTATAACGAACATCTACAACCACTCCTTAACCACAAGTGTTTTCCCTGAGGCCTGGAAACAGGGACTATTTAAACCACAACTTCAAAAGAAAGTTGCCTCAACACCCTCTGAACTATCTGCATTCTTCCTGCACTCTCCAAAGGTTAGGATGTATAGTCTACGATCAGGTAGCAAACTACCTACCTACAACCTCCTACTAGACGAATACCATTCAGTTTTCTGTAACAACTGCCTTTATAACGGTAACAGATGAACTGAAGCTTTCCATGGATGCACAAGAGGCGATTATGATGTGCTTCTTAAACTTGAACAAACCCTTTGAGACTTGTCAAACTTAGCAGCCTACATTTCTCGCCGAGTGCAGTGCAATGGTTTCGCCCGTACCTGACGTCTCGTCAGCCAAGCATCACGCCCGGCACCATAAAGTCACAATGGAGGCAAGTAGGGTCAGGTGTCCCCCAAGATCTCTTTTCATTGTTTGTCCATGATGTGTCATCAGTTTTGTGCTACTGCAAATGGCACATGTACGCTGATGAGCTGAAATTGCAGGTAAGCGCAAAACCAGTAAAGCTGAAGACAACTATCGATTAACTTAATATTGACTTGCGTACACTATCAAAATTGACGCAGATTTTAGGATTAAACGTCAATTCATCCAAAGCCCAATCGGTACTGGATGGTCTCTCTTGGCTCACAAAGCCGAAAGATCGGGAATACCTACCATCTTTACCACTAAATTGCACGAAAATCAACTTATTTCCCTCAGAATAAAGTATAGAAGTAATAATAGATGAAAATCTAAATTGGACTGACCATGTATATGAAATGCACTGTACGAGAAAGCATCAGCATCTCCCCGTGTCCAACAAATATATAAATACAACTTCTCACTTGACCCGAAAAAGAAACATGTACAATCACTTATACATCAAATTACTGATTACAGCGATGTGATCTTGCGAGGTCAGCGAGGTCTTTCTGAGGAAAGCTCACGGCGCTGGAACTGGCTGCGAATGACTGTGTTTGTTATGTCTGTGATGTTCGAGTCGTTGATCATAGTTGACCATCATATACAGAGCTAATCTGGGTGTCTGCAGACAAGCACAGAGATTTCCATACCCTCTGGTTTCTCTACTATCTTGTCAACTACACGGTCTCTCATTATCTCTCATCATCCTTAACGATCTTGTCTGAACAACATGGCAGAAACACTAGTTGCCATCGTCAGAGCATAATCGATTCCGTCCCACTCTGTCGTTCAGCCACTTTCTCAGAGTCCTTCTCATTAGCAGGAACCCGACACTGGAATAACCTCCCGCATATATTAGGGAACTGAATAACATCTCCAGCTTCAGAAGACAGTTAATGACATTGTAACGAAGCAGGGTTGCCCACTGCTATCCTGTTTTGGTTTTACACTCCTTCAGTAACTTAGTTAAGCAATGAACTTTTTTTTTTTCATTTTCACTACTCAGATTCCGACTACAGATTCTGTGGCCTTCAGCCTCATAGCACAGAATTCAGAAATAGTTTAAATAAAATTCCCCTAGTAAAATCTATTATTTCAGTACATTCTAATGTCTATTCTGAAAGTAATGAGCTAATTAGTTTTATTGGAAATGCATCCTATTAAAAGTTATGAACAATGACGTATATTATGCAATACATATTAAGTAAAATTCGAGTGAGCTAACAGATCGGATTCAGCTATAAGAATGCATCCAAAAGAAAGCCTAAATTTTACTGATTCCAGCAAAATGTTTAAATTAACCCAAAATCTATTAGTTAAATAGATATTAAGACTTGAAATCTGTAGCCTGTATGACTAACAGTGCCAGTTGTGACCAAACTACTGAATAATTCCGAGATCTGTTTTGATACTTTTGCTACCTATATTTTTCTACGTAAAATGACTCCAGTCTCAACTTTGTAAGTACATCAATTAAGAATTAAGCAAATTTGAATAAGTAAAAATTATTGTTCAAGAGGGCTGCCATGGTTGTAAGTCGGGAATTCCCACTGCGTATGCATAAGTTAGTTCTGCGTATTTAAATTGATACAGCTCACTCATGTTATTTAAGTAATAAAACCCAATAGTTAACTTCAAAACCAATTAGAAAGGATAATTTTAACCCTGGGAAATTATAAACTATAATATATTAACAGAAATAGTCAAATATTCAAGCACTTGTCTATATAAGGTCCGAGCTGGTGCAGTTCTCAGTTAGTTCTCGGTCAGATTCTCATGGAGCAAAAGTGCGGCAGGTCGGTTAACTTTTCCGGTCCGTATCAAAAAAGTGTAATTGTATTCGGCTTTGAACATTTAACGCGTATTGTGAACATTGTTGAAGAAGTTTTTGACCTACCTGATGTGACGATTATTAAGTGTATGAGGCCTGGTCACATGAATATTGTGTGTGTGTGTTTTCAACAATGAATACGGTCTTGACTTTTGATTTTGGAAAACATAATCTAGGATCCTGGCTTCTTAATTGCAGTGTGATTTAGGTGAGACGGACACAGTTACCGAGAAAACAACATTGATTAAGCAAAGCAGGGTAGGTCAGGAACACTGCGCACTATCTACTGGGTGAGACAATGTTTCACTTCATCCGGTTGTGACGTGAACTTTAAGCGGCACTAATACAAGGATTCAGCCCGGCACGTTACACTATATATCTACTGAAACAACAAAAATGACTACCATTTTCCCTGTACACACTAGTTACCCCTGTACAACCTTCTTTCCAACCAGATCTTCGTCATTTCCCAGTATTCTTGGCTGGTGCAGTCTCCCTAAATTTCCTTTCCCTTGAACTCTTTTTATTTGGAAACATCTGTTTTGTCCACACATAATTTCTTTAATACCTGGTATTGTCATTATTGTTATTATTTTCATTATCATTAGTATTAATATTATCATTATTAGTGGCATCAACAGGAGGAGTAGCAGTATTGCCGGTATTGACTTTATTAGTTCATAATCAGTAGCCGGCCGGGGTGGCCGAGCGATCCTAGGCACTACAGTCTGGTGCCGCGCGAACGCTACGGTCGCAGGTTCGAATCCTGCCTCTGGCATGGATGTGTGTGATTCCATAGGTTAGTTAGCTTTAAGTAGTTCTAAGTTCTAGGGGACTGATGACCTTAGAAGTTACGTCCCATAGTGCTCAGCGCCATTTGAACTATAATCAGTATTATTTACTCGTATTGTCTCTGTAGACGCTCATATCGTTTCAATACTGCTTGCTATATTACAGTTGTTATTTCTTAGCACTATGATGTAAAAAAGTTACTGTATGTATGAAACCCTACCCCGATGTAAGAGAGGGACAGAGGCCCTAATATGATCGTGTTAAATAAATAAATAAATACATCACGGTGCGCTTCTGTCTTTGCCATGAGACGTCACTACTCCAAATGCAAATTCAATATGGAGCACGTAATATTCATGCCCTCAGACAGCTTTCCTGGCTTGCACTGCTTACGTCACGTAAGTTATACGAAAGTGATGATATTCTTTCACCTAACGTTGTTCTCTGAATTTCATTCATTGCGCAGGCGCCTGTAAGCAAAATACGCTACGCCAGACAAGTCGTCTTGCCGTAGATACCTAATGCTAGCGGTTCGAAGCCGGGCGGGGTCGCTAGTTTGGTACATTTGCCAATTTAATTTTCCCATTTACTCTTCTCAAGGTCTGTCATTCGATGGCTCGCTAAAAATAGCTCACATGTTTGCTATCCCCGCGCTGTTCCGCTGTCAAGGAACGCGTGCCGGCAACCACAACACATTTCGTGCGGATCAGCTGCTGTCTACGGACATGGAGGCCTAAATAGCTGCGTCACATTTACGTGGCTACGTCCTTGGTGAGGCCTGTCGGCAGTTTGTCACGTCTCTCTACCCACTGGTTTCCTTCCGTAGAGTGCCGTGTTCGCCACGCAATGTTTCAAGACCTAGTCAGGCGACAAGGTCGCCAATGTAACAAGAGGTGCATGGTCCAATTTCCGCGCTTATACTCCACCAGTAAAATCTCTCAGATTTGTTCTCCTTCAGTCGTCTGCTGCTACTGAGAATACTATTGGTGTTGCAAATCACACACACTGTTCAAAAATCACAAAAGGACGAGATATACTTTAACAAGGCCTCAAGATATGAGAACATTCCATTTCGTTTATGTCGTGGTAGAGACTCTGAAATCAGATGTCATATTTTAAAGCGTACTCAGAAGCAGATATAGTATCGGATCACAATTTAGTACGAGGGTCACTCCAAAAGAAATGCACACTTTTTTAAAAAATCTATCCTTTATTCTACATGTTTGAAAGTTTTACAGTGTGTAGATACATCCTTTGGGAATAATATTTTCATTTCTCCACATAATTTCCATCTCTCTCAACTGCCTTACGCCATCTTGGAACCAGCGCCTGTATACCCGCACGGTAAAATTCTGGACCAACCTGTTGGAGCCACTGTTTGGCAGCGTGCACAAGGGAGTCATCATCTTCAAACCTTGTTCCACGAAGAGAGTCTTTCAGTTTCCCAAAGAGATGATAGGTACATGGAGCCAGGTGAGGACTGTAAGGCGTGTGTTGTCCATCCAAGTTTTGTGATCGCTTCCATGGTTTTTTGACTGACATGTGGCTGTGCATTGTCGTGCAACAGCAAAACATCCTGCTTTTGCCGATGTAGTCGAACACGACTCAGTCGAGCTTGAAGTTTCTTCAGTGACGTCATATATGCATCAGAATTTATGGTGGCTCCACTTGGCATGATGTCCACAACCAAGAGTCCTTCGGAATCGTAAAACACCATAGCCATAACTTTTTTCAGCAGAAGGTGTGGTTCTGAATTTTTTTTCTTGGGTGAATTTGCATGACGCCACTCCATTGATTGCCTCTTCGTCTCTGGTGAAAAATGATGGAGCCATGTTTCATCACCTGTCACAGTTCTTCCAAGAAATTCATCTCCACCACGCTTGTACTGCTCCAAAAGTTCGCTGCATACCGTTTTTCTTGTTTCTTCGTGTGCCACTGTCAACATCCTGGGAACCTACCTGGTACAAACCTTTTTTAACGCCAACACTTTCAGTATTCTGCAAACACTTCCTTCTCCTATCCCAGCGTAGCGTGACAATTCGTTCACTGTGATCTGTCTGTCAGCAGTCACCAATTCGATAACTCTGTGCACATTGTCTGGAGTGTGTGCAGTACGAGGCCTGCCGCTGCGAGGACAATCCACAATATTGCCGTGCCCGCTTTCATCACGTAACCTGCTTGCCCACCGACTAACTGCACTGCGATCGACAGCAGCATCTCCATACACATTTTTCAACCTCTTGTGGATGTTTCTCACTGTCTCGTTTTCACAGCACAGGAATTCTATGACAGCACGTTGCTTCTGACGAACGTCAAGTGTAGCAGCCGTCTGGAAGACATGCTGTGACCGTTCCACTCACGGGAACAGGTTGAACTAAGTATGAAAACAAGCGAGAAGGATGTATCTACACACTGCAAAACTTTCACACATGCTGAATGAAAACTCTATTTTTACAAAAATAGTGTGCATTACTTTTGGAGTGACACTCGTAATTATGAAAAGTAGCCTGAAGTTAATGAGAACCGTCCTGAGGAATCAGTGTAAAAAGAAGTGGAATGCTAATGTACTGAGGAATGATGAAATACGTTTGAAGTTCTATGAGGCTGTAGATACTGCGCTATTGATTACCACAGTTGGCAGTACTGTTGACGCGGAGTGAACATATCTGAAAAGGGCAACCACAGAAGATGGAGAGGCAAGCATAGATACAACGAAGGTAAGGACGAATACATCTTGAGTAACAGAAGAAATACTTCAACACATTGACGAAACAAAGAAGCACAAAAATGCTCATCAAAATTCATGAACACTGCAAAATAAGTCATTAGGAATGTAGTAAATAAGAAGGGCAGGCAAGCCAATGCGAAATGGCTGCCGGAGGAATGTGAAAAATCGAAAAAGAAATTTGTATAAAATATGGAATATCAACAGCCGTACTTTTTATGAAATGTATTAATTACACTACCAGTTCCCACACTGCATTATTGTCGTCTTCACTCTCCTATTATTCCTTGTTTCTACAAGACTGTGACCAGCCACAGTCCCACGTCATCTTCAGTGACAGATCATCAAAAAAGAAATAGTCGTAAGAAAGAATTGATTGAGCGTATAAAAAAGTCAAAAGAACCTTCGGTGAAATTAAAAGCAAGTGTGGTAACGTTAAGTGTGCAACGGCACTTCCTCTATTTAGTGCAGTGTAGATAGGTGGAAAAAGTACACAGAAGACCTTTATGAAGGGGAGGTCTTGTCTGATGAATTAATAGAGGAAGAAACTGGAGTCGATAAGGAAGACAGAGCGAATCTAGTATGATAATCAGAATTTAAAGGCTTCTAGAAGACTTGGGAACAAGGGAGACAGAAGGGATAGATAACATTCCTTCGGAATTTCTGCACTCAGTGGGAAAATGGGAACTAAGTGAATATTCAAATTGGGCAAATAACTGGCGGAACTGTCACATATTCAGCTTAACGGCTAGTGCACTGAAGCTTCTTACAAGATTTATGTACAGAAGAATCGAAAAGAAAACTGAAAACAAAGATCAGTCTGGATTTCGGAGAGGTAAGGGATCCAGAGTCGCAGTTCTGACGTTGCGCTTGATACAGTAAACAAGATAAATTATTACACGTACATAGGATTTGTCGCGAGTAAAAGGCATTCTAAAACGTAAAATGGTGACAGGCGTTCGAAATTATCAGGAAAATAGGTGTAAACTATGTCGAAAAACGTCTAGTAACCGATACGTTCATTAGAAAAGGCGGTAAAGTAAGAAAGGAAGACCGTGGACTATGTACTCGTATTATAAAGGGTATAAGACAAGAATATAGTCTTTCGTCCCTGTTATCCAGTCGTTCCTCAAAAGACAAATGAAAGAAAGGTTCAGGATTGGGATTCAAATTGATAGTGAAAGGGTATCAATGATAAGATTCTGTGATGGCATTGTTATCCTGAGTGAAACTGAAGAAGAATTGCAGAACCTGTTGATTGGAAAGAACCGTCTAATAAGTCTATGAGTTGAGCATAAATCTAAGGAAGATGAGAATAGTGAGGAGTTTCAGAAATGAGATTAGCATTAACTTAACATCGAAACTTGGGACCTCAAAGCAGACACATTTCAGAAATTCTATTACCTTCGAAGCAGTGCAAAACCTTCGTGGTCTTGGTACAGGCAAAGTAAAGGCTGCAACTGATTCACTATCCCAGCCAAAGAACTAAATCAGTACTTTACATTATCTACAGTCACAATTGATCCGTAAACGAAACAGAGAATCAGTGACTACTTCATGGGAGTAAACTTCTTTAGCTATGAAAACTTCTACTTCAGCATGTTTCTTGCAATTCTCTCAAAAAAGCCTTCTGCGTATCAAATCAGCATCTACTGGACATCATGGCATCACAGCTTATTACCTACCCACTACTGACCACTATAACAAGTATCTTCAGCCACTCCTTAACCACAAGTGTTTTGCCTGAGGCCTGGAAACAGGAATTAGTTAAACCACTTCCCAAAAATGAAGTTGCCACAGCACCCACTGATTACCGACCTATATACACTCCTGGAAATGGAAAAAAGAACACATTGACACCGGTGTGTCAGACCCACCATACTTGCTCCGGACACTGTGAGAGGGCTGTACAAGCAATGATCACACGCACGGCACAGCGGACACACCAGGAACCGCGGTGTTGGCCATCGAATGGCGCTAGCTGCGCAGCATTTGTGCACCGCCGCCGTCAGTGTCAGCCAGTTTGCCGTGGCATACGGAGCTCCATCGCAGTCTTTAACACTGGTAGCATGCCGCGACAGCGTGGACGTGAACCGTATGTGCAGTTGACGGACTTTGAGCGAGGGCGTATAGTGGGCATGCGGGAGGCCAGGTGGACATACCGCCGAATTGCTCAACACGTGGGGCGTGAGGTCTCCACAGTACATCGATGTTGTCGCCAGTGGTCGGCGGAAGGTGCACGTGCCCGTCGACCTGGGACCGGACCGCAGCGACGCACGGATGCACGCCAAGACCGTAGGATCCTACGCAGTGCCGTAGGGCACCGCACCGCCACTTCCCAGCAAATTAGGGACACTGTTGCTCCTGGGGTATCGGCGAGGACCATTCGCAACCGTCTCCATGAAGCTGGGCTACGGTCCCGCACACCGTTAGGCCGTCTTCCGCTCACGCCCCAACATCGTGCAGCCCGCCTCCAGTGGTGTCGCGACAGGCGTGAATGGAGGGGCGAATGGAGACGTGTCGTCTTCAGCGATGAGAGTCGCTTCTGCCTTGGAGCCAATGATGGTCGTATGCGTGTTTGGCGCCGTGCAGGTGAGCGCCACAATCAGGACTGCATACGACCGAGGCACACAGGGCCAACACCCGGCATCATGGTGTGGGGAGCGATCTCCTACACTGGCCGTACACCACTGGTGATCGTCGAAGGGACACTGAATAGTGCACGGTACATCCAAACCGTCATCGAACCCATCGTTCTACCATTCCTAGACCGGCAAGGGAACTTGCTGTTCCAACAGGACAATGCACGTCCGCATGTATCCCGTGCCACCCAACGTGCTCTAGAAGGTGTAAGTCAACTACCCTGGCCAGCAAGATCTCCGGATCTGTCCCCCATTGAGCATGTTTGGGACTGGATGAAGCGTCGTCTCACGCGGTCTGCACGTCCAGCACGAACGCTGGTCCAACTGAGGCGCCAGGTGGAAATGGCATGGCAAGCCGTTCCACAGGACTACATCCAGCATCTCTACGATCATCTCCATGGGAGAATAGCAGCCTGCATTGCTGCGAAAGGTGGATATACACTGTACTAGTGCCGACATTGTGCATGCTCTGTTGCCTGTGTCTATGTGCCTGTGGTTCTGTCAGTGTGATCATGTGATGTATCTGACCCCAGGAATGTGTCAATAAAGTTTCCCCTTCCTGGGACAATGAATTCACGGTGTTCTTATTTCAATTTCCAGGAGTGTACATTCTTTCTGCACTGTCCAAGTCCTTAGAACGTATAGTTCACGACCAGCTAACAATCAACAAACTAACCTGCTAGGAGAGTACCAGTTACGTTTCCGTAAACATCGCATCACAACGTCTGCTTCTATGAAGGTAACAGACGACCTGAAGCTTGCACAAGAGGTGACTATAGTGTTCTTTTTAAACTTCAGCAAATCCTTTGACACTGTGAGCTCGACATTCCACTTGAAAAACTTAGCAGCCTCCATTTCTCGCCAAGTGCAGCCTAGTGGTTTCGCTCATATCCGAAGTCTCGCAAGCAATGCGCCGTGTCCGGCACTATAGAGTCACAGTGGAGGCAGAGATTATCAGGAATCCAACAGGGTTCGGTATTACATCTCTTTTCATTGTTTGTTCATGAAGTGTCATCATTTTTGTCCTACTGCAAATACCACATGTACGCTGAGGACATCGAGTTGTATCTAAGTTCAAACCCAATAAACCTGAAGACAGCTATCGAGAAACTCGTTACTGACCTACGTGAACTATCAGAATGGGCGCTTGATGTGGGGTTAAAGCTCAACCCATCCAAAGCCCAAGCGGTACCTGTTGGTCACTGTAGGCTCATTAGCACGAAACATGGAGAATCCCTATGATCTTTAATAGTACGGAACAAATATCAACTTCTCTTCCTCAGTGAAGAGTGTAGGAGTAATAACAGATGAAAATCTAAACAGGACTTAGCACTTATATGCAATGTGCAGGGAGGCGTCAGCAGTTCTCCATGTCATACAAAAACATAAAGATCGCTTCCCACTTGACCCGAAGAAGGAACTTGCACAAACACCTATACTTCAAGTTATTGATTACAGCGATTTTATCCTGCAAATTCTCAAGAAGGCTCATCACACCTGTAACTGGCTATGAGTGCCTGTGTTCCTTATATTTGTGATGCTCGAGTCTTTGATCATATTTCACCATAATATGTGCCACATTTTCATGTTTGTATGTTAATGTGTAACACTTTTTTTGTTATTTAAATCGTGTGTATTTATGTGTACTTTAGTGTCTGTATTGACTGTAAAGTTTTTCAATGTTTGTATCCACTGCTTGACTTCATGAAGACTCACAAATAATTTTCATATTTATGCTGTTGCCTTCTCCTGAACTTCCTCCATGCTGTATTCCTATATAATCACATTACCTTATTATGATACGATTCTCCTGGAGTTCCTCTCTGTGCTATTCCTATAAAATCAAACCCATTACCTTATTTTGATACCACTTGGTCTTCGCTTTTTCGATAGATTACGTAAAACCTATTACGCCCCATTTGGTGCTTCGAAACTCATCTTCCACCTCCACGTCTACAATCGGATGCCAAAGCTCTGTAATTTATTCTCTCTAACTAAAGATAACGGAAATACCTGATGTCAAACATGTGACATTGCGGCTGAGTACTGAAACTGATAATGATAACGAAACTTTGCTCTCCTGTACATTTTGTCGTGCCCGAGTTTGACCTCGTATTTTGATGCGGTTCATACCGATGAAAATTTCTCTTTTGTTAGAATATACGTGATGATAGAATTAGCTGATCGCCCGACATCGAGTTCCTTAGCGTCGCTAATACATGTGTTTACATTCTTTTGGCTACAGAGACAAAAAGAATGAAGCGAGTTTGCTGCTTAGTATTACGTAGGGGTCATTATTGTGGTTTTATTTAAGGAATTAATCCATGAATTTAGCAATACACATTATGTATTTTACAGTACGGCTGGGCCGATATTTTAATCCCAGTCTTTCGAAACAAGAGTTGGGTGCCTCAACGGTTACATCTGTTCACCAGGTGTCTGTACAAAAAATCTACAATAAAGCATTTGGAAAACTGCAGCGCTTAATTTATCAAAAGCGCCCTTCCAATATAAACAACTGCTTATTCTTTTTATGTTGGCGCGAACATCGTACTCAGATAGTACTTTTCAAGAACTTTGCTGAGAGTGTTTGCTCGTTATTTATACAAAATGGTTGAAGTTTGAAGTGTATAGAAAGAAGAAATTTATGCGTGATATACAGATGTCATTTGAGGGCTTTGGTTGTAATGTAAGATTTTTATGAAATAATATGTACTGCAACAGTGACATCTTACAAATTTTTTATTAGCACGACGCGTATTGGCAGCATGCTGCCATCATCAAGTGCATGTACAGTTACTATTACATTGTGATTAATATGAACCGAGGTTAGATTCCTTTTCTGTGTGTTCCAGTGACGTTGTGTGCCGAAAAAGACCCCTGTTCAGGAAGATAAATATGTTATGATATTTACATTAAGTGTTAAGCGTAATTAGTTATTTTGTTAGTGCATTTTCATATAATTTTGTTAGTAATTTCGTTGTCAGGCACGCAGCACACATCCAAATGGTTGCGAAAACCTTAAATTATGTTTTATTTGTTATTGTGCTCTGTGTGCCAGACAATAAAATTACCAACAAAAATTTAAGTAAAGCTACGTACTAAAAAAGTAACTAATCATGTTTATCACATAATGTACTCACTATAACACATTATCTTCCTGAACAGGCGACTTTTGCGACACATAACCTCACTGGCACACACAGCAAATGGAATTAACCTCACTTCGTATTAATTACAATATAAAATTAATTGTAAATACACCTAATGGTGGCAGCATGCTGCCAAGACGTGTTACGTTAATGAAATACTAGTAACAATTGACTATTACAGTATAAAAGTAGAAGAAACAGTCGATTCTTCTCGATTTCTCGTTACTCAATGTGATCGTGAAGAGAGAATTTTATAGAGAGAAATAATAGTTTTTCAAGAACTGTGTTCGAAGAAAAGAATGCAAAACCCTTTGTGCCTGGGACAAAACTTCCAATAAAATGCAAATATGAGAGCACTCGTGAAATTGGAACTTGTTCCACTATTTAAGACCGATTAAAATTACCTACAGAGTTTTAGTGAATGTTAGTCATCAGGTACCACTTCTTAAGGTTCTTATTGAAATTCAGCACCCTACGAAATTCAGCATGAAGATCAGGGAGAGTAAGCTACGTACACAAATGAAAAAAGAAAAGTGACGGTAGGAAACCTTTATTTTTCGAATGCTTTATTTGACGTCAGATCGGTTAGCGCTACGCCACGTGTGATCGATTACTGCCGAGTCACGCTGAGGCTCCACTTTTACGCGCCCTTCACCTGCACTTTCTGTGACGCGCTGTACATTAAGCGAACTTGATCACCATGTTCACTCTGGGCAAGTCCGTAGCATTTACTTTTTTCGTCCTTGATACGCAACTTGCCGTCAGCCCGGAGGTCATTAGATACGCAATAACGTAGTCTTAGCTAATAGAGGGCTATTTACTGTCCTCGTTCTCTTGCGTTTGCCTGTTACCTGCAGTACCTACGTCCTTAGGTTTGATACCACGTCATCCTCCATACACCAACGGCCGTTATGTGGCAATTATTTCCTTAAAAGCTATGCTTTTCGACGGAGAGTGTACATCACATTCACCACGCAACTAGTCAGCCCTGTAACAACACATCACACACACACACATTTTTGCTTGGTGTACTTATCGGAATTGTGGCCAAGGCGTTGTACTGCGATTCTCCATGAAATAATTTATACACTCGACACAAAGTAAGTAAAGAATAATCCATTAATATATAAAAATGGATGCATAGATGTGTGTGCATATGTTCCGTATTTTCTCCTAAACCACTGGACAGGTTCCAGACAAACTTGATACACATATATCTTACTGTCAGGCAAAAATCATCGCCGTGTGGGTAAGAAATACCAACCTATCAAAGTGCAGCAGACATGGCATCGTAAACAATGAGATAAGTGAAAAACTACCGCATCATGCATGAAGCTAAAATGTATTACTGTTTTGCTACTAACTCTATTTGCAACATACTGCGCAGGCAGTATCCACATACGCCGCTGAATGTAGCTACACAAACATATCATTGTAAGACACATATTTCGAGATACGAAGCCACAAACACTGAGATGTGTAAAAAATGCCGTATCGTGAATGAAGTTGCAACATATTTATTCTTTACTACTAAGTCACTCCTACAGTCAAACAACTTAAGAAAATCCCCGACACCTGGCAGCTTTTGACAGCTTTCAACTGAGAAACGCAAACGGCTGTAGACCAGTGTTAGTGAACCTGGCCCCTATCGCTCGCTAATGGGGTTTCCATCTTTCCTGCTGGGCGGTAGGGGTCTTAAAGGCATTTTCATTAGGTTTTAATAAAATTTTAGCGTACGGTGTTTTGCGTACAATTATTATTATATGCAAATCTGCTTCATAAATTCTGTAATGCGAAGTTATTTCCCTAATTTATAAATCATCGTTCTGTGGAGCTGATGAGAGGTTAGATAATTTTATTACTAATAGAGATACAATAGCGGACGGTAGGTAAAAAAGGTGGACTGCTCCTGCTGTGGGCGAAAACAATAGCCGTCTCCAGAGTAATGAAAAGGCGTTGCCATAGAGACGTTTACAAAATCGTGTTGTAGTCACGAGAAGCAGTTGTCCCCAGCGTACACCAATTGTACGGGATAATGTCCTTATATACTTGTACATTACGCATATTTCTTTGTACGACTGTTTCATAATTTCAAGGGTGTTTTCAAGAATAGATGGAAATGAATTGTTTTCGACATTACACTAAAAACACAATTCGTTTTCTGATTTCGCGTCTAATAGGAAATTCGCGAAATGATCACCCGGGCCAGCCGGGTTTGGCACCTAGTGTTGTTAAAAATGAATAACCAAGTGAGAGGTATCAGCTCTTGTTTTCAGGCCTGTTTCGATAATGAAATACGCGGGGTTCGGATACTATGCCTCCAGGCATCCTTAAATACACATAAACTTCTCACACTGTGCCAAAGCTTTAGGGTGACAGTTACTCAAATGGTAAAGAATTCTATACTGAACACTATGCGATATTGAGCTATCGCTCAAACGAACTTTTTTTCCTCTTTCAATATTTTACGCTCTTAGCACTTGTTTAATGTGACGAGCGTCAACTAAGAGTTATTTCTTACCACGTAAACCAATGACAGAACTCAGCTAGTACAGCGTAATGCGCAGGACGGTGGCTTACGGGACAGAGAGGTTAGCCGGACCTGAATCGAATCCAAACGGCGCATTAACGACTCAGAACCTGGTTCTAAGGTTCCGACCTTGTCCAATATACGATATAATCAATCTTGAATATGTGTACGTAATTTCTCGGTAAGGCATCGATTCCGAGGGAAATAGACATTAACGGTGTGGAGAAGTGCACAGCTAATCGTTAAAATGTCAAGTGGATGTACTGCCATAATAGCAGGTGAATGCAGAAGTATGTAATTACAAAGATTAATTTTGAATGGCTAGTCGAATTTGTCATTAATGAGAAAACAACAGGTTAATGAAATTTTAATTTTGTAGGGAAATAATACAGTCACCTGCTCTAAAGCGAACAATTTGAGACGAACTTGGTGGGGTCGAATCTAAGCTTACGTAACGAGTGTATGGGGACGTCGGTCATTACTTGGCGGAAATTCATTTGCATATACAAGCAATCACAAAAATAGTGAATTACAAGTATATATTCCTAGCTTTAGAGCTATTGAAACAAATTTTAGACAAAATCAAGACTCAATGAATCAAGTGACGCAGTAATAACGAGGCACTGTAATTTCACTGTTATCTTTACTGTTACTAATTTTTAATAACAAATCTTTACCAATAATTACAATTAGCGCCCAAGAATATTACAAATAAAAGTGGACGACTTCCCAAATAACTGGGAAAAGCAGAAGTGAGCTGAGACATCAGTACACATATTTGTCAAGGCCCAAGGCCTAATTATACAAAAAGTTGTGAAGTACAATGTAGCCGCTAGGCACAGTGACTCTGGCGTGATAGACGACTTTGTGATTGGCCTTTTAGCTATATTTTCTGGCCAGCTTATTTATCATCTTTTACATCAGTAATATTATTCTTTCATAATGTGATCATCGGAACTCAGGATACTAGGACATGGACGCAGTTCTTGGTGACACTGAATTGAGTTAATGATTACCATAAAATTATGATTAAAGTTCATAAATATTGTATTGCTCTAATAACTCAAAACAATTGCAAGACTTTTACGAAGTTAATAGTCTGAAATTTTTCGATCTCACATCCTGAGACGCTGCAGCTGCGAAGTAGTAGCTCGTCGGAAAAAATTACAATAATTATGTCTCATCCCCAAATGCTAAATTTGCTGTTGCTTGCTGAGGCGCAACAAGTGCTCCTCCTTTTAAACCTCTACATCCACATCCATAAGGGGCAATCAAATGCAGATGAGACAGATGGGAAAAAGTAAAATGATTATTGAAGAGGTTGAAAAAATTAGTCAACCAGTTGCAAACTAAACATTTGTTTAGCCCTGAGCCTATGTTTCGATATTCATAAAAATATATTTTTCAGAAGTAGTGACCGTAAAGAAAGAGTATTAAACAAAACTCAGATCAACTTTTCGGTGTAAGAAGGCCTAATTCAAATGGCTCTGAGCACTATGGGACATAACATCTTAGGTCATCAGTCCTCTAGAACTTAGAATTACTTAAACCTAACTAACCTAAGGACATTACACACATCCATGCCCGAGGCAGGATTCGAACCTGCGACCGTAGCGGTCGCGCGGTTCCAGACTGAAGCGCCTAGAACCGCTCATCCACAACGGCCGGCCTTTATTAAAAGACGCTGACTAAGAAAACACAAACATATACTGGAGAGCCAGAGAAAGTGGTTCACCTGCTTAATATCTTGTATGGCCCCCGCGAGCACGCACAAGTGCTTCAGCACGACGTGGTTCAAATGGTTCAAATGGCTCTGAGCACTATGGGACTTAACTTCTGAGGTCATCAGTCCCCTAGAACGTAGAACTACTTAAACCTAACTAATCTAAGGACATCACACACATCCATGCCCGAGGCAGGCTTCCAACCTGCGGTCGTAGCGGTCGCGCGGTTCCAGACTGAAGTGCCTAGAACCTCTCAGCCACAACGGCCGGACAGGCCTAATTACTCAAAAAGTTGTAAAGTACAATGTAGCCGCTAGGCTTAGAGACTCTGGTGTGATAGACGACTTTGTGATTGGCCTTAAAATTGGTCTAGACAAAGTAGTAGATGTCGTTGTTGTGGTCTTCAGTCCTGAGACTGGTTTGATGCAGCTCTCCATGCTACTCTATCCTGTGCAAGCTTCTTCGTCTCACAGTACCTACTGCAGCCTACATCCTTCTGAATCTGCTTAGTGTATTCATCTCTTGGTCTCCCTCTACGATTTTTACCCTCCACGCTGGCCTCCAATACTAAACTGGTGATCCCTCGATGTCCCAGAAGATGTCCTACCAAGCGATCCCTTCTTCTAGTCAAGTTGTGCTACAAGATCCTCTTCTCCCCAATTCTATTCAATAAAGGCCCAATAAATTAGGTTAGCTCATGAATGTTACAACATCACAGGAAAAGAAATGGCAGCTATAAGTAGCATTTGTACTAAAGAAAAGAAAGTGATTAATAATATAAATCGTAAATTGAAAAATAATGAAGGTTTAATAACTAAAGCCGATAAAGACAATACAGTTGTTATTGCCTACAAAAATGAGTATGGAGATGAAACTTAAAATATTTGAGGAAAATGTCATCGCCGCAATTAGTACAGATCCCACCGTTAACCTGCAAAAAGAATTTCGGAACTGTTTAAACACTACTGGAAACTTGTTCGGGAAATTTTAGAACAAAATGGTTCGTGACTATGAACCCAAAGTCCCCGTTGTAAGAAGGCAGTTTAAGCTTCACAAGAACCAGCATCCGATCCGCCCGACCGTAAACAGTATAGGGAGTGCTCACCCCAAGTTAGTTAGGCACTTGCAAGGTAATCTCCAGGCATCTTTTACTGTTAAGAGTAATTTTTCCGTTAAAAATAGGCAAGACCTGATTAGTAACATGAAAACGCTCAAATGTACTCGTCATGCTGGGCTGTTGTCATTTAGTATTACAAATCTATACACGACCGTTCCTATTGAAGTGACACTCGAAGCCATTGAAAAAAGCTGTTAATAAATAAAAAGTTAACTGAGTGCAAATTACAGAACTGATGAGGTTGTTGAAAGTAGTGCTCAAATGCAATTATTTTACTTTTAAGGGTAAATTTTATGTTCAATCCTTTGGTCTTGCGATAGCTGGTTCCTTAGCTGGCATCCTCCCTTGAAGATGGCTTCGTCAAAACTAAGTCAGAATTAATGAGTAAAATACGATTCTATGCCCGTTATGTAGACGACTTAATTTTTGAGTTTGATGGATATGACCAAGAATTAGGTTTATTATTTAACACGGGAAGGACTTAATCATGGCCTTTTTAGATATTGAGAAGGCGTATGACAGTATCTGTAGGGACAAGCTCTGGGATGTGCTGAACGCAAAAGGGATAGATGAAGAGATAACACGAAAAGTCAGAAAAATCTATGAGGGAAGTGAGAGTTGTGTGAAAGTGGGGAGGGAACGTACTGCATGGTTCAAGCTGGAAAATGGGCTACGACAGGGAAGTGCACTTTCGCCTTTATTGTTTATTATTGTTATGGATGAAATCCTACAGCAAGTGTCAGATGCAATTGGAGATCATAAAATGAAAGCAGTGCTTTTTGCCGATGACCTGATGTTATGGGGAAATTGCGAGAAGGAGGTGCAAGAGCAGTTAGATGCATGGGAGGCAACGGCAGCACAATATGGAATGCATTTCTCTGCAAAGAAAAGTGAAATAATTGTCACAACAAGGAAGACGAATAGGCCAAATGTGGATATAACTTGTGGAGGGGAAAAACTACAAGTGGTAGAGAACTTCAAGTACCTGGGAAGCGTGATTGAAAGTAAGGGGGGAAACGCAATGGAAATAAATGAAAGGTGCAGAAAAGCAGGGCAGTTCTACAAATGCATTAGGGGGCTTATTTGGAGCAAAGAGGTGCCACAGAAATCCAAGGGAATTATATACCGAACCTACTTTTTCCCCATATTGGCATACGGAAGTGAGACATGGGTAATGCACAAAAGCGACAAAAGTAGAATACAGGCTAGCGAAATGAAGTTCCAGAGGAGCAGGTTGGGTGTAACAAGACGAGACAGATTGCGAAATGTGTATGTGAGGGAAAGACTAAAGGAGGAACCAGTACAGGACAGGATAGAAAAACCAAGACTGCAGTGGTATGGACACATGAAGAGAATGGATGAGGGAAGAATTCCAAAGAGGATGTTTGATCTGCAACTGGAGGGGAAGAGGCCCAGAGGAAGACCAAGAGATAGATGGGTGAAGGGAGTGAAGGAATGTGTGACGAGAAGAGGAGAGAACTGGACGAAGGTGGAAGAGGGGGAATGGTGGAAAGACAGAACACGATGGAGAGGCTTGTGTTCCCGACAGACCCAGCCAGTGGCTGGAAACTGCCCAAGATGATGATGATGATGATTTAACACCATTAACGGCTTCCAAGATAAAACTAAATTTTCAAAAGAAATCCAAAAGGCGAACGGCAACCTAAATTTCCTTGATCTGAAATTACGCATACAGGTGGCAGTATCACCTTCTGTATTCATCGCAAGAGAACCTCCTCTGACTATATTATTCCATAAAATTCTTTCCACTCACAGACTCATAATGTTTTGTTTTTTCATTCAGCAATAAATCGTGCTTTAATAATACCACTTGCGCTATACAATTTGATTGAGTCTGAAGGAAGAAAACTTTGAGAATAAGTGACCTGGCCCCCCAGGTTGGGGGGGTTGTGCAGTGTGCCAACTCCTCAGTCACGTGAAAAAATTAAAATGCGAGAGAACCTAATAATATGCCTCCGGAAAACTGGAATCCTGGAAGACGAACTGACGAAGAAAAAAGGAAAATGACATTTGGATTCTGGAATGTGCAAGGTATCTCCACTAAGTTGAATATATGACCCACAGAATTTGACAGGATCAAAATCGTTGTTGTCGTACTTTCTGAGACAAAAAGGAAAGACAAAGAAGAAGAAGAACTTGGTAATTATGTAGACAATTGGAGTAGGGGGTCCAAAACGATAAGAGCCAAGGCAGGAGTCTCCTTTACAATAAAGAAAGCATGGAAAAAAAGATTCACAAAATGGAAATTTACTAGTGAACGTATTATTGAGGTAGAAATGACTATTTGTCAGGGAGTTGTAATTATTGGTTATATGCACCCAAGAATGATGCAAGAGGCCATGAGGAAGATGCTATCTGGACGATCCTTCGGGGGACTACGGAAAAATCCGAGGAGGAAGGAACTGAGTATCATGGGGGATATGAGTGGAAGAAGAGGAATTAGAGAATCAAGTACGATATTGGGAAAGTGTGGATAGATGGAATATAATGACAATGGAGAACGATTGATTGAAATTTGTGAACAGTTTGATCTGAAAAATACAAATACATTTTTGAAACACGAGGACACTCATAAATATACTTGACAACAGAATACGACAGAACTTTGTTCTATAATAGATCACGCTATCATTAGACAGGCAAGTAGTTTCAAGGCAGCAGATGTTAAATCTTATAGAGGAGCCCAGTGTGGATCAAACCATTATCTAGTAAAAATTAAGAGTTTTTGGCCGTGGAAGAATGCAAAGAATAACTCTAATAACACCAAAACGAATTGTGCTGAGAAAGCTCAAAATCTACACGTAAGTATTGACAGCCTACAAGACGAAATTGTGGTGTCACCGCCAGACACCACACTTGCTAGGTGGTAGTTTTAAATCGGCCGCGGTCCATTAGTACATGTCGGACCCGCGTGTCGCCACTGTGTGATCGCAGACCGAGCGCCACCACAAGGCAGGTCTCGAGATACGGGATAGCACTCGCCCCAGTTGTACGGACGACGTAGCTAGCGATGCACACTGACTAAGCCTCGCTCATTTGCAGAGCAGATAGTTAGAATAGCCTTCAGCTAAGTCCATCGCTACGACCTAGCAAGGCGCCAGTAGCCTTACATAGCTTGTATCTAAAGAGTCTCACTTGTCTCATCAAGAGCGATGTACCACAAGGATGTATTAAAGTTAAGTTTTCCAGAAGCTACGTACTTTTCTTTATAGCATTCATTACGTATCCAGTTTCAGACTTCACGCCATCCTGCGTGAGCTTATAGCGTGTATTTCGGTCACCTCAAACTACACTGTGTCGGCACTTCTGTCGACACATCAGAAATTATACTAACATTCGTTGCTGCCAGAATGGAAAGCACATTGGAAGACCCATTTGAAAAAGTACAGAGGAGATATATGAATACATAAAATCCACTATTATAAATATAGCTACAGAGGTGCTGGGCACAAGGAGAAACAGCCGTACAGCAGAATGGTGGTCGCAGGAAGTAGAGGTGGCAGTTAAAGAAAAAGAGGAACGCATTCAACCACCGGCTGAATGATAAATCGGAAGCAACAAGAACAATCAACAAGGAAAAGAAGAGTTAAGTGAAAAAAAAGACTAAGGATAGCAAAGAAGGAAGTATGGGAGAGGACACGTGCCAATATCAATAGTAAAATAAATTTGGTAGAGCGAAAGAAGCGTGGTCAGTATTAAAAGGACTTCGACACGAGACGAAAGCCAAGACCAATCTTCAACTGGTATCACCAAAGGAATGGGAAGAATATTTCCGTAAATTATTAAATGGGGGTTGAGAAGAGTACCTGGAGAAAGGAACAGTGGAAGAAATGGCATAAGAAGCGAAGAAAGATCCAAACTTTAGAAAGCAAGGTTAGTAAGGTATTAAGAACAGGGAAGAATGGTAAATCACCTGGACCTGGCGGTATCAATCTGGAGTTCTTAAAATATGGTGGTGAGAAGATAGTGAAACTAATAACACGGCTATTCAAAAAAAAGGTTAACGGAGATTCAGTACATGAAGAAATGAAGAAAGGGGATCGCAAAAGCAGCTAGAACTATCGAGGAATTTGTGTTATAAATATATTAATGACAATTTTTGAGAAAATAATTAAAATAAGCTGGAAGTAAATTCTAAAACCTACGAAGAACAATGTGGCTTCATAGCTGGTAGATCATGTGCAGACAATATTTTCACTTTACAGCAGATCTTAGAGAAAGATAGGTAAAATCAAAAAAAACATAAGATTCATTCTCATAGATGTAGAAAAACATACTGCCTCGATAAACTATCTTGAGCAGCATTACATATGGCGAACATACAGTGTCCTTTAATTAAAATAATATAAGAAAAAATAAAGATAACATATTTCAATTGAAAATTGGTAATACACTTTCACAGAAATTTAGAACAAGCAAGTGTCTGTTACAAGGCTACCCCTATGGTCAAAATTATTTATAATCTAGATAAACATAAGACTTAAGACATGGTCTCGTAATTGCGATGGGATGGGGCTGGAAACTAAAGATGGAGTTTATTTACATCACTTACTATTTGCTGATGATCAAATAGTTATAGCACAAGAGGGGGGGATGCAAATTATATACGTAACCAATTATCAATGGAATACAGAAAGTGGGTGTTGAAGATTAACTATCAGAAAACAAAGTACTTCATTAATGACCCACATAACTTATACACTCCTGGAAATGGAAAAAAGAACACATTGACACCGGTGTGTCAGACCCACCATACTTGCTCCGGACACTGCGAGAGGGCTGTACAAGCAATGATCACACGCACGGCACAGCGGACACACCAGGAACCGCGGTGTTGGCCGTCGAATGGCGCTAGCTGCGCAGCATTTGTGCACCGCCGCCGTCAGTGTCAGCCAGTTTGCCGTGGCATACGGAGCTCCATCGCAGTCTTTAACACTGGTAGCATGCCGCGACAGCGTGGACGTGAACCGTATGTGCAGTTGACGGACTTTGAGCGAGGGCGTATAGTGGGCATGCGGGAGGCCGGGTGGACGTACCGCCGAATTGCTCAACACGTGGGGCGTGAGGTCTCCACAGTACATCGATGTTGTCGCCAGTGGTCGGCGGAAGGTGCACGTGCCCGTCGACCTGGGACCGCAGCGACGCACGGATGCACGCCAAGACCGTAGGATCCTACGCAGT
Organism: Schistocerca americana; assembly: GCF_021461395.2. Classification (NCBI taxonomy): domain Eukaryota; kingdom Metazoa; phylum Arthropoda; class Insecta; order Orthoptera; family Acrididae; genus Schistocerca; species Schistocerca americana. The sequence goes on from NC_060120.1 coordinate 105,219,106, forward strand.
GCCGTAGGGGACCGCACCGCCACTTCCCAGCAAATTAGGGACACTGTTGCTCCTGGGGTATCGGCGAGGACCATTCGCAACCGTCTCCATGAAGCTGGGCTACGGTCCCGCACACCGTCAGGCCGTCTTCCGCTCACGCCCCAACATCGTGCAGCCCGCCTCCAGTGGTGTCGCGACAGGCGTGAATGGAGGGACGAATGGAGACGTGTCGTCTTCAGCGATGAGAGTCGCTTCTGCCTTGGTGCCAATGATGGTCGTATGCGTGTTTGGCGCCGTGCAGGTGAGCGCCACAATCAGGACTGCATACGACCGAGGCACACAGGGCCAACACCCGGCATCATGGTGTGGGGAGCGATCTCCTACAATGGCCGTACACCACTGGTGATCGTCGAGGGGACACTGAATAGTGCACAGTACATCCAAACCGTCATCGAACCCATCGTTCTACCATTCCTAGACCGGCAAGGGAACTTGCTGTTCCAACAGGACAATGCACGTCCGCATGTATCCCGTGCCACCCAACGTGCTCTAGAAGGTGTAAGTCAACTACCCTGGCCAGCAAGATCTCCGGATCTGTCCCCCATTGAGCATGTTTGGGACTGGATGAAGCGTCGTCTCACGCGGTCTGCACGTCCAGCACGAACGCTGGTCCAACTGAGGCGCCAGGTGGAAATGGCATGGCAAGCCGTTCCACAGGACTACATCCAGCATCTCTACGATCGTCTCCATGGGAGAATAGCAGCCTGCATTGCTGCGAAAGGTGGATATACACTGTAGTAGTGCCGACATTGTGCATGCTCTGTTGCCTGTGTCTATGTGCCTGTGGTTCTGTCAGTGTGATCATGTGATGTATCTGACCCCAGGAATGTGTCAATAAAGTTTCCCCTTCCTGGGACAATGAATTCACGGTGTTCTTATTTCAATTTCCAGGAGTGCATATAGAGGGAAAGAATATTGAGAAGATCAATACTTTCTGTTATTTACAATCCATTTCAGAGATGGAGGGAAAATCAGAGGTAGAAATTAATAGAAGAATTAGCAGTGCAAGGAAGGTCTTTGGGATTCTGAACTCAACCTTATGTAGTAGATATGTAATAATCCAAACTACAAGAATCATATATAAATCGACACAAGAGAGCATAGTAATGTACGGGGTGCAGAACTGCATTACTAATCTGAAACACGTAAAAAAAACTGCAAACCGTAGAAATGAACGTCTGGAGAAGATCAGCCGAGAATTTTTATAAAAGAGAAAATAACGAACGACGAAATAATAAAGAGAATGGCAGTAAGAGAAAGTGTACATGACATGATGAATCGAAGGAACTTACGATGGTACGTGCATGTGAGAAGCATGGAGGAAGCCAGAAAACCGAACATGATCCTGAAGTGGAAACCGGAGAGATAGAAGAGAAGAGGATGTCCTGTGACCACGTGGCGTCAAGAGGCACAATTAACAATGAGAGGATTTGGTGAAGAGGAAGAGGATATGCAAGATCGAAACACTTGGAAGGACGTCCTGAGGAGATAAATTAAGATCTTATGTAACGGATGTAATAATTTTCTGGTATTTGTTACGATGGAGTTAAACCTATGTACAGTGGAAAATCTCTATAAATAAATTAAATAAAATTTCTTTTATGAAATGGACTTTGTTTTTACGTATCCTCGATGATTACCTAGTTTGGTGATTCTGCTGCCATCTTCGTAACGCTCTCGACGTAACTTTACTGCAGTTGATAAGGGTACTGACACTAATGTCATCTTGGACTGACTCTAGGAGTGTGTTAACGGTGCCTTGAATACCATTGAGTACGACATGTTTTTGATTCTGACACTTTCTTATTTTGCTGTTTTTCTGCAGATCTCTTTTATTACAGCCAGATCTAGAAATTCGTGGGTTAACCATCGTCAATTGCAAAATAGCTTGTTTACTGTTCATGTAGATATAATCTTACAAGAGACAGTTATTTAGGGAGTACGGAGGAAAGGACAGACTACATCTGAAGCCCTGGAGTGGTGGGCACCTAACACGTTACACGTCTGGGATGTTAAAATTCCGAGAACTGGCCATGAGATCATGTACCTGTCTTCAATTTGTCGCCAGATCTATTAACCAGTCTCGGCTACCACCGATTAACTCGTGTTCTATTAAATAAGACTGCTTAACCCCATTATCTTTCGCTTATAATGGGAGGAAAATCGCCTATTGTAGTTCTAGAAACCGCTAATTTCTACACCATAATATCCTGGTATGCTAAACCTTGCGTTTCGGCATATATTGTTTACTGAATATTTGTCGAATAGCACTGTTCCCGCGCGTTTTATATGTTACTCTCGTATGCCCTGGACTGCAACCAAGTACCGGATGTCAGAAACTCAACACATCCAGTATTCCAATAATAAATTATAAAAACATCGATCTGGAGCAATCCGTTACAAGACGGCGAACCTTACTATACTGAGAGAATACCAGAAATCATTAAATATCATCCTGCTGATTTCCGGTTAGTATGAAGGTCACTTAAGGTTGCAGTTCAGGAAAAGAAGTTATTACGCATTAACGTCAAATAAACTGATTGTTCACTGAAACTATTTGATGGAAACCACTGCACGCAGTGTAACATACAGGATGTATTGGAATAATTAGTAACGGTAACTAACACGGGGGAAAAGTATACAGTAACAAAAGCGAAAGCGCTCCAGTAAACTTGAGTCCGCAAACACGAAGCTTATGAGATAATTGGCAATGTATAAGACCAGCGTCAAGAAAATAAATGATGCCAAAAGATGGCAAAAAATATTTGTAAAACTGGCCAGACTCTCTATGAAAACTGAATGACAGTGACTTGGAAATGCCTGGTGGCTTCACTGTTCAGGCATTATAAACTGCCTGTTGACTTAGTCAACGTTTATGTGATTAGTACATCATTTAAAAGTGTACGCTACTAATTTAGCAATTCATCACCGCACAGGAAGAAATATTAACTTCAGTAATTATCGCTACTTACTAGCGACAACCTGTTTAGATTTACCTTATTAATTCATGCGACAATTATTCAGCTGCGAACTAGTTGAGCACAGCCAGTAATAGCCAGGCGTGTCTGAATCATGCATTACAGGCCAAAAATTATTTAATTATAAAAGTGACGGCCGTGTTTTAATATTATTTTCACTCTGAAACAAATAGAGAATGGCGGGGAGGGATGTAGTTGAACACGTAATTTAAATCTTTGTCCTGTATATTAATATCTGGTTGACAGAACACCAGAGAAACTGAAGTTTAATTTACATTGCAGCTTGTCCACTATATTCTGGTTGTTATTTCGGAACTGTTGCATATTAAAGGTAACAGGACGTAAAGGGAGAATTTAGAAAACAGTACTCTTAAAACATTTGCGACCGAAGTCCCATTTCCGAAATTGAAAACAATGTCCCAGATAATAGAAGAACATACACTGAAAATAATATCTTGAAAATTTAGATCAATGTGTGACTTGGAAAAATGCCATGGAAAATGAAAAGTAGTTTTTGTAACGTAAAACTAAAGAAAGAAACTCTTTTGAAAGTCAAAACTCAGTCACAAATCAGAACCCATCATATTTTATACATGGTGATTTATTGCTCCTTGTACAAAGTTCAGGGATTGATCGATGAGAGTTTAATATTTTTTTGTGGTATTCAAAAAATTTAAAAACCTCTCTCACACCGGCCTGATTTAGCTTCTCTGATCAGGATAGTAAAAAACATGCGTATATTAAGGGAATTTTCATTCACAAAGTAGGCTTATGGCATTCACACAGTTCAATACTGTTCTATCCCGATTAAATTGAGCTTAACTTAAATTCCATAAAGCAGTGAAGCAATTTCGAAGTCTCGGTGCGACGAAAATTGTCAGTCGATCTCCTGAAAACATTTGTAATGATTATTAACTTTCGGTGATTACATGGGGAAGACCGGAGATCTGCTGGTAAGACCGTGTTAGCCTATTTATTTGAACTGGATATCTTGAGCATACAAAACGGCAGGTTCGTCCTGTGTAAATCAGACGTTCCCCACTGATCCCGTGCAACACAGCGTAGTAAGCAGACACTGTCAATAATAAACAGTTAAATAATACGCGACCACACTTACTTTAGTTTAGTTCATGTATTAAATTCCTTCTTATACAGAATCTCATCAAGATGGCGACTAGCTCAACAATACGTACATATACATCCTCCTTCTTTCACGGCTAATCGGCAAGATCTCCTTCATTCTTTTCATAAGAGAAAACATATATCAGAGAAGCTATTCCATGGAGTAAATGGACGCTCCAAGGAATAATAGGGCTTGAAACTACTTCGCATTGATAATCATCGTATATTAAAGTTTAGGAATCGGTAAGATAAGAAGAGATATTTCTAGATATGTACTGAGTTATATAATTTTTAAAATTTCTGAAAATATCGCGGAGAGACCGCTGCAAGAGACATTACAAGAGGATACAGAACATAAAAGGTCTAACGAACTTATGTCTGGAAATGCATGGTTAACATGATAGAGACCATTTATTCAATCAAAAGTTGTTACACACAAACAGCGAAACACTGTTGCAAACATTAAATGCTGTCGTTGTCTTTGGCAAAGATAAGTCTCCTGATACAACCTTGCTGCCCGCCGCCCGTTGTCGTTTGCCTTTCGGTAACGAAACGCCACGTCAGCAAGCTCTCCAATCGAATACGGAACCATTGTGTACAGTGCTGTATCACATCCACTACAAGGTGAGTCACCAAGAGAAGTGACTGGGATACAACATTACAAATTACTGTGGCAGGAGAGGGCGCTAGCGCATGGCGTATGAGGAACAGTACCACACTCTAGGAGGAAAGCATGTATACTGTAACTGTGGCTGCTGCATGGTACAGCGCTATTCGACTGCAGTCTCTGTAACAAAGCATGATTGAATAAATGATCTCTATCATGTAAACCATACATTTCCAGACATAAGTTCATTGGAAAAAATGTTCAAATGTGTGTGAAATCTTATGGGACTTAACTGCTAAGGTCATCAGTCCCTAAGCTTACACACTACTAAACCTAAATTATCCTAAGGACAAACACACACACACACACACACACACACATGCCCGAGGGAGGACTCGAACCTCCACCGGGACCAGCCGCACAGTCCAGGACTGCAGCGCCCCAGACCGCTCGGCTAATCCCACGCGGCTAAGTTCATTGGACCTTTCTTGTTCCGTATCCTCTAATTGATCAGTCCTCAGAGTTTTTACACCGCGGAAAATATCACACGGTAATGATACAGCAATTCTGATACTAACTCATTGTTACGAAAGTACTATATTAATAAACGTGATTTAAAGTGAATGAATTATCTTAACACCAGCTGTAAACATTCTCGACGACAGCATCAAATGTGTGCAGACATATTTTTGGAACAATTGAATAACGTTAGTTGCAATTGCTTATCCTACAGGATGGCGCACTAAATGTGTTACCATTTTGTTTTTGAATATAAACTTTATTGTCAATACAATCTGAAAGGAACATATACTACAATGAAGAGCCGTCCATGGAGATTTATTCTAACTCAGCACATGCTCAATATGTCCACCATTTCGTTTCCTAACTTCCTTCAAACAACACTGAAGTTAGTGATTACCCTACGGCACATATCTTCCGTAATTTCACTGCAAGCTTGAAGAATAAGTCTTCTGAGCTCCATTAAATCACGTGGACGTTTCGGGAAAAATTTTTCCTTTAGGTACCCCCAAAAAAAAAGTCACATGGATTGAGGTCTCGACTATTGGGGGGGCAATTTCGTCCGTCATTGAAGCGACCTGGAAACATTTGTGAAATGATCCGCATGTCGAAATGCTCGTGTAAAAACTCCAACACAGTGTTTGCAGTACGTGGCCTTGCTCCATCTTGCATGACCCACAGCGTGTTGAATGGCAAGGCAGTAGCAAGAAGCTGTGGAATGAAGCTGTTGCGAAGAATGCTCAAATAACGCTTGCTGTTCACAGTTTCTTCAAAGAAAAAGGGTCCAGTAAGTCCGTGAGTGTAAATTGCAGCCCACACTGTAATCCTCGGAGCATAATGTTGTCGTTCATGAAGCACTTGTGGGTTTTCAGTGGCCCAAAAGCGTACATTTTGTTTGTTAACCACACCGTCTAAATGAAAATGCGCCTCGTCTGAAAACCAAACGTTGTTGAGAGTTTCTTCCCTATCCTCCGCCGACTGAGCAAACAGTAGTCTCTGCTGCTTGCGTTCTACAGTGAGCTTTTGTGCACAGGTCATCTTGTATGGGTACATATGGAAGTCACTTTTAAGAATGCGTTGAACGGAGCGTCTGGATATTCCCAGTTGCACTGCTGCCTTTCTACACGATTTCCCGGGACTTCTCTGAACAGCAACTCGTACCGCTTCAATATTATCCGGCGAACAAACAGGCTTGGATCGAGGTCGCTTCACTTCCAATACTGTTCCTTCCTGTACAAATTTATCGTACAACCTGTGAATGTGCTTCTTTCAAGGGACCCATCGTGTGTTAAACTGTTGTCGAAAACGCCTCTGAGTCACAACAAGGCTTTTCGTTTCATGAAAAAGTAACACAATTGCCGATCGTTGCTGTGTCGTCAGTCCTCCATTATCAGCCATTGCTGCATACTAGTCTCCTAGCGGCAGTATCGTGAATTACACGTCATTTCGTAACTCATTTGTTATTCCAAGCTCTGCTGGTACTGCTGTAGAGATCCTAGCGGGACATCTAACGTGCGTCGTAAATTGTGAAAGAAACAATTGGTAATACATTTCGGACGCCACCCTGTACAAACGAACTGTTAATATAACAGAAAACAAGGGTTCAGCTGAACTACAGAAAAGGAAGACGACCGCGCGTTGAAACACCGAGACTGTGACGTATAGATTACCTCATTGACACGAAGAAACTATACATCCATGCGATGACAGAAGAAGGAAAGCTGGAGTTCTGTAGCAACCAAATAGGAAGAGAATACGAACTCTTTTGTGAAATAAAGAAAACACACTCCACACACTATTGATAAAACGCTAGTCAAACGTGAAAAAGTAATTCCTAGTATGTACTCACTGCGTGTCACAGAGCAAAGCATTACTGCAAACCGCGACTTGCTAATGACTTATGACGAAAACGCAAATTGACTCTGTATACTCCTCCATTGAGTAAGTGAACAGCCGAACTCTTGGCCTGTGTACACCTCCGTCCCCGATGTGCTAACGCTGAACGGAAGTTGGTTCTTGTCTAACGTTAAGAGGCAGCACAACGTATTTCCATAGAGTATAACAAATGTTGGCAAGGTTAATTGGTGCGATACGTTGCACACAAAACTTTTCTACAAGTTTTTTTTCAATGAATTATGGTAATAATGTGAACCGTTTGGCCCGCATCTCGTGGTCGTGCGGTAGCGTTCTCGCTTCCCACGCCCGGGTTCCCGGGTTCGATTCCCGGCGGGGTCAGGGATTTTCTCTGCCTCGTGATGGCTGGGTGTTGTGTGCTGTCCTTAGGTTAGTTAGCTTTAAGTAGTTCTAAGTTCTAGGGGACTGATGACCGTAGCAGTTAAGTCCCATAGTGCTCAGAGCCATTTTTTTGAACCGTTTGCTTGTTACACACAATGATTTATGTAATAGTTATATCTTTACACACATATGGATTCAGAACTTACAAATTTCTTCAGAAATTAGGTAAATATGTTATAAGCCAGCAGTATTACTCTCGCTGCGGTCAGCAACACCTACATAAGCTAACAAGTGTTTGGCGCAGCTGTTAGATGGGTTACTGTTGCGACAATGGCGGGTTATCAAAATTTAATTGAGTTTGAACGTAGTGTTATAGTCGGCGCACGAGCGATGGGACACAGCACCTCCGAGGTAGAGATTAAATGAGGATTTTCCCGTATCGACCATTTCTCGAGTGTACCGTGAATATCGTGGCCGTGCGGTTAAAGGCGCTGCAGTCTGGAACCGCAAGACCGCTACGGTCGCAGGTTCGAATCCTGCCTCGGGCATGGATGTTTGTGATGTCCTTAGGTTAGTTAGGTTTAACTAGTTCTAAGCTCTAGGGGACTAATGACCTCAGCAGTTGAGTCCCATAGTGCTCAGAGCCATTTGAACCATTTGAACCGTGAATATCAGGAATCCGGTAGAACATCAAACGTACGACATCGGAAAAAGATCCTGCAAGAACACGACCAACGACGACTGAAGAGAATGATTCAACGAGACAGAAGTGCAACCCTACCGCAAATTGCTGCAGATTTCAATGCCAGGTCATCAACAAGTGTCAGCGTGCGAACCATTCTATGAAATATCATCGATATGAGCTTTCGGAGCCGAAGGCCCCCTCATATACCCTCGATGACTGCACGACACAAAGCGTTGCGCCTCTCCTGGGCCCGTCAACACCGACTTTGGACTGTTGATAACGGGAAACACGTTGCCTGGTCGGATGAGTCTCGTTTCAAATTGTATTGAGCGGATGGATTTGTACGGTTATGGAGGCAACCTCATGAATCCTTTACCCTGTATATAAGAAGGGAACTGTTCAAGCAGGTGAAGGCTCTGTAATGGTGTGCGGAGTGTACAGTTGGAGTGATATTGGACCCTTGATACGTCTAGATATGACTCTGATAGCTGACACGTACGTAAGCATCCTGTCTGATCAACTGCATCCATTCAAGTGCATTGTGCATTCCGACGGACTTGGGAATTTCAGTAAGACAATGCGTCACCCCATACGTCCAGAATTGCTACAGAGTGGGTCCAAGGACACTCTTCTGACTTTAAACACTTCCGCTTGCCACCAAACTCCCCAGACATGAACATTACTGGGCATATCTGGGATGCCTTGCAACATGGTATTCAAAAGAGGTATCCATCCCCTCGTACCCTAACGGATTTATGGACAGCCCTGCAGGATTCATGGTGTCAGTTCCCTCCAGCACTACTTCAGACATTAGTCAAGTCCATGCCACGTCGTGCTGCGGCTCTTCTACGTGCTCGCGGGGGCCATACACGATATTAAGCAGGTTTACCAGTTTCTTTGGCTCTTCAGTATATGTTTGTGTGTGTGTGTGTGTGTGTGTGTGTGTGTGTGTGTGTGTGTGTTTGTGTATCTGTGTGTTCTGTTAGCCTGAACAACTAAGGAGTGTAAGAAATTAGAGAAATGTGTTGAAGGTTGATTTCACACAACGAAATCTCGTGTGATATACCTAGAACGGTGGCTTCTAGTTCTGGTGCAATCGTGCCCTGAAGACTAAAATTACATTTTATGAGGGGTAAAAATAAAAACAAAACGATTACCGTTTACTCACATCTCTAAACTAATTTAAAAATAATATGTACTGTCACTATTTCTTAATAATCTAACATTTGTTACATCATCAACGGACGTTTTATATCCGCTGTTGGATAAACGTCTCTTTTAGATTGTCCATGCATTACGATCTTCAGATATTTGCATCCACGTTGCTCTTATAGATTTTAATGTAATCTTCCGTCATCTAGACATTTTCGTATCTCCGGGAATGCATGGGAGAGTTTCCATGATTCAAGTACCATCCATTCGCAAAGCAATATGTATTGCACATCTTCATTTGTTTTCCACTGCGGTCATACATGTGTTCCCCTCTTCAGATTGTTCTTCGTTCATTAATTTGGTTCCTGTTTCTCCTAGTAAGTCCTAATATATCTCCATTTTCAGTCAGTGAAGGAACATTTTCAGATAGTGAAAACTGAACCACTATGTACGAAGACAGCATAGTCAAAATAGATTTTTAATCAAACAAAATGGTAACAAATATTAGTGGACAATGTTTCATTGTTATAGGAAAGCCTTAAGAATATCGATTTTATTTTTCACAGCTTGCAGACGTGAAAACAAATTTTCGACTACAGAAGTAACGAAAAAAAAAATTAAAGAGTTGAACTGATTTTGGAGCATTACGTACGATGTACGTTGGCGAATCCAAACAGATTTTGAAAGAAAAACTGCCGTCCGGAGTGGCCGAGCGGTTCTAGGCGCTACAGCCTGGAACCGTGCGACCGCTACGGTCGCAGGTTCAAATCCTGCCTCGGGCATGGATGTGTGTGATGTCCTTAGGTTAATTAGGTTTAAATAGTTCTAAGTTATAGGGGACTGATGACCTCAGCAGTTAAGTCCCATAGTGCTCAGAGCCATTTTAACCATTTTGAAAGAAAACTAGAAACACTTAGTTTCTACGCTTTGGTCGACTTATTTTAATGTTTAATAAGATGACGTAGAAAAAGAAGGTGTTTTATTTGTTCAAGTGTTAACTGAATATTATTTATCTTCCGTCACTTTGAAAGTAGAAGAGGATATTTTTTTTCAGTCAAAAATCAATTAGACGCTAAAATTTGTTGGGATATTGTCTAACAAAAGATAATTAATTGAAACCCTTACCTTCCGATAGGTGTTGTTGACATAGCTTGATGGGGACAGCTGAAAATGTGTGCCCTTACTGGGACTCGAACCCTGGATCTCCTGCTTACATGGCAGACGCTCTATTCATTTTTTTTTTTTTTAATCTCATACTTGTTCGTTGCATCTGCTCGGGGCGGACGTCGTAAGACATCCGTTTAGATTCGTTGTTGATCGATGAACTCAGTTTTTTTTATAACAGAGGGCAGCTAACCCTCTGACCGAACACGCTGAGCTACCGTGCCAGCTATCCATCTGAGCCACTGAGGACACAGATGAATAGCCCGACTGCAGGCAATTATGCCTTGCACGCTTCCCGTGAGACACACATTTCCAACTGTCCACAATCTACATACGTAATGTACTTAATAGATACTTTGTCCATCCACTCGTTACTCGCGCCCACTTAAGTTGACGATTCCCGTATGAGTTCGGGCAACCTGTGCGCACTCGCACAGGCGAAGCTCAATGGCCGGGTAGCCATTTAACTATATATGAAGATAGTAACTGTTCTCGAAAGGCCAGATACCACTGATGACCGTGCAGCTTCTCTAGAATCAATGATAATTAATGCCGGCACGGTAAATCAGCGTTTTCGGTCAGAGGGGCTAGCTGCCCTCTGTAATAAAAAAACTGAGTTAATGGCTCAACGACGAACTGAAACGGTTGTCTTGTGACGTCCGCTCCGAGCAGATGCAACGAACAAAATGATATTAAAAAAAAAGATGGATAGAGCGTCTGCCATGTAAGCAGAACATCCCGGGTTCGAGTTCCGGTCGGGGCACACATTTTCAGTTGCCCCCATCAAGGTATGTCAACAACACCTGTCCGCAGCTGAGGGTTTCAATTAATTTTCATTTACTCTAAAGAAGCTGCACGGTAATCAATGGTATCTGTTCTTTCGAGAACAGTTACTATCTTCATATACATTGTCTAATATTTGATTTCGGTGAGGGATGACTTTTATAGTAATGGTTGGAACCTACTGTTGTAGGATGACGCGTTTACAGCCTTTAAAATTACAAAAGGCTGATAGCGCATAATTACTTCACACTATTGTCTGCAGTTTTGCTCCTCATGCTAAAGAAACAATTATCTGAACGTACCTCAGCAGTGAAACTGTGGACAACACGACGGTGTGTTTCGTTAACCTCCCCGCTTCTTATAATTACTGTCCAAGCGGAATTCTAGCAAACAAACAAAATGTTTACGCGGCAAATCATGATGACACCGTTGACGTGCAAAGCAAGCATAACGACTTGGAGAGGGCGCTTAGGAAACACGGCGCCCTCCCAAGGATTTCGCTGAAACGCCTGAGCTCGGACACCAGAGATGTGCATTCTCATTAGCGCTCTGCGTACGCTATGACATTTAGAACTGAGTAGTCAGTGACATCAAAAAAGCTTATGAAAAGTGTACCTTTCACTTAACCTGACAAAAAAGTAACGCTCTTACGAAGCCTACAAACAGCCCAGTCACTTGAGAACCACTTGTTCAACGCACTGAAATGTAAGTTAAATTCTGTAATCAGCATTTAAAGACATTTGCACACCTCTAAAATTTTCCAGCGGCAGTTTAATACTTGGTATGCTATTTTAGCAGGTATTATTAGTGACACAAATACATTACCGTGGATTGATTTATGATAGGGTCTCAAGTCCATTATTCGCCCAGTGCATGATGAGTGAGTGATTAGTTTCTGAATCACATATTATTTCTCTTTTACGAAACATTTTTTTTAAATTTTCACTGAAGTCTTTGAGCATGGGCGATTGATAAACGGCTCCATTTTCAACAGGATAATCTGTGGAACAAAAACGAGTTCGATCTTTTATCTTTAGTTTCCGTGAAACGAAAGTACTCATGTACACTATTCAAATTTCTACACTGTGTGTTGCGACGTTTTCGCCTTGGCACGCGAAATGTTACTATTGTAATCGTGACTGAAGATACGCAGTAAGCTCGTCGAGCTGTTTTATTTCTTATTGTGTGTTCTTTAATGGGTCCTCAAGGCCAAATATAATCAAGTATTTCACCATTTTTTCTCAGCATTTCTAGAAGTCTGTACGTGAATGACTAGGGAAATGTGTAGCTATTAAAGAATTATACAAATTTGTTTTCTAGTGCCCACCACTTGACGTTCATGAACTTAATGAATTTTTAAAAGGCTGATGAAACGACATGTTACGCAACTTTGCAAAATGTATTTCTTCACTGTCCCTATGCAGGCCTAATAAGATTATTACAGCACTGAACAGAGGTACGTTGGAATGTCCTGACGTGTGATTTCGGTTGGTAAGAATAATCAGTGGCATTGGTACACACGAATGACATTTGCAAAATAACACTAAACCTATCGTATACAGTTTGTGTGGAAAGATCTGCATGTGTGGCGTATGAGTGAGCTTCCCATATCATCATTTGTAAAAACTGAAACCTTTGCCATCTCCCGTAAGTTGTCCCTATTTACAAGGGCTTTCGTTGTTTTCACTATTGACGAAAATCAATATTATTCGCTCATAATATCCTCTAGTTGTTAAGATGACGTTTTAAACTTACAGAATTATTGTGGTCGTATCTGGTTTAGATTAGACTTCAAAGTTTTGTAAATATTACTTACCATATTGCTCAGTCAAGCACTTTAAAATAAGGCAGATTATTCTCGACCACTGAAATACCGTTTCATGTATTTGCGCCGAGACTGTGCCCTGACTGAAGCAGTTTGACTAACAAGATCTACTTTTGTGGTTCTCATTCGTTAGTGTCGATATCTGCATTAGGTACATGTGTGCACCCAGAGTTGTTGGAAAATATATCTCTATCTACCACAACAAACCTATATCGTGTTGCGTTACTAAAAATAGTACGTGAAAAGACTTTTCGACAGGAATTGGCGACAGAAGAGTTGTGTACATAGGGACTCTAGTTAATCATTTTTCCTCTCTTTATATATTAAGCATTTTTGCCCGTCTCTTTGTTTTAATGTTAACTTCTGTGTACGTTATTTTCAACAGAATAAAACTGAAACTGCAAGTTTTGGGCAAGTATAAACAGATTATATATTTGTAGTTACAATTACTGCGTACATTTGCTGCACTTGTCTTCGCATGCGGCTATGTAGGGCTATTAGTACAATGTCTAATTTTAAAACATGTATTGGATGTTGTATCTACTCAGCTTTACTATTAATTTCACTGTCAAATATTGCTGACTTTCTGTCTATCCACTAACATTAGATATCTACTCTACTTTCTTCCCTCTAAAATTTTGAACCTCATGCTGGTTTGTACCACGCAAGTTACCTTGTACCAGTTCTCAACACGAGAGCAATTCCATAGTTATCTTCTGCAGTCAGTCAATGTGAAAAATGTCTACAAAGGAGCGGCGGAAGAGGGATTGGTGGTTGCTTTCATATAGTTTTTTCTGTAACTTCTTATTTTTCAGAAACGATTTTGTACAGCCCTAAGAATTTCACATTGTGCTATATCCTGTTACATTTAACATTTACTAGGGGCCAGGTAATAAATGCAATATATTGATTTTTTTAAATATCGGTGACATTTTAAATTAAAACACAAAATAACAGCATATCGCTTAACACAAGAATTATGTGACATGAGGTGATTTTTCATTTACTTTTTAATGTCTTGAACAGTTAAGTTTTATTAAACTGAAGAAACTACAAGATCTACTTGTGTTTTAAAAACTGCTCGCTGTTTAGTATGCCGTTGTCCAGACGACATCATGCAGACCTCCAACGTCGAAGTTAACGACCTAACGACAGACGGCTATTATCCCCTTGCATGCGACCTGCCTACTAAACAAGCCACTCGTTACTGTCTGCCGGTCGATACTGCTTCTCTTTTGCACTGCAGCTCCCGTCTCCTGTAGAGTCACATCTGATTATAGCCGTTCTTGGAGCGTCAATACCAGTACCTGTCGTCAATCTTCAGAATGCCCTCTAAAGTTGAAATTTCATTCGTATCGATGCCTTATGACATTCACAGAGAAGCAAGGAACAACAGTGGAATAACAACGCGTGTGTCACTTTTTACATTACATTAGAATAGTCGTATTCCATAGATCCGACGGAGAGTGATCTCTAGAATGTCGAATAAGCTCAAGGATGTACGTCTTTTCACGTCGTTATGCCCAGCTATGGAGCGCGACTGAACTTATCTCGCTGATGTACTTGCTTTCTTTTTCTCCCAAAATCTGTTCTTACAGTGGTTTCCTTGCGCTGTTCTGTGCACATTCTCTTACATAGAATACTTGGTATGGCTTGAAACTGATGCTTGTCAACTTAAGATTCGAATGCAACTCCGTCCTGTAGAATTTTCCTTGTAATGCCTATTCCCTGAAGTTTTTTTAAGTTTCAAGTAGTCTGTTGATTACAACTTTTATTGACAGGGCACGGTAGAGAATCCTTGTGGGCAGTTTATTATAGTTCATTCTGAGAAAGCGGCCATAAAATTTCAATCTTCTTTTCCTGAAAGTACCGGAGAATTTTTCCAAATTTTGATATACCTAGTCACACTTCCTTTCCAAAGTCAACACAAATAGAACCAAAAATTTTCCTTAGTATTTCCTATTCTTCTTTGTCTGTGTCTTTATTTAATGCTCTACCTAAAGAGATTATAGTCGGATATAACTATTTAATTAATTTTTAATTATGCGCTACGAGATATTGATTTTTTATTGTATCTCTTCCCTGTATTTCTACAAGCTTTCTGTAATACACCGATTTTCTTTTTGTTTACTTCACGATTTAATCCAGAGGCTCAGATGATTTCTCCTCCTCCTCATCATCATCATCTTTTAAGACTGATTATGCCTTTCTGCGTTCAGTCTAGAGCATAGCTCCCCTTATAAAATTCTTCCATGATCCCCTATTCAGTGCTATCATTGGTGCTACGGTCGCAGGTTCGAATCCTGCCTCGGGCATGGATGTGTGTGATGTCCTTAGGTTAGTTAGGTTTAAGTAGTTCTAAGTTCTAGGGGACTGATGACCACAGCTGTTAAGTCCCATAGTGCTCAGAGCCATTTGGACCATTTTGCTATCATTGGTGCCTCTTCTGATATTAAACCTATTACTTCAAAATCATTCTTAACCGAATCCAGGTACCTTCTCCTTGGTCTGCCCCGACTCCTCCTACCCTCTATTGCTGAACCCATGAGTCTCTTGGGTAACCTCGCTTCTCCCATACGTGTAACATGACCCCACCATCTAAGCCTCTTCGCCCTGACTGCTACATCTATAGAGTTCATTCCCAGTTTTTCTTTGATTTCCTCATTGTGCACACCCTCCTGCCATTGTTCCCATCTACTAGTACCTGCAATCATCCTAGCTACTTTCATATCCGTAACCTCAACCCTGTTGATAAGGTACCCTGAATCCACCCAGCTTTCGCTCCCATATAACAAAGTTGGTCGAAACATTGAACGGTGCACAGATAATTTAGTCTTGGTACTGACTTCCTTCTTGCAGAAGAGAGTAGATTGTAGCTGAGCGCTCACTGCATTAGCTTTGGTGCACCTCGCTTCCATTTCTTTCACTATGTTGCCATCCTGTGAGAATATGCATCCTAAGTACTTGAAACCGTCCACCTGTTCTAACTTTGTTCCACCTATTTGGCACTCAATCCGTTTATATTTCTTTCCCACTGACATTACTTTCGATTTGGAGATGCTAATCTTCATACCATAGTCCTTACATTTCTGACCTAGCTCTGAAATATTACTTTGCAAACTTTAAATCGAATCTGCCATTACAACTAAGTCATCCGCATAAGCGAGACTGCTTATTTTGTGTTCACATATCTTAATCTCACCCAGCCAGTCTATAGTTTTCAACATATGATCCATAAATAACATGAACAATAGTGGAGACAGGTTGCAGCCTTGTCTTACCCCTGAAACTAGTCTGAACCATGAACTCAATTTACCGTCAACTCTAACTGCTGCCTGACTATCCATGTAGAGACCTTTAATTGCTTGCAAAAGTTTGCCTCCTATTCCATAATCTCGTAGAACAGACAATGACTTCCTCGTAGGAACCCGGTCATATGCCTGTTCTAGATCTATAAAGCATAGATTCAATTTCCTGTTCCACTCATAATACTTCTCCATTATTTGCCGTAAGCTAAAGATCTGGTCCTGACAACCTCTAAGAGGCCTAAACCCACACTGATTTTCATCCAATTGGTCCTCAACTAATACTCGCACTTTCCTTTCAACAATACCTGAGAAGATGTTACCCACAACGCTGATTAAAGATATACCTCTGTAGTTGTTACAATCTTTTCTGTTTCCATGTTTAAAGATTGGTGTGATTACTGCCTTTGTCCAGTCTGATGGAACCTGTCCCGACTCCCAGGCCAATTCAATTATCCTGTGTAGCCATTTAAGACCTGACATTCCACTGTAATTGATGAGTTCCGACTTAATTTCATCCACCCCAGCTGCTTTATTGCACTGCAATCTATTGACCATTTTCTCCACTTCCTCAAACGTGATCCTATTTCCATCATCATTCCTATCCCATTCTACCTCGAAATCTGAAACATTACTGATCGTATTTTCACCTACATTGAGCAGCTCTTCAAAATATTCCCTCCATCTGCCCAAGGCATCCACAGGATTCACCAGCAGTTTTCCTGACCTGTCCAAAATACTTGTCATTTCCTTCTTACCTCCCTTTAGAAGACTGCTAATTACACTCCAGAATGGTTTTCCAGCAGCTTGACCCATAGTCTCCAACCTGTTTCCAAAGTCTTCCCAAGATTTCTTCTTGGATGCTGCAATTATCTGTTTGGCTTTGTTTCTTTCTTCAACATAACTTTCTCTGTCTACCTGAGTTCTAGTATGTAGCCATTTTTTATACGCCTTCTTTTTCCTTTTACAGGCTGCCTTGACTGTGTCATTCCACCAGGCTGTTTGCTTCATCCTCCATTTACACACTACTGTTCCAAGACATTCTTTCGCCACTTCTAGTACTGCGTCCCTGTACCTTGTCCATTCCTTTTCCAATGACTGTAATTGAGTACATTCAACTAACTGGTACCTTTCTGAGATCGCTGTTATGTACTTGTGCCTGATTTCCTTATCCTGAAGTTTCTCCACTCTTATCCTCCTACATATGGACCTGACCTCCTGCACATTCGGCCTCACAATCCCAATTTCACTGCAGATTAAGTACTGATCAGTGTCATCAAAGAATCCCCTGAATACACGTGTGTCCCTCACAGCCTTCCTGAATTCCTGATCTGTTATTATATAGTCAATGACAGATCTGGTTCCCCTGCCTTCCCAAGTATACCGGTGAATGTTCTTATGTTTAAAAAAGGAGTTTGTGATTACTAAGCCCATACTGGCACAGAAATCCAAGAGTTGTTTCCAGTTCCTGTTGGCATCCATATCCTCTCCAAATTTACCCATAACCTTTTCATACCCTTCTGTTCGATTTCCAATCCTGACGTTAAAATCACCCATGAGCAGATCGCTGTCCTTGTCCTTGCTCTAACGACTACATCACTGAGTGCCTCACAAAAACTATCCATCTTATCTTGATCTGTCCCTCCACAATGCGAATATACTGACACAATCCTAATTTTCTTGCTAGACACTGTCAAATCTATCCACATCAGTCGTTCGTTTACATACCTTATTGCAACTACGCTGGGTTCCATTTCTTTCCTGATGTAAATCCCTACACCCCATTGTGCTATTCCTGCTTTGACTCCTGACAGGTAGACCTTGTATTCTCCCACTTCCTCCTCTTTCTCACCCCTTACCCGAATGTCACTAACAGTTAAAACGTCCAGCGCCATCTTACTTGCAGCCTCTGCCAGCTCTACCTTCTTCCCAGAGTAGCCCCCATTGATATTAATACACTCCTGGAAATTGAAATAAGAACACCGTGAATTCATTGTCCCAGGAAGGGGAAACTTTATTGACACATTCCTGGGGTCAGATACATCACATGATCACACTGACAGAACCACAGGTACATAGAGACAGGCAACAGAGCATGCACAATGTCGGCACTAGTACAGTGTATATCCACCTTTCGCAGCAATGCAGGCTGCTATTCTCCCATGGAGACGATCGTAGAGATGCTGGATGTAGTCCTGTGGAACGGCTTGCCATGCCATTTCCACCTGGCGCCTCAGTTGGACCAGCGTTCGTGCTGGACGTGCAGACCGCGTGAGACGACGCTTCATCCAGTCCCAAACATGCTCAATGGGGGACAGATCCGGAGATCTTGCTGGCCAGGGTAGTTGACTCACACCTTCTAGAGCACGTTGGGTGGCACGGGATACATGCGGTCGTTCATTGTCCTGTTGGAACAGCAAGTTCCCTTGCCGGTCTAGGAATGGTAGAACGATGGGTTCGATGACGGTTTGGATGTACCGTACACTATTCAGTGTCCCCTCGACGATCACCAGTGGTGTACGGCCAGTGTAGGAGATCGCTCCCCACACCATGATGCCGGGTGTTGGCCCTTTGTGCCTCGGTCGTATGCAGTCCTGATTGTGGCGCTCACCTGCACGGCGCCAAACACGCATACGACCATCATTGGCACCAAGGCAGAAGCGACTCTCATCGCTGAAGACGACACGTCTCCATTCGCCCCTCCATTCACGCCTGTCGCGACACCACTGGAGGCGGGCTGCACGATGTTGGGGCGTGAGCGGAAGACGGCCTAACGGTGTGCGGGACCGTAGCCCAGCTTCATGGAGACGGTTGCGAATGGTCCTCGCCGATACCCCAGGAGCAACAGTGTCCCTAATTTGCTGGGAAGTGGCGGTGCGGTCCCCTACGGCACTGCGTAGGATCCTACGGTCTTGGCGTGCATCCGTGCGTCGCTGCGGTCCGGTCCCAGGTCGACGGTCACGTGCACCTTCCGCCGACCACTGGCGACAACATCGATGTACTGTGGAGACCTCACGCCCCACGTGTTGAGCAATTCGGCGGCACGTCCACCCGGCCTCCCGCATGCCCACTATACGCCCTCGCTCAAAGTCCGTCAACTGCACATACGGTTCACGTCCACGCTGTCGCGGCATGCTACCAGTGTTAAAGACTGCGATGGAGCTCCGTATGCCACGGCAAACTGGCTGACACTGACGGCGGCGGTGCACAAATGCTGCGCAGCTAGCGCCATTCGACGGCCAACACCGCGGTTCCTGGTGTGTCCGCTGTGCCGTGCGTGTGATCATTGCTTGTACAGCCCTCTCGCAGTGTCCGGAGCAAGTATGGTGGGTCTGACACACCGGTGTCAATGTGTTCTTTTTTCCATTTCCAGGAGTGTAGCTCCCCATCTCATTACCATTTGTTTGCCAAGTCGTATCTTAGGAGTCCCTGGTTTGTCAAGGTCCGAGGCATTTTGCTCTGATTGTTGCCAGCATCATATTTAAAGTACCAGGGAAGCAGGTTGCTAGCCTTACTTACCCCGAGTCCCATTGGGTTTTACCCCTAACGGCTGAGGGACTAACCGGTGGATTTGGTAGTCTTTGCCGTATGAGCACAAAGGTGACCACGTCTCAGAATATGTCCGAGATGCCCAGCCTTATTCCAAAGCAACTGGTATCCCGACTGTCGGGACCACTTACTTGGCCACGCATACGTTGCCCGTGGTTCATGAACTAGGACATGACTATAGGAACCCACACCATGAACCACATGATTTCTCCTAGTTGTTTAAATTTGAATTCTTGAGATATTTTGCCATACTGTGTAAACATGCTTTGTCCATCTAGGTTCAAATGGCTCTGAGCTCTATGGGACTTAACATCTCAGGTCATCAGTCCCCTAGAACCTAGAGCTTGTTAAACCTAACTAACCTAAGGACATCACACACATCCATGGCCGAGGGAGGATTCGAACCTGCGACCGTAGCGGTCGCGCGGTTCCGGACTGAAGCGCCTAGAACCGCTCGCCACAGCGGCCGGCTGTCCATCTAGGTATCGAGGAGAACTGACCATGTACCGGGTTTCTCGATAAGAAATTTTCAGTCTACTTTTAGCTGCTATTTCAAGGAATTTTTACAGAAACTTAATGTGTCTTCTCTGTTGTTCGAAAGAATCGCTAGATTGTCTGTATAAGCCAAACATCGTAAATCAATTTTAGTTCACCTACTCTGCCCATGGTTTCTCTTTTTTATTCTTCTTTCCCATGTGCTAAAGTCGAACCCCTCCGCATATCCTACTCTATTCGCAAACTAGATTCCAACAACCCGATTGTGTCACGTCTGATCACCAGTCTCGTTATGGTGTCACGCCTTTACAAACGCATCCAACTGTCACTACACCTACACACGCTCGATATCCTATCCCATCGCAAATTCAATCGACTCCTTCTGGCAGACAGTGATAGCCGGCCCAATATTCATCCGTTCTACCAACTGTATCTTCTCCAACTATCCCACTCCATATCTCCCTATCCATTTCCTCCCTTTGCCGCTGCCCTATCCATACGCCAAACTCCTACTCTCCTTCTGTCTACCCACAGTCCACCTCAACACCAATATTCACCTCCATAGTTTACTTACCTAACGGACCGCTATATTTTTCTACCCAGTTCGCTTAAACGTATAGGTTATGTTGTCTCCTCCCTAGATTCTTTTCTCTCAGTACGGATCCTTCAGCTTTTAAGCGCAAAAGCACTGCTTTTCCTTAAAAAAACGTCAGTTTTTTGTAGTATGTTTTAAAACATACATATTTTTGTTTTTTAGCTATTTGAATATAGAAAGAAAAGACAACAGTCTTAACTTTTTTACTGCTTTATCAAAATTCATCCTTTATATTATATGTCAAACGAATTTTAAATTTTTCAGCTTTAATAATAATTTGTTTTCGTCTTTGTCATATGTTTCAAATGGCTATTGGCTTAAGAGCGGAATGTTGTACGGCAAACATCTGATTCGCTATCCACATAGGACGAGGGTATGAAATAACAATAAGGAGAAAAAACGAACACAATAGAAGATAGGTACTTACTATCAACTTGTTTTATTTTTAGGTCCATAGGTGACGATACCATAAAAACAAATGTGCAGCTGAGACGGTAAGAAAATCACAAATTTTAAATTTCACCACGATTGTGGAGAGTCTCGTAACAAATACGACGGCAACAGTCAAATGAAATGCAGTTAATCTGTAATAAGACACAGGAGACCACGGGTCTCTTATGCTCAAGATGGTTCAAATGGCTCTGAGCACTATGGGACTTAACATCTCAGGTCATCAGTCCCCTAGAACTTAGAACTACTTAAACCTAACTAACCTACGGACATCACACACATCCATGCCCGAGGCAGGATTCGAACCTGCGATCGTAGCTGTCGCGCGGTTCCGGACTGAAGCGCCTAGAACCGCTCGGCCACCAGCAGCTGGCTATACTCAAGAATATCAATGAAAACCTACCAGTTTTTTGTCGGAGAAGTTCGGGTTCCCCCCTATGTACTGCATAGGCGCAATGCAATAGAAGAAAAAGAACCCGTGAAAGACCACTAATACGAACCCTCTTTTCTTTTTTTTAATTTTTGGCTTTCGGAAAGTACCCATACATAACTCCAACACCGGAAATATTTTACCTATTCAGAGTATATATTTGTTGAAGTTGTAATCTGGTACAAAGATGCTTACGCTTAACAAACGGCACATTCCGACGTAAAACAAATTTCACATCCTCATTATACTGAAACGAGTAAATACCAACTCTTAAGTTACTTTTAAGTAAAATTGTATTCCTCTCGATATAAAGGATGATTTTTTCCATCGTGTACAAACCCTAGGGATTGATCGATGAGAGCCGGCCGGAGTGGCCGAGCGGTTCTAGGCGCTACAGTCTGGAACCGCACGACCGCTACGGTCGCAGGTTCGAATCCTGCCTCGGGCATGGATGTGTGTGATGTCCTTAGGTTAGTTAGGTTTAAGTAGTTCTAAGTTCTAGGGGACTGATGACCTGAGATGTTAAGTCCCATAGTGCTCAACAAATCTTGCATATTTGTCACACATCTGTTGTAACGTACTTACGCTGAGAAAGACAAAGGTTGTACTTTTCAGCTGAAGTTAACTGTAGCCCTTGTTGTTTTACTCTGCAAACAAATCAGTCCTGCTAGTTCTTCAGTGTCTCCGAAGTCTGTGTTGATACCTGTAAGAAACAACAGGGCTTGAGCAATATCATAGACGTCTGTCGATTCGTCCAGGGCGCTTCATTACCAAGAAAACTTATGTATCTTTTCTTGTAACTAACTTGATAAATTGTAAACAATATCTCCAACTCGACGTGCCACTGTATTTAATGAAAGGGTAACTGCTTTTTCACTGTCAGATTTCGTCAGGAAACTGTTCTTTAGCTGTAATTAAAAAGCACCTCCCCTCTTATGTAATCACCGTCGGTGACTTGCCTTCCTTGAGGATTTTATTGCCAACGGTGAATGTCTTGCTTTGTTTCAGGATTTCATTGCCAATTCGTAAACTTACTTTTAATGGCTTCACTTTCTTGAACACATTTCCCAAAAATTTTTCGTTGAAAGCTAAGTCCATATGTCAGGATTCCGAGTATAGATATTTTTAATTTTGTATTTATTTTAAGGTATTATTTGTCAAGTAGAATAGAAATGATTTTTCAAATCGTTGATTGTAGTTTTGTTTTTCTGTTTTCGATTTATGTTGGTTCTGATGATCCGGTCTTACGTATAAAACATTAAGAAAAATTATAATCACTTCCGACTATAAAAATTTTGGCTCTTCTTCGAGTATCTCAAGTCCTCTTCATAAGTATTCCTCTAAAGAGCCCTCGGCTCTTCTACACATTGTTTCAAAAAGAAATAATAGATTTAGTTTTTTATAATTAACGAACAATGAAAAATAGAAACACATCGCACTTGTCGGTGGATATAGAAAGTGTGGTGTCACCGCCAGACACCACACTTGCTAGGTGGTAGCCTTTAAATCGGCCGCGGTCCGGCAGTATACGTCGGACCCGCGTGTCGCCACTATCAGTTATTGCAGACCGAGCGCCGCCGCACGGCAGGTCTAGAGAGACTTCCTAGCACTCGCCCCAGTTGTACAGCCGACTTTGCTAGCGATCGTTCACTGACAAAATACGCTCTCAGTTACCGAGACGATAGTTAGCATAGCCTTCAGCTACGTCACTTGCTACGACCTAGCAAGGCGCCATAGCATTTGATAATTAATATTGTGAAGCATGTACCATAACGAGAGATGTTCTACAATTGTGGATTAAAGTTAAGTATTATATCAACTACGTACTTTATTTGCTACTATTAATTCCCTTAACTGTCCCAGACCTCGCGCCAGTCAGCGTGTAATTAAACGCGTGCATTTCGGCCTCCTCTAGCAACACAGTGTTGGCTCTTATGCCAACACTACATATTGTCGACGACGATTTAACGGTCGTATTGCTCTAATTTACTTGTGTCATGGCTTCGCCACAATCTCCAGATGTACTGTCCGAATTTTATCGCTTGCAGAATCAGCAGATGCAGGCCTTATTGGATGCCCTTGGACAGCTTGTCCAGGGTCAACGTGCAATGCAAAACGATGCGGCAGCCGCCGCTCCACCGCTACCGCAGCCACAACATGCAGTTGCACCACCTTTTCGTCATTTTGATGCGTCACTGGAAAGCTGGACGGAGTGGTCACGCCAATTTGGATTCCATCTTGCCGCCTACAGAATTCAAGGCAATGAGCGGCAGCCTCACTTATTATCGTGTGTCGGCGTCCAGACGTACCATGTGATAGTGAAATTATTTCCCCGACGCGACGTAGCAACACTGTCCTATGACAAAATTTTGTCTGCATTAGATGCATATTTCAAGGAATCAGTCAATGTAGTTGCCAAACGGTATACTTTCTTTCATACAAAACGTACGGCCAGTCAAACTAATCGGGAGTGAGTTGCAACTTTGCAAGGCCTTAGTAGGGATTGTGCTTTTGAGTGTGAATGTGGACTCCCTTATTCAGATACTATGGTGCGTGATGCAATTTCACACAACGTTTCTGATGTTCGTATCAGGGAACAAATTTTGAAACTAGTCAATCCCTCCCTTCAACAAGTGATAGGCATATTGGATAGGCAAGACACACTTGACTTTGCTCAGGCATTGTTTGAAACTTCGCCAGCCGTGTGTCATATTAACCGGCCCGCCGGGCGAGCTGCACAGAACAGTAAACAGCCCTCGCGCCCGTCCGCGCGGCTGCCGCCAAGATCTCAACCACGTGTCCCGCGGCAGCAAGCAAATGCAGTGAAATCATGCCCGCGGTCTGCTACTAGACATTCGCGTGACAATTGCCTGTCACGCCAAGCTATTTGCTTTTTCTATAATAAAAAAGGACATGTTCAGAGTGTTTGCCAGAAAAAGCTCAGATCGGACACTAACAACCATTCCAGGCCCTTTGCTTCGCGCCGGAATCGGAATCGAACCAAGAATACTCAGGCTCATGAACCTTCGCCCATGGACATTCATGTAGTTAATTCCACTCCGCCCATTGCCACTCTCTCTAACAGTGACTGTGTTCGTCCCACAAATAGTGTGCGTCGACGTCGCCAGAAATCCCGTCACGTCGCAAGTGATTCTGAACCAGTGTCTGTTCACGTTGCATGAGACAGTCGCTCTTGTCATCAGCAGGACAATAAACTTTTTGTAGATTTGGACATTCATGACCACGTGATACCATTCCAGGTCGATACCGGAGCTGCAGTTTCACTAATAAATCACGACACGTACAAACAATTGGGCACACCTCCGTTGCATGCCGCAAATGTTACGTTAAATAGTTATTCCAGTCAGAATATCCCTGTGTTAGGACAGTGCAGCCTTCTTGTAACATACAAGGGACTAACAAAACTTGTGTCATTTTACATACTTCGTTAATCTTCTGCAGTGAACTTGTTTGGTTTAGATTTATTTCAGTTGTTTAACTTGTCTATAGTCAATCAGGTCCTATCAGTGAACTAGACTGTGCCTTCAGCCAGTGTTTCTCGTCTATGTGAAGAGTTTGCAGACATTTTTGCACCGGGCCTTGGTTGCGCTAAGAACTATAAAGCACATTTGGAACT
Organism: Schistocerca americana; assembly: GCF_021461395.2. Classification (NCBI taxonomy): domain Eukaryota; kingdom Metazoa; phylum Arthropoda; class Insecta; order Orthoptera; family Acrididae; genus Schistocerca; species Schistocerca americana. Next base: position 105,244,676 of record NC_060120.1, read on the forward strand.
GAAAATAAACGCGCAACCGAAATTTTTCAGAGCGCGCACTGTTCCCCACGCATTGCGTGATGAGGTTGCAAGAACATTACACGATTTGGAATCACAAGGTGTGATTGAACGTGTGCAGGCTTCTCTCTGGGCATCACCCTTAGTAATTTTGCAAAAGCCTTCCGGAAAATTGAGACTTTGTGTGGACTTCAAGGCAACAGTGAATCCACAACTAGTGATTGCAACTTTTCCTTTACCCTGCCCGGCAGATCTTTTAGACAAACTGTGCCCGGGTAAATATTTTTCGAAGTTGGACCTCGCAGATGTGTACTTGCAAATACCGGTGGACGAAGAATACCAGCGCGTCTTGGTGGTTAACACGCATCTTGGTTTGTATCGATCCAAAAGACTGCCATTCGGGTGTGCATCCGCCCCTGCATTGTTTCAGCAATATCTGCAACCTGTTTGTGCGTCGGTCCCTACTGCAGCAAACTATCTGGACGATATTGTGATCTCCGGAAAGACGGAAGAAGAACATTTAGCCAATCTCAGAACATTATTTCAGGTCTTGCGACAAAATGGTCTTTGCTTGCGGAAGGACAAATGTGTGTTTTTTGCTCATGACTTACCCTACCTGGGCCATGTACTCAATGCCCAAGGCATATATCCGAGTCCAGAGCACCTCCGTGCCATACAAGACTTGCCTTCGCCGCAGAATTTGAAGCAGCTACAGAGTGTGCTGGGAAAAATCAACTATTATCATAAATATCTGCCGCATGCCTCTTCCATTTCAGCTCCGCTTCATCGCTTACGCTGTAAAGGTGTTCCGTTCGCCTGGACGACGGAATGCGAACGCGCCTTTCGCCAGTTGAAATCGGCGTTGCTTTCCAATACTTGCCTTACGCCATTCGATCCCCAGAAACCCCTTTTGTTGATGGTAGATACATTCAGTAATTTTCCTTTTGTTGTCCGAATGTCTTCCACGACGTCGTCTGCCACCATCCAAGCGTTATCTGCTATCTTTTGCATTGAAGGTCTTCCACATTTCATGTCCGCAGAATTTCAGTCATTCTGCAAGGCCAATGGTATTCAACATCTGACATCCGCGCCGTTTTCGCCTCAGTCAAACGGTGCCGCTGATCGATTGGTCCGGACTTTCAAGTCACAGATGTTACAGTTGAAAGAGTCGCATTCTCGGGAGGACGCGTTATTGCTCTTTTTGTCCTCGTATCGCTCTCAGCCCCGAGATGGTCGCTCGCCGGCTGAGTTGCTCCACGGTCGTCTTCATCAAACCTTGATGTCTTTGCTACATCCTCCGCATCAGGTTCCTGTGCAGCGGCAGCCACCTGCTTTTGCTCCTGGCGACGTTGTATACTATCGCAACTATCGCGGTTCACGGGGTTGGCTCGCAGGGCGCATTTTTCGCTGCCTCGGCCGCGCTATGTATCTGGTTTTGGGGGCCTCTGGTGAGGTGCGTCGGCATCTCAATCAGCTGCGCCTCTGTCGTCGCACGGGTTCTGCCGCTCCCCGTCTGCTTTCAGCGACGGTGCCTTCCGGTCAGCGCCCTGGGGACCCATCTACTGGCTCGCCTCAGCCCCAGGTGTTACCGACGCTGCCTTCCATTTTGCCCCATGGCGACGCGCCGCCGCCGCCGCCGCCGCCTGTGCTCCCGCCGGCGACGCCCGTAATGGACGCTTCGGTGCAGCCGCCAAGCGCCTCCCTGGGTCACGCGCCGCCGATAGCTTCCCGTGACCAGCTGTCCTCCGACATGGACCTCTTGCCCGCTCAGGACCAGATGTCCTCTTCGCCCGTCGGCTGCCCCGCCCCGATGGAGGTCGAATCTTCGGCCCCTCCTGTCTCTTTACGGGCGCATACACCGCATGTTGGCGTGTACCCTGGACTAGGTTTTCAGGCGTTTCCTAGCTCCCCTCGGACCGAATGGCCGGGTGCGGGTGGCACAGCCTCGCCTGTTGTTAGGCTCCCCACCTCGTCGCATACGTCAACATGGGGTCCTCCCCACGGCGGGCGGAAGCCTTTTAACACAACCGTACGCCGATTTGCGGGCGAGGAATGTGGTGTCACCGCCAGACACCACACTTGCTAGGTGGTAGCCTTTAAATCGGCCGCGGTCCGGTAGTAAACGTCGGACCCGCGTGTCGCCACTATCAGTTATTGCAGACCGAGCGCCGCCACACGGCAGGTCTAGAGAGACTTCCTAGTACTCGCCCCAGTTGTACAGCCGACTTTGCTAGCGATCGTTCACTGACAGAATACGCTCTCAGTTGCCGAGACGATAGTTAGCATAGCCTTCAGCTACGTCACTTGCTACGACCTAGCAAGGCGCCATACCATTTGATAATTAATATTGTGAAGCATGTACCGTAACGAGAGATGTTCTACAATTGTGGATTAAAGTTAAGTATTATATCAACTACGTACTTTATTTGCTACTATTAATTCCCTTAACTGTCCCAGACCTCGCGCCAGTCAGCGTGTAATTAAACGCGTGCATTTCGGCCTCCTCTAGCAACACAGTGTTGGCTCTTCTGCCAACACTACAGAAAGATTCCAAGTTTTACATTCACACTCGACATCGCGCCATACAGTCAACATGAACACCACGCGTTGTACGAGGAACATCGAAACGGTAGTCCATTTTGCTCGACACACGAATCAGCAGGACCCTGTTTATTGAATTAGCAGCTTCAACAATTCGATTTCTCAACTCTTGAAGAGTAGCTGTCATAGGAGGGACAAAGTCTGTCTTTTTTTGTACCCCCACAGAAAAAAAATCGTTGGATGTGAGGTCTGGTGACCCAGGAGATCAAAAACAATGAACAAGATCTTGTTGTCCACCTTTTCCAGTCCAACGTTCTGGGACGGTGTTGTTAACGTAGCGCCGCACCTCGAAGTGAAAGTGAAGGGGGCACCGTCACGCATTAAAATCAAATAACTGGAATCCTCGTGAAACAGAGAAACAACAAATTTTGGAGAATGTCCAGCTATGCCACTCCTGTCACCACAAAAAAAGAAAGGTGAACAGAACTGGTACAAATCGCATTCAGTTTCGATGAGTCTTTCATGTTCGACGACGACGCTGCCAGGATTTTGTGACTGCCAAATGCTTACATTGTGGCGGTTTACTTTACCCAGTGGATGAAACGTCGATTTGTCCGAAAAGATGAGTCATTCGTAAAAAAACGTCCTCTGCCATATCCTGGTGAAATGAAATGCAAAATTCATACCTTCCGTTATGGTCGCTCGGATGCGATTCAACAGAAACTGTAATCTGTAAGGCTTCATATGCAGGCGTTGTTTCAGAGCACGCCACAACTTTCTTTAAAGAAGTTGAAATTTATGGCCTGCCCATCTTGTGGACTTCCGAGTGCTCCGTATGAACACATGTGGCGTGCGCTCGACATACAGGGTGAAAAGTATTTAAACCGACAAACTCTGGGAGGTTGTAGGGGACATCAAAACAAATATTTTTCCCTAATGTCATTTTTTCCTATGAGGATTATTTACTATCTTCAGTTGCTAGAGGGCTTATTACGCTCTTCAGTTGTAGGCAACTGCTGTCCACCAGTGTAGTAGTTGTCTCTGTTTACTAATGGAGCGATACACCTGGAGTGAGTACACTGATATGGTTGGTGCGTACTACGTAGCGCACCTCGACGGACGAGCTGCACAGCAGGTTTATCAACAACAATATCCTAATCGCCGTATCCCGCATCATACGACCTTTGCTGTCGTGTAGCAACGTCTGCGTGAGACCGGGTCATTTAGCAGATTACCTGGACAGGGACGCCGTCGCACGGTCAGAACGCTGCAATTTGGGGAAGCTGTCTTGCAGCATGTGGAGCGGGATCCTTCAATCAGCACTCGTGCAATTGCACGTAGCATGGGGACGTATCAGACGAACGTAAAAACAGTCCATCGAGAGCAATTGTTACGTCCATTTCACTTACAGCGTGTCCACAACCTGGAACCAGATGATTATCCACCCAGAGCATTGCCAGAATTGCTGGAAGACGTCCCGCTCCCTACAAGACAACGCATGTGGTTCCAACATGACGGGGCGCCGGCACATTTCACTCGCCGTGTGCGTCGATTCCTGGACCGACGGTTCCCAGAAACGTGGATTGGCAGAGGTGGTCCTGTACCATGGCCTACTCGATCCGCAGATATGTCCCCTCTGGAGTTTTTTGTGTGGGGAGAGATGCGCAACCTTGTTTACGCAACTCCTGTTGCATCAGAAGAAGATCTGGTTGCCCGGATAGTAGCAGCAGCAGGATCAGTTCAGGATACTCCTGGGGTTTTTGCCCGTGACAGACAGATCATGATCCGACGGTGTAACCTTTGTTTACGTGTCAATGGAAGCATTTTTGAAAATCTGCTGGAACTGGAATTGGGTTGTGTTAATGTGTTGTCTCTTTGTCATAAAAAAAAGGGAATAGTGTTTCTTGGTTTAGTTAATTTGCCGCGAGAGAAAACTTCCTCTACCCGATTAAATACTCCTCATAGGAAAAAATGACATTAGGGAAAAATATTTGTTTTGATGTCCCCTACAACCTCCCAGAGTTTATCGGCTTAAATACTTTTACGCTTCCCTTTCCATATACAACCAACTTCAAGGGCTTTGTATGCCAATCATAAATCTGCTTCTGCAGAGGCGGCTTCTTGCTGAATCGACAGTGGAACCTATGTTTCACTTGAATAATGGTTTGACTTCACGCAAATTCCAACACACAAAATGATTTCTGTTGTGGTGTAGTTGCGATGTTGCTACAAAGAAACAATAGCACAGCTGTGTCAAAATGCGACTGCTACGGTCGCAGGTTCGAATCCTGCCTCGGGCATGGATGTGTGTGATGTCCTTAGGTTAGTTAGGTTTAAGTAGTTCTAAGTTCTAGGGGACTGATGACCACAGCAGTTGAGTCCCATAGTGCTCAGAGCCATTTGAACCATTTTTGTGTCAAAATTTTGAACTTTCCTCCATCCAGCGACATGCGGATTGTGTTTCTTTCTTTCACAGTTTGCATGCAACAAACAACTCAATCTGTTCCTTGTTTTGGAATCACCCGGTACCTGCCTGGCAAGTTGAGGAGTTCGGACACGAGTATTAGTGGATTCCTCGACATTTCTGGGTGCAGACTGCACCGTGCGTAGCTTACAGGACACCAGCCCCGATCACCTTTTCTCCCCCACATCCTCCCTTACCTCCCCCCTTCCCCTCACTCCACTGCAAAGCTCACCAGTACTGATTTGATAGCAGGCTGAGTGGACCTGTGGCTGTTCTAGAGGGACTGGAGCGTGGAAAGGTCATCGCCTTTAGTCGGGATGCAACCTGGGAACTCCAGGGTTCAAATGGCTGTAAGCACTATGGGACTTAACATCCCCTAGACTTAGAACTACTTAAACCTAACTAACCTAAGGATATGACACACATCCATGCCCGAGGCAGTATTCGAACCTGCGACAGCAGCAGCAGCGCGGTTCCGGACTGAAGCGTCTAGAACCGCTTGGCCACAGCGAACGGCGAACTCCAGGGCCGGAGTCCAGTTCAAAATTGGTTCGAATGGCTCTGAGCACTATGGAACTTAACTTCTGAGGTCATTAGTCCCCTAGAACTTAGAACTACTTAAACCTAACTATGCTAAGGACATCACACATATCCATGCCCGAGGCAGGATTCGAACCTGCGACCGTAGCGGTCACGCGGTTCCAGACTGTAGCGCCTAGAACCGCTCGGCCACCCTGGCCGGCCCGGAGTCCAGTGTTCTACCCGCTATACCACCACTTTTGTATATGGCAGAAAAAAGAAAAGAGAGAGAAAGAAAAGTAACGAGCAGGAAATAACTACAAAAAAAAAATCTTAACCGTGTATGTGATTTTATTTTACATCGTTTCGAACTGGAAAGTTACCAAAGATATGAGTATCCAACGATAACAGTGAACATTAAAAGTGGGTTGAGGATGCGTTCGGGAAATGTCCCTGGGTGTCACTGTGACGTGCAGTACGCATGCATTCGAGGAAGTCTCAGCTGCTCGCAGACGTCAGTGGCTTCACGACCCAAGGAATGTGTTCAGGCGGCAAGTGAGTCACGACCACGCAGCCGCAGGTACACACCGCGCCTTCACACTACAAAGGTTCGCCTCTGACCTTCCACAAACATTTTTACTGCGGTGCAAGCACCTCAACGTAGTATGTGAACTCTACCGCTAAGCTGCTAGGTCCTCCAACCATTTACCTTGCAGAAAAATATTTCTCTGGGCACTTCTGTATATGTATAGTGAAATAGAGGGATCACTTAAAAAACTGATACATACTACAGATGCTAATAAAAGTTCCTCCTCCTCTTCTTTTTCCTCTTCTCCGTCCGTCCATCATGTGGACATATTACTAAATGAAAGCGCCGCCACCGCGTTTGTCCGTAGGTATGTGAAGGCTAATCTCAGGAAGTACTGTACGGATGTTGATACGGCTTTTTGATACTGCTTGTCTCTAATACACAGATTCACAAGGAAGGTTTTGTGTTAGCAGAAGAGCCAACACCGTGTTACTAGTGGAGGCCGAAATGCACGCGTTTTAGCTCACTCAGGCTGAGTGAGGTCTGGAACATAAGTAATGAGAATTCAGAAAGCGGACATAATTACTTTGATACTTAACTTTAATCCATTAATGATGAACGTCGCTCTTGACGGTACACGATTCACAATATTATCTGTTCATAATACATTCTTGAAGATAGTTCTTATAGTAACTGAATAGGGCGCCTTGTTAGGTCGTAGCAAATGACGTAGCTGAAGGCTATGCTAAACTGTCGTCTCTGCAAACGAGAGCGTATGTAGACAGTGAACCATCGCTAGCAAAGTCGGCTGTACAACTGGACGAGTGCTAGGAAGCCTCTCTAGACCTGCCGTGTGGCGGCGCTCGGTCTGCAACCACTTTTAGTGGCGACACGCGGGTCCGACGTATACTAACGGACCGCGGCCGATTTAAAGGCTACCACCTAGCAAGTGTGGTATCTGGCGGTGACACCACGGAAGGTTTGTGTACATAAATTGTACATTTTTAGGCAAACTGGCTAAAATATGATAAGTCCCCCACTTCGTTTTGGAGTCTATATGTGAAGACTAATCTCAAAAACTACTGTAGGGCTTTTGGTATGGTTTTCACTTACACATGAATTGATCCACGAGGAAGTTTTTAGTAGATAATCATTTATCGCTAGGCGAGACAAGTCGTCCGCATGTAGACAGTTAAGCAGTGAACTGTTAAGGACTGAAGTGCAGTGCCATGGTTTCGCTCATTCCTGACGTCACGCCAGCAGTGCATGATGTCCGGCACCATAAAGACATAATGGAGGTAAGTAGTGTCAGGTCCCTCCCAGGATTCGGTGTTAGGTCATATACTCTCTTCACTGCACTTAAATGATGTGTCATAAGTTTTGTTCTGCTGCAAATAACACTTGTATGCTGATGACCTCCATTTGTATCTAAGTGCAAAACCAATGACCCTCAAGACAGGTATCGAGAATCTCAATAACGACCTGTGTGGATTATCGAAATGGCAAACAGGAAACGTGGTACCCATGCGGTACTGGTTCGTCACTCTAGGCTCATTGGCCGAAATATCGGGAAACCCTACAATCTTTAACCATAAATGGGACACAAATATAAATTTCTCTCCAGAAAAGAGTCTAGGAGGAATAGCAGATGAAAAACTAAGTTGTACTGAGGACGTAACTGCGATGTGCAAAAAGGCATCAACATCTCTCCATGCCCTACAAAAATAAAAAAAGCTCTTCCCTCTTGATCTGAAAAAGAAACTTGTACAAATACTTAGCCTTACTGATTACAGCGATATTACCCTGCAACATCTTTCTCAGGAAAGCTCACGGTGCCTACAACTGGTTATGAATGCTTGTGTTCGTTGTATCTGTGATGTTCGACTCTTTGACAGCCGGCCGTGTGGCCGAGCGGTTCTAGACGCTTCAGTCCTGAACCGCGCTGCTGCTGCGGTCGCAGGTTCGAATACTGCCTCGGGTATGGATGTGTGTGATGTCCTCAGGTTAGTTAGGTTTAAGAGATTCTATGTCTAGGGTTCTGATGACCTCAGATGTTAAATCCTATAGTGCGTAGAGCCATTTGAACCATTTTGACTCTTTGACCATATTTCACCAAAACACGTACAGCTATCCTGGGTGCGTGCAGACAAGCGAAGAGATTTCCATATCCTCTGTCTTCTCCACAGTCTCATCAACGAATAATGCCCCTCATATATCTACCTTAACGCTCTTATGTGAACAACGTGACAGAAACACCGGTTCCCATCAGAGCAAACTCCTTCCTGTCTCACCCCATCGTCTAGAAATTTTCCTCTACGTCCTACTCAGTAGCAGGAACCTGACTCTGGAATAGCCTTCCACATTCTACGAGGGTTGCCCGTAAAGTAATGCACAGCATTTCTTTTTCTCAGCTGAAAACAATGCTATGAATGCTTTACATATGTATTACTTGAAGTGTCCTGAGCGAGCGCTCCAAGTTCCCGTCACTTCCGACAGATAGCGTAGCAGCAGGTCAGTTTCAAAATGGCGTCTGTAGGTGTTGTACGTGACAAGCAACGAGCCGTCACTGAATGTCTCACTGCAGAGAAAGAAACTGCTTGTGCAAAGTCTATGGAACATCTGCTGTCGTCAGAAGTACAGTTGGTCGCTGGGCGTTGAGGGTGACGTCATCAGAAGGCGGTTCGACGGAGCTCCACTATTTGCAGCGGTCGGGGAGACCATCCACGGCTGTCATACCTGAGCTGATGTTGTCGTTCGCAAGAACAGACGCATTTGTGGAAGATATTTTGAGGACAATGAGGAGGTGACTCACACAGTGAAGCACTGGTTCCGCTGCCAGGACAAGAATTGGTACCGAGAGGGCATACACGCCCCTGTTTCGAGCTAGACCAAGGATACAGAACGGGATGGAGATTACGTGGAAAAATTGGGTGTGCAGATAGAACACCATTCTTTCGTGTGCGTAATTCTCATTATGTTCAATAAAGAATTGTTGAAGAAACAGTGCAGTCCATTGTTTCTGGACAACTCTCGTATTAGAGAACTGAATAACATCTGCAGCTTCAGAAGACAGTTAAGACGTATCTACTAAAGCAACAATAAGGATTGCTACTGTCCCTGTACTTACTTGTTACCCTTGTACGTCCTTCTTGCCAACCAGGTCTTCCTCATTTCCAGGTATTCCTGGCTGATGCAGTCTCGTTAAATTTTTTTCCCCAGAACTAACTACATCATAACATATATGTATATCTCGCACATCGATAAATTCTTTTTATACCTGCCACTATCATTATTGGTATTAATGTCCTTATTGTCGCTATTATCACTATTAGTGGCAGCAGCTGCTGTGCTACAAGTAATGCCAGCATTAACTTTATTACTTCATAGTATTATTTTCTCACATTGCCACTTCAAACATTCAAATCATATTAATACTATTTATCATATTAAAATTGTTATTTCTTCGGAAAAGATGATGTAAAAAGGTATGATATGTGTGCAACCCCAGTCGAATGTAAGAGATAAGGTTAAATAAACAAATAAGTAAATAAATGAACAAACACAGTTACGGCTAATGTTGCACACCTTAGGCGGTCGTTCGAGTTTCCTTTCCCCTCCAGGCTGATAGTTTAAAACTGCCTCTGGAAGTCTGATACCGTATATCTGTCGTAAGTAGCTTACTCTTTACCTTGGTGGCAGAAGGGAGACGTGATAAAATTTCTACCCTAGCTCTCAAAAGAGGATTCTTTATATTTAGGTGGGATTTAAATAACGTGCAAAACACAGACTTAAATTTTCGCCCAATACATTGCCGAATCACTTTTTAGAATACAGGTGGCAGCAACTGAGACAACGACCCAAAATATATGGCGACCGTGTGAGTACTTCGAGGTGCGATTTTCGCTAAGCCATAAAGGGCAATGTGACAAACTTATGACGTACGCAAGTAATTTTTGACATTTATAGCTGCCTAATTATGCAGTGATTTCACTGTCGAAATTACATCACGTAACACCGTAAGCTGCCGTTCAATGTCTACTTTATTGTGCGACCGGTTGTGGTCAAAGACCATTATACGGCACAGACTTTTGCCGACAATAAGAGTTACACAAACTCATAAAAAAAAAGTGGTCGCACGATAAAGAATAAATTAAACAGCGCCTTAATATGTTACATGATGACATTTCCACTTACTTTTAAAGGCTTCTTCACTCTTCAGCAGTTGCCATGTATTCCTATTCGTCAGTTCACGTTCATGGCAGTCTTCCATTTCTCATCATTCCAATTACTCCCTTCCTTCAAGTTTATCTCAGCCGTCCACGCTTCGTCCTTCACGGCGGCTACCATCCAAGGATTGCTTTTGACCATCGTCCTTCTTCATTCGCCGTACGTGGCCATACCATTGAAAAGCTCTGTTCTCAGTTGCTCTATATCATTTATCTCCCTAATTCCCACATTTATTCTCATCTTCGTTCTGCATGCGCTGGCTGCTCGCCTTATTCCATGTATTTCTACTGTCTGAAGTCTATTTCTCTGCTGCTCCCCAAGGGTCCTTTATTCTGCACCAGATGTTAGTATTCTTTCCATTACTGTTTGCAGAATTCTCTTTTCTGTTTATTTTGATGTTACTCGGCACCACAGAACTCCGTTTAGCATTTTAATTGTCTCTCTCGCCTGCTGGACCCTGCGTTCAACATCTACTTCACAGATTCCCGAGGAATGGATAATCGATCCTATTACCTAAACTGTTGTACTTCTTTAATAATTCCATGCGGCTGTCCTATTTCCCTTCCATCTGCTCCCATTATGACATATTCTGTTTTGCTCATATTTATTCTAAGCCCGCCTCAGTCAAATGATTCCATTAAAATCTTCTCCTATCTGCTTTGTGCTATCAGTACTTGATCATCCGCAAATGAGTAGAAACCATCATGTTGGAAAGGAGTTCCCGTATCTCCGCATGACTGATTCCACCACTCTAATACATACTGCATATATATTTTAAAGAGGAACGGCAACATATTCCATCCCTGTCTAAGTCATTTCGATTTTTGGCATGTATCACCTAACTTTCTTCCTACTTTAGCTACTACGAGCGGCTGGTGGCATATTCCTCGAATTAGGGATATTTATTGTGCTTCTCCACCTACATACTCCATCACTTGCAATAGTGTGTTAATGGGTACAGAATCGTGCGGTTTTATAAATCCATAAATAGTAGGTGTACTTTCTGATCCTTAGAGTACACCTTTCGCTTATTTGTCTAAGGCTAAAAATATGATACATACAAGATTGACCAGCAGTAAATCCTGCTTGCTCGCATTTTTCCCTCTCAATCTCCACCTTGTTTTTCAGTACTGCGCTAAAGAGCCTGCTGTCAAATACCATAACAGTAATTCCGCTATAATTATTTGGGTGCTTTTGTTTCCTTTTTTTTATATAGAGATAACAGATACGTATGATACACACAACTCTCACGGCATATCCTCTCCCTCCACAATCTGACTGAACACTGTAAGTATATGGAAGTCTATGCGTTTTCTGCGGCATTGGAAAGAGCTTTCGAGGAGGACATCGACATAACTTGAGAGGAACTTGATAAAAAGTTAACAAGATAATGACACCGAAAACCACTGTCCCGCCTTCAGAATAACAGGTTTCCCAAATGTCGACCCTTCTACACCAAATACAAGCAGGCACATGACTCAAGTACGGTTCGTGTGTTTCACGTTATTACAATCATATCAAGTGCTCACCTTGAGCAATGGCACATGCTATAAAGCGATTTCGGACAGACAATATAGCATATTGGAGTTTATCTCAAACTTTCGCAGCAGAGGCCAATGTCACTTCATATCTCATGTCTTCGGGATTCGTCGGTGTTTCTTTGTAGACCTCTTCTTTTAATTTTCCCAACAGATAAAAGTCCCGATGTGTTATTTCTGGATAGCGCGCAGACCAATTGTGTTGTGAGAACGACCGATCCATCGATCTCCAAATGTTTTGTTAAGAAGTTCTGCAATTATCTGTAGGCAATGGGTGGTGCATTCATCATGTCGCTGCAACACGGACTGCCTTCCAGTAACTTTGACAGCCTTCTGTTTCAGAAACTGCAGGTACTTGTGGCTGTTTAGAGATTCACCAACAAATTAAGGATCAATCATGCTACTATTGAAAAGCCCACAACACCCGACACGTTGACGGACCAATATCGTCGTTCTCACAGCCAACGTGGATTTTAGCTGACCAATAGAGCATGTAACAAAGAATGATTTGTAAATAATATTATTCGTAAACAACAAACGGAACACCGAGTCACTTTGCAGCTTTAATATACAACATGGGGAAAAATGTAACGGATTTTGAAAGTGGTTGCCGTGGAGCTATTGATGGAGAGGAATGGACAAAGAATGAAATGTCTTGTGACATGGACAGTCGGACAGTTATTCCACTGGAAGATGCCACTACAGTTGGGGAAAAAATCGGGCAGTAATATACCAAATTACAATGAAATGAATACCCTTAGCTGCATTCAGGCGTTGATATAAGTCAACGGGGACAGCTGAAAATGTGTACCTGACCGGTACTCGAACCCGGGATCTCTTGCTTATATGGTAGACACTCTATCCATCTGAGCCACCGAGGACACAGAAGAGAGTGCGACTGCAGGGACTGATCTCTGACACGCCTCCCGTGAGACCCATATTCGCAACTTATTGCCCCGCATTATATTCATAGTGCCCCTGCCCATCACACTCATTACTCGCGGCTTTACTGCCGATTCCCGTAAGAGTTTGGGCCTTGTTTGTGCATCCGCACAGAAGAAGATAGTCAAATGACCGGTGAGCCTTAACTATATATATATTATTGCCATGAATGAAAAACAGCCCACAGTTGCACTAATTATGTTTGTTCTAAACATTGACCATGGTTTCCACTATAATAATATAGCCTTCTTCAGAAGTCATAAGCTTTTAAAAATGAAAAATGTCTTACCGCAGCGGATATGCCCGAAAGAACAGATACCATCTTCGTATATATATATATATATATATATATATATATATATAAGGCTCACCGGTCATTTGACTATCTTCTTCTGTGCGGATGCACAAACAGTGCCCTAACTCTGACGGGAATCGGCAGTAAAGCCGCGAGTAAAGAGTATGATGGGCAGGGGCACTATGAATATAGTGCGGGACAATAAGTTGCGAATGTGGGTCTCACAGGAGGCGTGTCAGAGATAAGTCCCTGCAGTCGCAGTCTCCTCTGCGTCCTCGGTGACTTAGCGGGCACGGTAGCTCAGAGTGTTCGGTCAGAGGGTTAGCTGCCCTCTGTAATAAAAAAAAACTGAATTAATGGATCAATGGCGAACTGAAACGGGTGTCTTGTGACGTCCACCCCTAGCAGATGAAGCGAACGAAAACGAACAAAATGAGATTAAAAAAAAAAAAAAAGGAAGATGGATAGAGCATCTGCCACGTAAGCAGGAGATCCCGGGTTCGAGCCCCGGTGGGGACACACATTTTCACTGTCCCCGTTGGCTTGTATCAACGTCTGTATGCAGCTAAGGATATTCATTTCGTTGTAATTTTATTCTAACGAGCTGCATGGTCACCGATGGTATCTGTTCTTTTGGACATGTTCGAAACCACAGATACCATCTTCATATATAAATAATATACGAGGTCTAGCTATAACATAACGGAGCTATTGGTCTAAAAGATTTTATTTCAGATGCATACATATATGCTTATTGTCATCCTCAATAAATTCCCTTCCTGTATCTCTGCAACGGTCCATTAGAATTTTCCATTGCGGAAATAGTGCTGGAAGTTCTCTTCTGTGAGTTCCTTGACGACCCATGCCGCATTTCCTTTTATTGCTTCAAAGAAATGAAACGTTGTTCCTTTTAATTCAGATTTAACCTCAGACTATAGATAAAGGACACACGCTGCTAGGTGCGACGTATGAGGTGGGTGGTCTAACAGAGGGCTGCTGTGCTTCGCTGGGAACCTCTTAACAAGAATGCAGTGAGGGCTGGCGCGTTGTCTTGGCGGAGGCCTTGTTCTTCCACAATCAAGATACGTTTTTCTTATTTTCTCACGGAGTTGGGTAAGAAATAATGCTGATTAATAGTTTAATCTTTAGGAACCCAGTGAAGATAACCAGTTCCCTGAATCTCGAAAAAAAAAAAAAAAAATAAAGGTCACCAACAAATTCATTATCGATTTGAATCTTGATTTGTTCAATTTTGATTCCCTGTTTCTTTTTGTTCTCCCTAAGTTTGGGGCCTTCCCGCCATGAACTGGCATTTAGTTTCTGGATCATAAGTGAAAAACCAAGATTCGTCTCAGGTTTTCACTTAGGTTCAATTCAGTGATATTCAAAGAGTCAGAACAAACATTTTCACGAGCTTCTTTTTATTCGGTCGTGAGAATTTTCAGTACGTTTCACACACACTTTTCTAATGTGAAATTCCTTATGAAAAATTTGCCTTACCCATACCTTGTCAATTCCTGCACTTTCAGAAATCGATCGACTACGCAACCGACGGTCAGATCGAATCAGATTGCCTACTTTTTCGGTATTTTCATCCAGTTTTGATGTTGGAAAGCGTCCCGGGCGTGAGTCATCTTCAACATCTTCTCGGCATTCTTGGAAACTCTCGAACCACTTAAAAACTCGCTTACGTGATAAACGGTGAAACACGTATGTAACGCAGCAGCGATGGCGAGGCATTGTAGCATCTGTGACCAGAGAGTATGCGCTTGACCGCGCGAGTGTTGCGAGCGGTTCTCGGTCAGTAGTAGTCTTTGCGAGTTAGTTGTCGCTATGCAGAGTAGCAGTAGTCAGTCGTTGCGAGTCTGTAGCTCTGTCTAGTTGAGAGCAGTACTCAGTCTGTAGTCGTCATGCAGAGCGGTCGGTCAGTAGTAGCAGCCCAGTGCGGTTGTGTGATGTAGGCGGTCGGCAACAATGGTCAAGATGAGGAATAAGGTATACTGTTAATTAATATAATCATTAGATAATGAAAAATTTTATTTATTGTAATTATTCTCCAACAAGTCTCCCAATAATAATTTTTTATTTCAAAAGCATTTTCTCAAAAGTTTAATTTTTTTGAACTAAAGATCTCGTTGCACTTCCCATTTCATTCCACTTCTTTTTGAAGAAAAATTTCACTAGAATTACAAAAAAAAAAGGAGAATATTATTATTTGCAATGCAGTTCCTCCAAGTGGTGCGCAACAACAAGAGCAGATATGTGACATCCATTTATTCTGAGGTAAGACTTTAATTCTGATTGTTTTTACACAGGGCCAAAGACCGATATTTCGGTTTAATTGAATTTTCTTGTCACTGAATGGACTTTAATTTTTTGAAGGATTTATAATTGAGTCAGATTGCGAATTTCACATTTGTTGCTATTGTCAGTACATTTGATTGTAGGCAGGTTACGCATAGAGCCATGTCCATCAGCATTTCTAATTAGTATCGTTATTTTCTTTTAAAATTTTTGTGGGGAGGTTACACTTGGCTCCCATTTCTATTAAGTATTGCTATATTTTCTTATATAAAAAATTGCGGTGGGGAGGTTACACTTGGCGACACCCAGTCCAGGATCGTATTTCGTTGAGAGTCTTTTGAGCGACAGTCAGATATCTGCTCTTATTTGCTTAGATAATTAGGATTTGGCGCAACGCTTTTAACAATATTGTGACTTTCTTTCTACAGGTCAACGGCAATTTGCTGCTTTGTTGTATTTGTGTGTTGCTTTTGCATTGTGCTTATTTGTTTTGTGAAAAATTTTGACTATTGTAAAAATGCCACGAAAGACTGTGAATAGTGTATCGCGAAGTATTGTGAATGAAATTACCGACTTAAACAACGTGACCGATAGTAATTGTGATACGCAACGTAATGATGACAATCCTGCGTTCACTAACAATCAGTGCATTCCAACCACTAATGATGACTTTCACCTTAATGATGAACAAACGAACTCAATTGTCTCGTCTGTTAACTTGACGACAATTGATGACGCAGAATGCTCTATGGTAATGAGCGCTGCAGAGCTTAACACACCCGATTTGGAAAATTCAAGTAACGTACAGGCAAATTTGTCTAAAGAAAGTGATCAGGATACACAAAGTACGACGGATTTATTTAATTCCGGAACAGTGTCTGACAATGTACATCCGACTGATAAACGTTTTTGTAAATTACAGAATGACCAAATGGTCACACAAAACGCGACAATTGTAGATACACCATCAAACAGTCGTGAGAATAAAGTAGGTAATGTTACTTTGGAACAATTTATGACAATAATGCTACAGTCTAAGAACAAAAATGACGAAAATTTCAAACAACTTAGGGAAGATAACAAACAACAGAATGAAAACCTCAAGCAACTCAATGAACAGGTCAAACAACTTAGGGAAGATAACAAACACTTAAATGAAAAACTTGACAATAATGACGAAAATTTCAAACAACTTAGTGAACAAATTACAGCCGTTGCCGCGCAGTGCCATGAGACTAAGGAACAGTTGCGCGTGGAAATTGAGGCTTGTTCACAAAAAAATAGCGAAGAAATAAAGTCTGTTGCGCAAGAATTAAGGGAAACGCAAACAGCCGCGACAAATACACTCAGAGACGAAATTAGCGGAGTCGCCAAACAGTGCTCTGAAAAAGCTACACAATTACGGGACGAGTTTAGAGCAATGACGGTAGAACTTTCGCGCACTATGGACGCAAAGATAGACACGAAATTCGAACAGCAGAACACTCAGATTAACGAGCGCTTTAATCAGCACATACAGAACAGTGATACGCGTTTCCGCAGATTTATTCAGGATCAAAACAAAGTAAAACGACAAGTCATGGAAACAATCACTGCACAAAGACAAGAGGACAAACGTAAAATATTCGCGAAAGCGAAGACGTATGTAGACAATAATATTACTACAGTGTCCGACAGAATTAATACCATAGAACAATTGAACGCGGAATTACGGGATGAAATTTCTGACCTTAAATCAAAAACAGATACACACACAGTAAATATTCAAACAGTGACAGATAGATTCGAACAGTTAGATCTAACACAGGATTGTGATGTTATCAAAGCTGATGTTAAAAAACTGAGCGAAACTACGCGCAAGTTGCAAAAACAGATTAATGCGTCTGATTCTAAAACCGATGATCAGGTTAAAATACTGACTGAAAAATGTGATGAATTGGCCAGTCGTATTGATGTTATCGAAAATACTAATGACAATAAATCAGACGATACTGCACCGGTTTCTTTTATCCAAACACCTGAATTTCAAAATTTACAGCTGACAATTAATGAAATCGATTCATCTAACAACACGTTACGTCGGAAGTTATCAAATTTACAACAAGAAGTAACAGAGATGAAAAACATGTCAGTTAATAACATACCACAACAGACGCCACTTTATGAACATTTGTCAGACTCACGCAGCGTGTATAATGTGAGCAATTTACAGCAACTACGCGACTTAAAATCCGAAAAGCCACGCGAATTAAAATCTGAAAAGCTACGCAACTTGAAAACCGAAATGACAGAGACGAACAGATTCACACACAAACCCGAACGTGTTCTCAAATTCAGTGACGAGAACGTTGATAATAAGCAGTTTGCATTTGTAAGAAAATGTAAGGAATTTAATAATGGCAGAACACAGATACACGATTTGCACTGTATACGACAATTTATTTTTGTACTTTCACCGCTATTATCTGTAATGGAGAAACTAGCTTTGAACCAGATGCGACAATTTATTTTTGTATTTACAACAGCATTGCCTGTAATGAAGAAATTTGAATTAGCACGAATACAACAATTTGCCTTTGAAATTTTACCGCTATTGCCTGTAACACAAAAGCTAAAATTTATTTGCAGTGCGTAAATGACCTCAGGGGATTCATTACGCTTTAATGAATATGTGCCGTAGCGAGCATAGGGCCCCGAGCTGTAGTAGTGCTGTTTCATCTTTAGTTTTCTGCACTGCTGCCTTTTCTTCTACTATCCTTTATATCTATCAAAACTTCTCTTCAACTATTGCTCTACCTAGTATTAAGAAACGAGTAATGAAAACCCGATATGACAAATCTTTTACCGAATGTGACAATTTTCAGTAGGCACTCCCGTAATGGCAACTACCGCCGTAATTTTAATAACAGATAAAATCGTAATCATCAGTATGTGTAAAATTATCAGCAATAGGAACCATATTTTTGTAACAATAGATGTTTTTCACCACAATAGCATGAAAGTCAGCCGCTTAGCATACCTAACCAACAATGCAGTCTACAAGGTCAACCAAACTTTAATGTTTCGCCGCGTGCATGTATAGTCTCAGCTCCAACAAATAGTAACGCATGGCAGCAAAGAAATAACTACGTACAGACAACACTCTATTTCAATTCCTATCGCAATACACCGTATAGGAATGATTATTAGGACAGACGTAAAAAAAATGATGAGCACAATTTTCAGCGTACATTTAATAACAGTCGATCTTTTCAGCAGCAAGAACATCAGCAACAACGAATAATCATGAATGATCCAAACAATAGGTGTCATCTATAGCGTAATACGTCAGTAAGAAATAACAGAACAGTTCATATAGTGGATATGCCACAACATTCTCCCGTAAATAATAACACGTACGATAGATTTTAACCAGATACAGCACAGATTGCATACTACAGTAACGCAAACATTACTTTTGACAAGCAGAATTTTGCTCACGAGAATGTTATTTGAAGCATGCTTTGTTGAATGCACCACTATTATCGCACCCAGATCTTACTAGAAATTTTTCCATTGCTACCGACAGTTCCAACACCGCCTTAGGCGTACACATTTTCCAGGAAATAGAAGAAGATGGTTCTACAGTAATTAAAAACATCGCATTTGCAAGTCGCATTTTGTCACCTGCTGAACGAAATTACTCCGTCACAGAACTTGAAACATTATGTGTTGTATGGGCTTTTACGAGATTTCGGCACTTTCTTTACGGCAGACATACCACCGTCTACACAGACCATAGAGCGATACAATTTTTACTTTCAGCTAAATTCACTCACGACAGGTTAAGCAGATGGAAACTATATTTACAGGAATTTAATTTTACAATAGTTCACATTCCCGGTACGCAAAATGTTATAGCAGACGCACTATCGCGTTCTCTCAGTAACAATCAGCAAGACGTAGCAACCAACTTCTGCAAAGCAAATTTCAGCGTCATGTACATTCAACAAGTTGCATTTGAAAATTTTATTTCATCGTCATTACAGGACATAGCACAAGAACAAAATAAGGACAATGTGTGGAAAGAAATTAAACACCTTTGGCAAGATAGGAAAAATGTTACGATTAGGAACCACTACACTGTACGCAATGACATTCTGTTTCGCCGCTCTCATCCTGACAGCAACATTTGGTTATTATGCATTCCTGACGAACTGGTTAACAAACTAATTTGGTACACTCATTTAAGTTACGCACATTACGGAGCACGAAAATGTTTTCTTATACTGAGACAGAACTGTTATTTTACCAACGTGGAAAAACGTATACGACGAGTTTTAGCGTCTTGTAAAATTTGCCAGAAAGCTAAATCAGACACCACTTCACATATTCCTCCTTTATATCCCATTATACCTGTGAAATTAAGACACATGGCCGCAGTAGATATTTTTGGTCCGATTCCGAGAACTAACAGAGGTTTTTGCTACATTTTGTCGCTGTTGAGCTCACTTCAAAATTTGTTACTTTCACTCCGTTACGCAAAGCTACTGCTAAAACTGTTTCGAAAGCATTTGTAAAACATTTTCTATTTCATGTAGGGCATGTAATGAAAGTAATTTCTGATAATGGATCTCAATTTCGTAGTAGTGTATGGACACGCATGTTACGAGCTAGAAACATTTCTCCGATCTATATATCCAAGTACCACGCTTCTTCGAACTCTTGTGAAAGATTAATGAAGGAAATTGGTAAGCTGTGCAGAATATACTGCCACAAAAGACATATTGATTGGGATACACACATACTCTCATTCCAAGATGTAATTAATTCCATTCCAAATGAATCCACTATGCTATCTCCGACTGTTATACTGAAAAACGTTGAACCACCGAACAAAATTAAAGAATTAATAGAATTCCCCAAAAATCGTCGCCTACGACACCACGAAATAATTGACATTGCGCTGAACAACATCAAACGTGCCGCAGAGCGCCGGAGAAGACAGCAAAAACAGGTTTGTACACGCCGCGTCTTTCACGTTGGACAGAAGATATTAGTACGTACACACTATTTATCCAGCAAATTAAAAGGTAAGTGCAGTAAATTTGAACTTCTATACGCAGGTCCGTATCGGATTCGCAGTATCCCTCACCCCAATGTTGTACACGTCGAAACTTTGAGAACCAGAAAATCGAAAGGCAATCACCATATCTCAAACATTAAACCGTTTATTGAGTGAAACCACTGTATGATTCAACACACTATGATGCCATTTACTAATGCAATTAATTCACCTGACTAATTATTGATGATTATCGTATTTTTTTTTTCTTGGCAAGTGCCCGGCAAGGTAAGGTTAGCAGGTCGCTCTTCTTGTCGTCACACATCAGACCGTGCATATTTTTCCAGATGAATTTACACATTTACGACTATTTCTGCAATTATATTTATGTGACTACTTATTGATGATTATCGTATTTTTTTTCTTGGCAAGTGCCCGGCAAGGTAAGGTTAGCAGGTCGCTTTTCTTGTCGTTACACATCAGACCGTGCACATTTTCCATTTTTTTGTGTATATGACTGTACTCCAGTTTTGTTTGTATGCACTACGAAATAGTTAAGATATAACACACACCAGTCGACTTTGACATTTTTTTTTTTGCCTTATGACATCTCAACATCGTGACTGTTTCACATTTTTTTTGCTACTGCATTGTATTATTCTGTGTACATTTTTCGCATCCGAACACTGTCAATGTCTTGGACATATTACGTTTTCTGTCATGTTATGCTGTATGGTTAATTGTGTCACCATAAACCAGTCATTATTTAGTGGGTATAGGATTTAAATGCAAGACATTAATCTTTGTTCATCAATTTCAGAAAGGAATGATGATTCTAAGAAATAAATTTAACATAAATGGGAATTTCACCTACGGAATAAACGAAAGGAGATGCAATAACTTTATGAGGAAGAGTAAATGGATCAGGATTAACAAACATTAACAAGAATATACTATACTCATCGAAGAATAGCAGTCTTAACTAATTTTTTCTTTCAGAATACAAGGTGATTGATGCAGGCTGTCAGAGAGAACTACACATCTTAATTTTAGTGATGAAATATGCTAGAGATAAGGAATAGTTAGGTAATGAGTAATGAAGTGATTTTTTGCAGATGATAGTGAATACTGATGAATAATGATGAAGGAAATGGTATTATGAATAATGAAGTTTTTCTTTACAGGTGATGATAATGGTGAAGTTATGATGATATGGATAATGAAGTTTTTTTTTCTTTATG
This sequence comes from Schistocerca americana, assembly GCF_021461395.2. Classification (NCBI taxonomy): domain Eukaryota; kingdom Metazoa; phylum Arthropoda; class Insecta; order Orthoptera; family Acrididae; genus Schistocerca; species Schistocerca americana. Next base: position 105,266,317 of record NC_060120.1, read on the forward strand.
CCACGTAGTTATTTAAGTATTTGTTGCGGTTTGCTTTGACAGCAGGTGTTACATTGCATAGTAGGATGACGGAAAGTTTTGGAAAGGACAGCTATGGAACACATTTTATACACATTTCACTACTTGTTAATTCGAAGTTCACTACTTTTCAGCATAGTGTGCGTTTCTTCTTTCAGGTCAATAATCCGTTTTTGTATTTTTTCCAGGAGAAGTTTTTCATGACACTTACTAAACCTGTTACTTATTATACCTGTTCTAGTACTTGCATTTTTATATTTTTTACCCATTTGTGTTTATCATTTATAAACGTGATCACATGTACTGCCTTGTTACATAATCTTGCTACAGCTGACTCATGACGAATGACGTTACCTATCCTCATTTGCAGCAATAGGTCAAAAGCAAAAAGTATTATGCCTCAGCAATTAATTATCGATCCCAACGCAATGCATTGCTACCAAAAAAAAAATGTATTACCAGTCCCACATAATGTCACTAGTTTATGATAATTCTGAATAATACTGATCAACTCTGAATAGCACGTCACTCGAGTAATGACCTCTTAATGAGACTATATTCAAAATAATGCTTTGTCACTAGCTAATAACTGCCACTGTTTATTGTAATGCCTGTGATTACTAATGATTTGACTGTAATTAACTGATTTTTAATAATGACTTCGTAATAATCTGAATAATACTGAATGATGATTTTATTCAATACTTGCTGGCCACTGAGTGCCAATAATTAATGTCACTCCACGAATTGTTATTAATTATGCCATTGATTAGCTCTTATTTCCAATGTTGATACTTTGTTGTTGGAAATGAATGTGACTGTTTCATAATGCTTTGTAATTAGGAAAAGACTAATGATTCTTAATAGATTGGAATGACACATAATTAATTAACTATGGTACTGTTTAATAATGCTTTGTAATTAATTAAGGCTAATAATTCTTAGTATATTGAAATGACAAATGATTAATTAATTAACTGTAATTAGACAAATGATTAATTAACGACAAATGATTAATTAACTGTAATTATACAAATGATTAATTAACTGTAATTAGACAAATGATTAATTAAAGACAAATGATTAATTAACTGTAATTAGGAGAAGGTTAATGATTCTTGATTATACTCTGTAACTGAAAAGAATGCGATTATTTCATAATGCTTTGTAACCAGGAAAAGAAGGCTACTGATTCTATGTAAAACAATTAATGAACATTTTTCTGTAATACTACATACTTGGTACAGAAATGTTCAATAACTGGGCTATGAATGCCACGAACTATCAATGAAGACTGTAATTGTCAATATTATGTGACTTGATGTCCTTCACCTCATAAGCTGACTACCCTGAATTACTGCAATGTCCATTTGTCCTGTTTATCCCAGTGATCATGGAGCACTATATTTGGTTTTGCACTAATTCTACGTTGGTGTGCCTTGTAAGAGTGTGGTGTTGACACGACATGCTGTCCACCACCATGAGCGATGAAGACATTATTATGGTCCCACTGTTTGGTGTACCTAATGTACTGCCAAAATGAAAACATGGAACATTACTACGACAGTTCAGTGTCTTGGCTACACTGATAAATTCTGATGGGAAAAGAACTTCAAGTTGTGTCACTTGGTGTTGTACTACTGTGGAAAGATATGGACTTTCAGAGCAGCTGTGTGCAATCTAAAGTGCTACAACCATGATGCAATCCTTCCCTTTCCTATCCTGATTCTTGTCACATAAAGAAAAAATTTTTTTTTTTGGTAACATCATTTTTGTTCATAGGTTATGCATTTTTCGATTCGCTAAACTCCAGTGTGAGTACACTTATGTCACTGGTCGACATGATGTTTGCCATTATGTTTATTTGTTGTGAAAATGCTAAAGACATTTTTCAGTGCATGTACACTTGTCAACATAATATTTTTTGCCAGTCTGTTTATTTGTTCTGAATATGCTAAAGAATTTTTTCAGTGCCTGTGCACTTTGTTATCTGTCAAATAATTTGTATATACTTTTCTGATTTGCTACTATGTTTTGTACTCACATTTTGTCTTTGTCTGATATATTTTGTACTTAGTGCGTGTGCACAACATTTACTTTATGTACTACATCTAATTATTCTTGCCAGTCTGTTTATTTGTTCTGCATATGCTAAAGAATTTTTTCAGTGCCTGTGCACTTTATCTGTCAAAAGTTTGTATATACTTTTCTGATTTGCTACTATGTTTTGTACTCACATTTTGTCTTTGTCTGATATATTTTGTACTTAGTGCGTGTGCACAACATTTAAATATTCTGTAAGTTGTAGGATTTTGTTAATTAAAGAAAAATTTTGCCGCGCTTGGCAAGTCCAAATGACTCACCATCGCTGCCAAATTTTTGCCCCCCGAGTGGAGGGTTATGAAACACGTATGTAACGCAGCAGCGATGGCGAGGCATTGTAGCATCTGTGACCAGAGAGTATGCGCTTGACCGCGCGAGTGTTGCGAGCGGTTCTCGGTCAGTAGTAGTCTTTGCGAGTTAGTTGTCGCTATGCAGAGTAGCAGTAGTCAGTCGTTGCGAGTCTGTAGCTCTGTCTAGTTGAGAGCAGTACTCAGTCTGTAGTCGTCATGCAGAGCGGTCGGTCAGTAGTAGCAGCCCAGTGCGGTTGTGTGATGTAGGCGGTCGGCAACAATGGTCAAGATGAGGAATAAGGTATACTGTTAATTAATATAATCATTAGATAATGAAAAATTTTATTTATTGTAATTATTCTCCAACAAGTCTCCCAATAATAATTTTTTATTTCAAAAGCATTTTCTCAAAAGTTTAATTTTTTTGAACTAAAGATCTCGTTGCACTTCCCATTTCATTCCACTTCTTTTTGAAGAAAAATTTCACTAGAATTACAAAAAAAAAAAGGAGAATATTATTATTTGCAATGCAGTTCCTCCAAGTGGTGCGCAACAACAAGAGCAGATATGTGACATCCATTTATTCTGAGGTAAGACTTTAATTCTGATTGTTTTTACACAGGGCCAAAGACCGATATTTCGGTTTAATTGAATTTTCTTGTCACTGAATGGACTTTAATTTTTTGAAGGATTTATAATTGAGTCAGATTGCGAATTTCACATTTGTTGCTATTGTCAGTACATTTGATTGTAGGCAGGTTACGCATAGAGCCATGTCCATCAGCATTTCTAATTAGTATCGTTATTTTCTTTTAAAATTTTTGTGGGGAGGTTACACTTGGCTCCCATTTCTATTAAGTATTGCTATATTTTCTTATATAAAAAATTGCGGTGGGGAGGTTACAACGGTCTTCATCACACACTTCTTTTAATAACAGATAGACTTCCGTAGCAGTTTTTACAAGTTTCATATGAAACTTCACAATTCGTTGCTCTATTATTACTTGTCATTTTTCCGGTAAAGCAAAATAACATCCTTTACACAGGCAAGGGCCGTGGCCATACTGCTTTGTCTGTTCACTAGGGTCCCACTGAAAGACCTGATTGCGGGAAAATTTGACAGTTCTCTGTTGGACCTGTTCAGGCATACAATGACATCCACGTATATCCTGTATGGGAACCTATATTACGAGCAAACTGAAGGTGTAGCTATGGGCAGCCCACTGTCTTCTGTGGTAGCCAATATATTTATGGAAAGATCTGAGGAGAGGGCATTAGAGACAGCCAGATATAAACCCACATGCTTCTTCAGGTAAGTGGACGACACTTTCGTGACCTGGGCTCATAAGAAGGATACGCTCAATGAGTTCCTTGACCATCTTAATTCCTGCCACCCAAGTATCAAGTTCACCATACAACTGGAGAAGAATGCGCAGCTGCCGTTTCTAGATTTACTAGTTAGAAGGAAAGCAGGTGGATCAATTGGTCATAGTGTGTATCGAAATCCCACACACACTGATTTATACCTGCAGGCCAGCAGCTGTCACCAACCTGTGGAGAAGAATGGGGTTCTTAGGACATTGGTCCATAGAGCACGTATCTTGACAGACCAAGAGAGTCTACCAACGGAAAAAGAGCATCTTAAAACAGTGTTCTGCAAAAATGGATAGACTACCAAACAAACTGAGATGGCACTCCAACCAGTCACTACACTACATGTTCCAGAAGCAGAGGAAGATGAAGCAAAGAAGGTGACGTATCTGCCATATGCTGATTCTATTTCTGCCAGAATCAGTAGGATCCTCCATAAACACAACATCAAGCGTCTTTTCTGTCCATCCAGTAAGATCGGGGGAGTGGTGGGAAATGTTAAAGACGATCTCGGGTTACGGAACCCGGCATTTACAATATACCTTGTCAATGTGGCATTCCTACATTGGCAAAAAGGACAAGAACCGTGGATATAATGTGCAAGGAACATCAAAGGCATACCCGATTCAGACAGGTGACGAAATAAACCATTGCTGAACACTGTCTAGAACTAGATCAAACCATGAATTATGACGAAACCTAGATTCTAACACAGACACCCAGATTTAGGGACAGTGTTATAAGGGAATCGACTGAGATAAAAGTAATTGACAATCTCATGAACTGCGACATGGGGTACCAGCTAAGCAGAGCCTGGGATTCTGCTCTGCAATTGTTAAAGGAGCAATGGGGACAACTGCAGCACTCAATGAATAGAAGAACTGAAGGCGTGGATATAGAAAACGAGCCCCAGACAGAGTGCCAAGCTCTCCAGACCGAAGATGGAACGTCCAGGAGCGGGCCCGACGGGCGCGGACCGCAGAGGGAACACCCAGAACTGCAGCAGACCGAAAGTGGAACGGCGACACCCCAGAAGATCGCAATGAGCGAGAGAAGACCTCAGGGAGAACGCCTGACAACCCAGACAGAGCTCCAAACGCACCAGGCCGAAGATGGAACACCCAGGAGCGGGTCTGGTGGTCGCGGACCGCAGAGGGAACGCCCGGAACTGCAGCGGACGGAAAACGGAACGGGAGCGCTCCAGCAGGTCGCAACGAGCGGGCGCGGACCGCAGAGGGAACGCCTGCAACCGCCAGTGGAGGAGGAATGCCACAGACATAAATACTGGACCAAGTCCACTTGAGGAGCAGTCTTAGGTGGCACCTGATGAAGGTTACGAGCTACGTTACGAAATATCGTGCAAGAACGACGCTGATATCCAGCTGAATACCCAATAACCCAAGATGTCAGGGATGATCACTGTTGTTCACGAGCCAATTCGTGACGAGCAAGCAGAGAAACACATATGGCCACCTGCTGATTTTTGTGATTTTGGCTGAGAACATGTGATACCCACACACCTGGTTTTTGAACTTTACCCATCGCATGCAAGTGTCGCAATATGGTGGAATGATCACAGTTCATCACATTTTCCAATTCTAGAATACACTGACATGGATCGTTGTGGATTAGTGCGTTCAAACGATCTTCATCAAACCCAGAAGGTCTTCTTGAACGTCAAAAGTCAATAATGTCAAAACTATCTTCCTTAAAACGAGAATGTCCAGTGGCATTATCCCCATACACAGCGAAAATGTTTTTGGCTGCCTCCACTGCCGTCACCCCTCTACTGAACTCAAACAGAAGAATATGTCGGAAATGTTACGATTTCTCCACCTGGCACTGCATTTTCTAACGTTCACAGCTCCACTATCTGTCTCTAAACGACAAAATGGGAACATATAAACTCAAATAACAACAGTGAACTACAAATATAAAATGGCAATCGACAAATAACCTGTAGCAACAGCAATACCAAAACGAAAAAAAGGAAAAAAGACTCTCCAATCTCGTGTATCGGGGAAGTACTTATTTTTTAATCTCCCCGCTAATTTTATGTCGGTTTAGTTGCCCTGAGACAGGTGGCAGCAGCAGGAGAGTGTTCCAAAACGATGTGTTGTGCTCGTCAAGATGCGGATCAGAAATATATCACCGAATTCGTCACTGTTGAGCAAATAGGAAGTTGACTGCGACAATTTTCTGAAAACCATTATCACCGGAGATGAGACGTGGTGTCGCCACTGCGAGCCGTAATCTGAAAGCGCATGGAGTGGCGAGATGTAGTTCTCCATCAAATAAGATGTTCATGTCACAACCATCTGCATGTCAAAATGATGTTCACAGTCTTTAGTATAAGCATTGTGTGGTTCTTTTGGATACCTTGCAGCCTGAATTAAGTGTCAATGCACTGACTAGGTTGAAAACACGAATTGCCGATTCAGTCCACAGAAGACAACAGTCTTCCACTTGGAAAACGATAATGAGAGGTTTGTGATGAGGCAGGGCTTTACAGCTGTCAAATAACCGTGAAACTTCATTGTACATGGTCATCAGCTGTTTCTTTTTATGCTCAATGCATTGAGGGTAAAAATAAACAGCTGATGGTTAATACAATGAAGTTTCACGATAATTAGAGCACACCACAGCAGTTTAGGACCGAACAACTGGTCTCCAAATTTGGCTCAACTACCCTACGACATCCACCGTAATGTTCTGATTTAGCACTTTCAGACGTCAATCTTTTTGGGACTACGAAAGATGGAGCACATGGCCAACATTTTTCACGTTGAGATGCTGTCCTGAAAGCCTCAACTAATTCAGATTTTTATGAGTGCACCGAGAAGCCTCTCGTTCGTCGTTAGCAAAAGCGCACAGCGAATGATGGTGAGTATACGGGAAAATAAAGATATGTAGCTGTAATGTTGCTCTGTGTAACTTGTAACTGTGTTTTCTGTATCTGTTGTTCCTATGAAAACAAATAGGATGTATCAGTTTCGAAATTATTTTCATATAATCACAGGCATGGAACTAAACAATGAATAAAAACGACTTGTAGGACTTGAAACGCTGTTTCCGGTAGGACAAGTAATATTTTTCACCGAAGACATTTGCGACAATGTAGCTTTGAAACTCGGTGAAGCACAGATGCTTTTCACAATAGTTGGCGGTTCGCCTTGTACGCTTTTCAAATAAAGCTCGCCCACAGCATTACCCTGTCTCCGGGTTTAATCCTCGGTTTTGCTGTCTGCTGAGGTCAAGACAATCGCAGGCAGCAGCCTTAATGGCTGTTTTTGTGGCTAACGAGAATATTGCTTACGTGTGCAAGGGCCGGCTGACGTAACAAGCTGCGACCTACGCCTGTTTACTGCGTCACATGTCATTTGTAGAATTACACAGCAGAATAACGACTGTCAGGGCAATCTATCAGCATTAGCTTAAGTCCAATGTAAAAGAGATTGCTCCAGAGTTTTATTCAATCTGCTTAACTTTGCCGAGCACAACGACAGATTTAAGATTTTGATAGCTTTTCCCTTCCTGAAACAAACTGATCGTCCACCAGCACACCTTCAGTTTTTCTTTCGATTCGTATATCTTTTATTCTGATCAGTAGTTTGTTACCATCACTTGAGTCACTAACAGCCTGATAGTTTTCACATTTATCAAAATGGCTCTAAGCACTATGGGACTTGACGTCTGAGGTCATCAGTCCCCTAGACTTAGAAGTACTTAAACCTAACCTAAGGACATCACACACACCCAGGCTCGAGGCAGGATCCGAACCTGCGACCGCAGCAGCAGCGCGATCCGGACTGAAGCGCCTAGAACCGCTCGGTCACAGTGGCGGGCTGACATTTACCCGCAGGTGGTTTCTTCAGTAACGTAGTGATAATACTTTTCTGGGAATCCAGTAGTGTCACCCGTTCTATAGATTTTGAACACGTAGTCAAGTATTCTTCTAGTTCCTGCAGCTCCAACAAGTTTCAGCATCTCAGAAGGTATATCATTCAAAACACGTTTTATACCCAAGATCGCTTGAAGTTGTGTTTATTGCTCGCGACCGGTTTCGACAATTGCAACTAACATCTACTGATCTTCAAAATATTTTTGTTTTAAAACGCGTTCCGTTACGAGTTTATCACTAGTAGCATGTAGTCACTATGGTGGAGAATACACAGCACATTATGCACAGATTTGTAAAAAATAAAACTCTACACAGAAAAAAGCACCTCTTGCAAATGGGAATGTTCATATACACGTGGCACTTTCCCGAGACTTGTTAGTTCTTATAGAGCGCGATATACAGTAAAAATGTTTACGTTTAAATGACATGTTGTATACATCATGCATACATCTCATCGAAGTACAGAATTGCACCCTAAACAAGGTGCTTTTCATCCGTATGTGGTTTCAATTTTGACAAGCATATGTATAACGTGCTGTGTATTCTCCACCATGATGACGACATGGCATGAGTGATAAACATAATGGAACACGTTCTGTAAACAAAAAAATTTGTAAGATAAGAAGGTGACGGTTCCAACTGTCGAAACCGGTCGTCAATAACAAAAATTAATTAATACCAACTTGGCTGTAAAATGTTCTTACAAGTTAAATAAAGATCGCTCCTTCCATTTTCTAAACGTCAGAAACTTTAATCAAGTATACTGATTTGTTTGAGCTTTGATTTGTTTGAGCTGTGATATTTCAGTGCTCTGCCAAACTCTTTTTGTATTACTGATTACTTATATCTTCTATATCAACTTGTCTTTTACTACACTTCGGAACAATTCCACTCCATCGTACAGACCTTGGATGTGTTCCTACCATACCTCTGCTCTATTCTCTGCATTTAATAGAGGTTTTTCCACTTTCATGTTAACACATTTACATTTTACTTCTCGTTGGGTCTGTCTCTATGAGGCGTAATTTTAACCAACAATCATAGCTTTCTCAATATCGTTACATATTTTCTCATCTATTCTGATTTAGCATGTCAGCATTTCATGTCAATTTCTTCTCATATCCACATACTGGAGTATTTTCCTATTCGTCTATGACTTCTTCGCATTTGCTTTCGCTTCATCTACTGCGTCCGTATGTGCGTATTTTTCACTCACTGTCTACTAAACTACTCAGATAATTCCCACCTCGTTTCATCTTGTTTAAAACTCCGTTCCATCGTATACTGTTTTTCCTATACTCCCTCGGATTTTTATCTGCTGACCAGCGTTACTAGATTGTGTTATGATAAGGAACTACGTCTGGACGTGGATTTGCTTTGCAGCCCATAATCTGATTTTTGAATTATGTAATCCAGTTGACATCTCGCTGCGTCCCTTAGTCTTTTCGAAGTTTACCTTGCTGTTATGGAAGAAGGTGTTACTACAACCAATTGGAACTTATGGAAGGTCTAGAAACCTCTCTCCCTCTCATTTCTTGCCTCTAGCCCATATTCTCCCACCTTTGTACTCCTTGTCCTTGCAACCACCTGTCCTTCCTGGTATTCGTGCCACGACAAGTCGCTACCGTCTTCAGGGCAAAGGTGATCCTCAGAAGGAGATCCTACTTGTGGAGGATCTGTTTATTTCAGTAGCTGATGACTGTATTTCCTAACTGCCGTTCTGCTCAGTTTTTCCTTTGGAAAATTTCAAATATTATGCATCTTATATTTACTTGAAATCTGTCAGCATTTATGGCTGCTGGTTAATTTGTAATCATCTGTTGATACCTTTTATTTATCAGAAAAATCGGCAAACGTAAGCCTATTTAGCCGCTGGCGATCACCTGATACCGTGTTGGGTCATGGTGCCGCTCTTCTGTCCACTGCTGTTCCGCACGGATTCCAGAGGTAACCATTACACTCCGCCACCCCAGTCTCCTCTCCAATCATCGAAAGTATTTCAGAAATTATTAAAGCTGTTTAAAAATATTTTTGTTGTTGTTGTGGTCTTCAGTCCTGAGACTGGTTTGATGCAGCTCTCCATGCTACTCTATCCTGTGCAAGCTTCTTCATCTCCCAGTACCTACTGCAACCTACGTCCTTCTGAATCTGCTTAGTGTATTCATCTCTTGGTCTCCCTCTACGATTTTTACCCTCCACGCTGCCCTCCAATACTAAACTGGTGATCCCTTGATGCCTCAGAACATGTCCTACCAACCGATCCCTTCTTCTAGTCAAGTTGTGCCACAAACTTCTCTTCTCCCCAATCCTATTCAATACTTCCTCATTAGTTATGTGATCTACCCATCTAATCTTCAGCATTCTTCTGTAGCACCACATTTCGAAAGCTTCTACTCTCTTCTTGTCCAAACTATTTATCGTCCATGTTTCACTTGCATACAAGGCTACACTCCATACAAATACCTTCAGAAACGACTTCCTGACACTTAAACCTATACTCAATGTTAACAAATTTCTCTTCTTCAGAAATGCTTTCCTTGCCATTGCCAGTCTACATTTTATATCCTCTCTACTTCGACCATCATCAGTTATTTTGCTCCCCAAATAGCAAAACTCCTTTACTACTTTAAGTCTCTCATTTCCTAATCTAATTCCCTCAGCATCACCCGATTTAATTCGACTACATTCCATTATCCTTGTTTTGCTTTTGTTGATTAAAAAATATTAATAAGTGTAAAAAAATATGTTCCAGCCCTCTTCTTCAGTATCTATCAAATCCCATACTTCATACATACCTACTCTCTGAATTAAAGCCAATTGTCACCCATCTACTGCTACGTAACATGATCAAAACATCCTAGACAGTACATGCAATAAATATGGGAACAAAAAGTAAAAGAAACATTATCAAATACTTACCTTTGCTCATGACCTAGCAATAATTCGCAGGACTACCACTCCGGCTATCTACGCTGAGATCGTTGTCAAAACTGAGCTCCATATTTCTTACGAAAAGACAAAGTAGATTGATTTAAAACACTTAGACCGCAGCTTCGTCGCTACGTATAACTTCGTCAATAATTTTCAACTGTTCAACTACTTAGTTCAATTTATAGGCAACACTGGCAATTACGAGGCGTACACATCATCTGGAGTATGTAGAATATTTGCAACAGGAAGACCCTTTCCACCAAAGTAAAAATACGAAACAACCAAACAGTTCTCACCTCAGGAGCACCCCACGTAGTTGGTATTTTATCAATAACGAGGAATTTCACTATCCTCGAGAAAATGGAACGACAGATATTGCGGAAAACATTCGCGCCGAAAATCTAAGATGGTATATGGATCTGCAAAAGTTCAGAGGAATTGTATTCACTGATAGAACGACTTCATAGCACGGAAATGACTTCTGAAAATTTTATGGACATACAACACGGATGAACGACTCATGCTTAATTAGTAGCTTCTTTAATGTCATAAACGGGCCCTTGAAAACCAAAGTATGATACCTAGCTGATACCAGAAACGATGCGAAGGAAGTCAAGGAAGTTGACCAACTGACAACTTCAAGGGCGCAATACAGACAGAAGGTCGGCTCTCGTAAGTTCACATTCAAACAACTAACAGAAAGGAGTCTCAAACTGGTTGGACGCTAGTGGTGTGATGTCGTGCCCATAGTGACAAGACGAAAAAGTTCTGCGAGAAAAATAAAAAGGTGGCTTGACGTGCTCTTTAAAGGGCCTGACGAGGTAATAGTATCACGCGTTTCATAAAGTAAAATACAGGTTACTTGTTTTGATGTAAGAGGCAGAGTTTGCTGATGATATCGAAATATAAGTAGATAAAACTTTTACCAAATACTTCGTATTATTGATGTGGATGGTAAATGATTTTATAAATACCGGAGAGCAGATGTGGATGAGGAGTGGGAGGGATTTGATAAATACTGAAGATATGTGGAGGAAATATGGGTTCGTTCTAAGGGAAAGGTGATGGGCGTTTTATGCAAGGGACTAAGGAAAAAATGGCCAGGACCGTGTATGACTGCACAGCCTTAATTATGTGTATAGATAGTTCATCCACTCCGGGAATCTATTTTTGATCATTTTTGTCTGTTATCGACATTGTACCGGCAAGATATAGGCCCATCCCAGTGATTCCAAGAATGTTTCAATTTCATTAACGTAAATGTGGCACAAAGTCATGCAGGAGGCAGGTGACCATTGTTATAACAATCAGCAGTTCCCCATTCAGGCTGGCTGGGTTGCAGTCATCAGGCAAGAAATGACTTTATTGCTCGCATGACGCGTTTCAAAATTTACCCATCATCAGATTTCCAAGACTGATTACTGCACGTAGATATGGCGTTTAAGCTGTATGTCAAACGCCGTATCTACGTGCAGTAGTCGCTCCTGCATATTTGGTGATGGATAAATTCCAAAACGCGCCGTATGAGCAATGACGTCATTTCTTGCCTGATGTTTGACATTTACCATTGCAACCCAGTCCGCCTCAATGCAGAACTACTGATTGTTTTAATTTAAATGCTGACCTCTGATTACAACTGAGAAAAGAAATATTTTACTTGTGATATAATTATAAATTAACAGTTTTCGGACTTTTTATTTTGGTTGTACTTTGAAACCTTCCTTTTTTAAAAAACTTTGGTGTTTCTAGGCCAACAGGAATACCTTATAAATTTTGATGAGAGACTTGCGAGTATCAGAATACGTGGCATAAATGACCGCATCGTTTATCTGAACTGAATCAGAAGCTTCAAATTTTTACATCGGCAGTGATGGAGGTTAGATGTTAATAGTTAGCAGTGATGAAGGTTAGAGATCTGAAGTGTTAGCGCAAGCGGACGATGTGGACGTATGTCCGTCACGTAAATGTAATATTGTTGACGATTATATAATTTTTGGAACTGGATGTCACAGACGATTTTATATATATATATATATATATATATATATATATATATATATATATATATATAAAACTGCATGGAGAAATTAAGAGGGTACCATACTTTAAATATTTAGGAGAGATAATTTCTGAAAAATACTCACAACAAGAAAGAATATTAAAAGCTCGTAGGGGTCTAGGGCTGGTCCAAAACATTTACAATAAAAAATGTCTATCTATAAATACAAAAATTAAACATTATAAGTCGGTAATTAAACCAATAATGCTATATGCCAGCGAAACCTTGACACTTAAAAGGAAAACAGATATGGAAAACCTGAAGAAAGAGGAAAGGAAAATCATTAGGAAAATTCTGGGACCAAGATGGACCAAAGAGGGGTATAGATTACAGAAAAATTCTAAAATTGAAGAATATTCTAACATAGAGATAGACATGAGGAAGAGGCGTCTAAAATTCTATGGCCACATAATGAGACTTCCCGGTCACAGACTTACAAAAAAAATAGTAAGATACGTAGCATCCCTTGTTAATGGAGGAGAATGGATCAAAAATGTAAAGAAAGATCTGGAATTAGCCAACATTACTACTGAAGACATGAACAAAAGAAACAATTTCAAACTTAAAGTTGACAAATGGGAGGTCAAACCAGAGACAGAAGCGCCGAGAACTTGGAACAAAATGGAGCGAAGAAAGAAAAGCTGAATTCTCGCAAAGAATGAAGACCTGGTGGGCAAACAAGAAGAATAAGAAGCCCCAGAAGTGAACCATCTTTACTTAGCGTCTTCCATGTTGGGAGCTTTACGACTAATAATAATAATAATAATAATAAAACTGCATGCCACATTATTAAGGTGAAATTTGCTAAATACATTGTTTGCTCTGCAGCCAAATCTTTCCTTTGCTAACCACATGCCTATTAGTAGTTACAGCCTACGGTAGTTAGAATCTTTTATTTAGCTAGCTGTATTGGTGCTTGCTGTATATCGCTGTAGTTCGTGTAATGAAGATTTTCTGTGAGGTAAGTGTCTTATGAAATGTATAGGTTATTGTTAGGATTTCTTGTATTTCAGGGCCATTCCTTTGCGTTAATTATTTGAGCAGTCAGACTGCATTTGAGTTGTATTTGCGAGGAATAATTCTGTAGGTCAGAAATGAAATGATAAAGACAAGCAAAGAGACAGTACTTCAGTTTCGCTCAGCACTTTCAGATTTAAATGTAGAAGCTTCACCTTGTCAATTATTTCAGCTTAAGTAAAAATCTAATTCAGAAGTTTCGCCTTGGCCGAGGATACCTCACTGGAATCTTCTGATTTTTCTCGTAGCTTGAATAATTAGTGCGTGATTAGAAATTAGTCATTGTTTACTGCTAGCACGTAATAGAATATCCTTTGTAGTCGTGGTTCCTTGTTGTTGCACTGTATTGTAATGAACAAAGCAGTTGTGGCATGCATGTGAATTAGCACCAAGTATCTCGCAGTCGCCTTTGCTACTATTTGGATATTTATTATTTTCAGTGCTACTTTGGTGTGTTTTCTTATTTTTGCTTTTCAAATTGAGTTTTTTCTGTGTGATGTGAAATAGTGCGATAAACATGACGTGTAAAAAACGTAAATTTAGGCTGCTAAGCAAACTGAGGAATGATAGCGACGATGAGTGTAGCTTGTTAGCACCATCTAGTAACAAACTGACAAATGTTCAAGACAGTAATTTGGTAATTGTACATAATAGGGACATGGACCAAAAAGTGTAGTATCTGTTCTTATCAGTCCGCAGCTCGTGGTCGTGCGGTAGCGTTCTCGCTTCCCGCGCCTGGGTTCCCGGATTCGATTCCCGGCGGGGTCAGGGATTTTCTCTGCCTCGTGATGACTGGGTGTTGTGTGCTGTCTTTAGGTTAGTTACGTTTAACTAGTTCTAAGTTCTAGGGGACTGATGACCATAGATGTTAAGTCCCATAGTGCTCAGAGCCATTTGAACCATTTTTTTTGTTCTTATCAGCTTAATATCTGATACGTCCTGCATCGCAGGACCAGAATATTAAACTAATTTTTGGCTCATGACGGAGTGCTAGGGGCTTGCTCCACCTCTGTCGCGGGTTGGCCCGGCATTGCAGTACCGCCGGGATCGGCCCACCTAAAATTAATTAAAACACAGCCTGAAATGGGTTAATATTCTGCAGTGATCAGATATTCCGCTGGTAGCAAAACTTGTTGTAGTTTTCGATGTGCCCATTAGATAGCTGCTTACACACCACCATTTCTTTTAATTAATTTAAGATTATCGTAAGTATTTTTTTTTTCTTGCGTTTGGACTGACCGCTCTTGCAGCCGTTTTATAAAAAAAATAAAAATAAAAAAAGCAGTAAATAACGGTGTAGAAACGGAAACAATCAGTGAACAGAGAAGTATTGTCGATCGATCGACCGGTATCTGTTCGCCTCAGGAATGCGAAATAACAGAACAAAATCTTTCAAATACCGTAGATTCAGGTTTTGCGTCATTACACTTTCCTCAATTTTAAGTCAAGACACATTCTCTGCTTTTCAATATAAGAATATTGCCGGTGCAAATGCACTGCCGAAAAGCGCAGAGAACATGTTTCAGTCACCAATACACTGCTTTTGGAATTAATGCAACAAATGAAACAATTAGTTCAAAATGAGAAACAAATACAGCAACAAATGGTAGAAAATCAGAAACTAATAGACCAAAAGCTAGACACAATGGAACAATATCAGCAACGAATACTGCAATGGCTCCTAAAATTTAACACAATTAAACAACCACTTGAACAAACACGTGACGTTTTAACCGCTGAGACATCCGAAATCGCATCGAAGTATCAAAAAGATTCTGAAGATGTAAAAACACAAGTTTGTGAACATTTGCAGCCTATCTTTTTGCGACATAAAGACACATTAGAGAATCATGAAGCTGACATAAAAGAACTGCAGATTACTGTTCACGAAAATCACGACACCTTGCAGGCTAACGTTGACACTGTTGCATTTACAGATACGGTCACACAACTTGTAAAAAATCAGGAAAACCTTAAGGAGACAGTAGATACGATTGACACAAAATTCATACGGCAATAATACATGGTATTTCGGAGATCTTGAAAGGAGTCGGCAGGGTGCACCGAAATTTGAGATGGAACCGCCGACACGACGGGAGGATGACCGATTTGCGACTCGGTATTATGATGACTTTCATTATGAGCTCTTCATCACAACGCGTAAATTCAGAACATTCATGAATTCTAGTAATGATATACATCCATATGCTTCGCTTTATCAATTTTCTTATTGCTTTCATCCTAATTGGTCCTTAAAGTACAAAAGAAAAATTAACAAAAGATTACACCGCATTTCTCATGTAAAACTGGTTATTGTGAAATGCTCTGCTCTCTGACTTAATCTTTGCTATCAAATTTGTCTCATTTAGAAACTTAACAGGCAACGATGTTTTGAAGTTAGGTATCTAATCAAGAACCTATGGAACATATTAAGACAGTAATTTTACGAGTTCAATTTTATAGGGAACAGGCGATACAGTCTCATTGTATGTACATGTTGCTTGTTAGTTGCATGATTACGTCACGACCATAAAGTCCACATTCTTTGAACACATACTGCTAATGAAATTTTACTGCAACATTTTGATTTACTTAAAAAATGTTGTATTTAAAGTACTTTCTGAGGGGTCAAAGACGACACAGTATTTGGTTATTTTGACAGCTACACGATTATACTACGACGCTATTTATGCGTGATACAATTTCATTATTGCTTTTACGCTGTCTCTGTTTTATGACGGGACAGTTTTTCTGCTTTCTTTTGGAAAGTAAAACATATTTTAGTAGTGACTTTTGTGGCATGGCTACAGTGAGACAGTTATTTTCGAAACACAACAATACCTTACAGTACAGTGCTTTCAAGGTCATGGCTATGCACGTAATAACTACGACATCTATACAAACAGCACTTTACTTTTGTATATGACAAAGGTAAGTACGTTGGTACATTGGTTGCTGTGCGGAGTGACAAATCACAGTACACAAAGTGGCGATCTGATGGCAGGGTGTGGGTATGGCGAATGCCGGGTGGGATCTGCCAGCGTGTGCAGTGCCAACTTCGGAGGCGGTGGTATTATGGTGTGGTCGTATTTTTTATCGAGGGAACTTGCACCCCTTGTTGTTTTGCGTGGCATTATCACAGCACAGCCCTCCATTGACGTTGTAAGCACCTTCTTGCTTCCCACTGTTGAGGAGCAATTCGGGGATGGCGATTGCATCTTTCAACACGATCCAGAACCTGTCATAATGCTCGACCTGTGGCGCAGTGGTTACATGGCAATAACATCCCTGTAATGGACTGGCCTGCACAGAGTCCTGATCTGAATCCTATATGACACCTTTGGGATGTTTTGTAACGCCGACTTCGTGCCAGGCCTCACCGACCGACATCGATTCCTCCCCTCACTGCAGCGTTGTGTGACGAAATGGGCTGCCATTCCCCAAGAAACCCTCCAGCACCTGATTGAACGTATGCCTGCGAGAGTGGAAGCTGTCATCAAGGCTAAGGGTGGGGCAACACCATACTGAATTCCAGCATTACCGACGGAGGGCGCCAGGAACTAGTAAGTCATTTTCAGCCAGGTCTCTGGATACTTTTGGTAATATACACTCCCGGAAATTGAAATAAGAACACCGTGAATTCATTGTCCCAAGAAGGGGAAACTTTATTGACACATTCCTGGGGTCAGATACATCACATGATCACACTGACAGAACCACAGGCACATAGACACAGGCAACAGAGCATGCACAATGTCGGCACTAGTACAGTGTATATCCACCTTTCGCAGCAATGCAGGCTGCTATTCTCCCATGGAGACGATCGTAGAGATGCTGGATGTAGTCCTGTGGAACGGCTTGCCATGCCATTTCCACCTGGCGCCTCAGTTGGACCAGCGTTCGTGCTGGACGTGCAGACCGCGTGAGACGACGCTTCATCCAGTCCGAAACATGCTCAGTGGGGGACAGATCCGGAGATCTTGCTGGCCAGGGTAGTTGACTTACACCTTCTAGAGCACGTTGGGTGGCACGGGATACATGCGGACGTGCATTGTCCTGTTGGAACAGCAAGTTCCCTTGCCGGTCTAGGAATGGTAGAACGATGGGTTCGATGACGGTTTGGATGTACCGTGCACTATTCAGTGTCCCCTCGACGATCACCAGTGGTGTACGGCCAGTGTAGGAGATCGCTCCCCACACCATGATGCCGGGTGTTGGCCCTGTGTGCCTCGGTCGTATGCAGTCCTGATTGTGGCGCTCACCTGCACGGCGCCAAACACGCATACGACCATCATTGGCACCACGGTTCACATCCACGCTGTCGCGGCATGCTACCAGTGTTAAAGACTGCGATGGAGCTCCGTATGCCACGGCAAACTGGCTGACACTGACGGCGGCGGTGCACAAATGCTGCGCAGCTAGCGCCATTCGACGGCCAACACCGCGGTTCCTGGTGTGTCCGCTGTGCCGTGCGTGTGATCATTGCTTGTACAGCCCTCTCGCAGTGTCCGGAGCAAGTATGGTGGGTCTGACACACCGGTGTCAATGTGTTCTTTTTTCCATTTCCAGGAGTGTAGTATACATGAGCAGACACATCTGTGCATTGGAAACATTTAGATAAGGTTAATTAACATTCGTCTCTGAATATCGGACGAATCTTTACCTTCTGTGTATTACTTCTTGTTTGGTCGTATACAAAACATACTGCCACACAGCCAGCGGACAGTGTATGCTATGACTCGCACGCAGCAAAACAAACATGCTATGACCTGCCTATGGCGCTATCACTGCGTTTATACAGGTGTTGGACAAAAATATTGAAATACCGTGAGAAATGTATGTCTGAATTTAACTTCAGGTGCTAGCTAAACCTGCAGGTTGCCCTGTTGTATTTGACCACGAATGGCACCTGTGCAGTGTCCTAAATAAGTTTGTCGGTCGCGGTCAGAAGACTGTTCTGTGTAGTTGTATTGGTATTCGTATGGCGGGTGTTGTGTCAAGAGGCATCGCATCGAAAATTCACGTCGCAAAAATGGAAAGCAGAAAAACATCATCCGCTAAGTCACGACGCGGGCGAAAGCTTGTGTTTAGTTATAGTGACATATGGTAACTGAAGAGTACTGTGTCGAAGAATAAGGCAACGACAGCTGATACGTCGCTGCAGAACTAAATATCGCACTCACGAACCGTGTAAGCACCAAAACAACACGAAGCGAGCCCCATAAGCAGGGTCAAGCGTTTTGGATAGCCCTTGGACCAGGAAGCATATCTATACCCAACAGAAGGATCAACTTAACCATAACTATTCTACAGTACAGTACAGGGTCAAAGTTAGAACATTACAGACTTCCGTCAACTTAGCAAATGGAGAAAATTAGTTGTTTCTGTTAGCATTAGACGAGGTCTACTTTGCGCCTTAAGAGGCTTCTGGAAGTACAGTTTACCTCATGGACGGTTCCTGAGAAAACACGAAAAGGGTAGTTTTGGATATCAAATCCGGACCACAGATTCAAGACGGCTACGCACAGAAAATGGCTGAAATTTTTACGATACATTCCGTGAAAAAATTTTTTGTTATCTTTATCAGTTTCCCAGATACAGAGGTTCAAAGTTACCCTACTCGCACACGTAAAATATACACGTGAAATCTTAATTTACAAAGTGACGTTGTAAGAGGTCCATGACTAAGGAATTTGTCGCTAGCGCACTCGAACAGATGTAATTTCGATGGATTGCTCACGCGCTGCCTACGATATGTAAGCTATAAGAGAATCTCAGACCAGAGAGCAGTGTTGGCTGCAGTAGGATCTGTGTGTCAGTAGGAGTAAGTAGTGGCTGGGAGTATGGTGTATGGAGTTGGCTGGGCCGGTTGTGGGGAGTGATGGCGGTGCCTGAGCGATGTAGTATAAGGTAAAAGCAGCATCTCGCATATGTACTACTGCTATATCAAGTCCCGTGCAAATATTTTTTTTAAATCTCTTAATAATAATCTTTCTTATAAAAATTAACTTTCGACAATCATTCATCTCAATTTAAAGAATTTACTAATTTCTCCAATCCATAGTCATCCCGATTATTGTAAAGAAAAATCTGTTGTTTCTTTTTATACATGACAAATCTATCGGCCAGCATTGCGCTGGGATGTGCCAGAAAAATTTCGTATAGGAGCAGATATATACGCGTTATCCGGCGACTATATATATATACACTCCTGGAAATTGAAATAAGAACACCGTGAATTCATTGTCCCAGGAAGGGGAAACTTTATTGACACATTCCTGGGGTCAGATACATCACATGATCACACTGACAGAACCACAGGCACATAGACACAGGCAACACAGCATGCACAATGTCGGCACTAGTACAGTGTATATCCACCCTTCGCAGCAATGCAGGCTGCTATTCTCCCATGGAGACGATCGTAGAGATGCTGGATGTAGTCCTGTGGAACGGCTTGCCATGCCATTTCCACCTGGCGCCTCAGTTGTACCAGCGTTCGTGCTGGACGTGCAGACCGCGTGAGACGACGCTTCATCCAGTCCCAAACATGCTCAATGGGGGACAGATCCGGAGATCTTGCTGGCCAGGGTAGTTGACTTACACCTTCTAGAGCACGTTGGGTGGCACGGGATACATGCGGACGTGCATTGTCCTGTTGGAACAGCAAGTTCTCCTGCCGGTCTAGGAATGGTAGAACGATGGCTTCGATGACGGTTTGGATGTACCGTGCACTATTCAGTGTCCCCTCGACGATCACCAGTGGTGTACGGCCAGTGTAGGAGATCGCTCCCCACACCATGATGCCGGGTGTTGGCCCTGTGTGCCTCGGTCGTATGCAGTCCTGATTGTGGCGCTCACCTGCACGGCGCCAAACACGCATACGACCATCATTGGCACCAAGGCAGAAGCGACTCTCATCGCTGAAGACGACACGTCTCCATTCGTCCCTCCATTCACGCCTGTCGCGACACCACTGGAGGCGGGCTGCACGATGTTGGGGCGTGAGCGGAAGACGGCCTAACGGTGTGCGGGACCGTAGCCCAGCTTCATGGAGACGGTTGCGAATGGTCCTCGCCGATACCCCAGGAGCAACAGTGTCCCTAATTTGCTGGGAAGTGGCGGTGCGGTCCCCTACGGCACTGCGTAGGATCCTACGGTCTTGGCGTGCATCCGTGCGTCGCTGCGGTCCGGTCCCAGGTCGACGGGCACGTGTACCTTCCGCCGACCACTGGCGACAACATCGATGTACTGTGGAGACCTCACGCCCCACGTGTTGAGCAATTCGGCGGTACGTCCACCCGGCCTCCCGCATGCCCACTATACGCCCTCGCTCAAAGTCCGTCAACTGCACATACGGTTCACGTCCACGCTGTCGCGGCATGCTACCAGTGTTAAAGACTGCGATGGAGCTCCGTATGCCACGGCAAACTGGCTGACACTGACGGCGGCGGTGCACAAATGCTGCGCAGCTAGCGCCATTCGACAGCCAACACCGCGGTTCCTGGTGTGTCCGCTGTGCCGTGCGTGTGATCATTGCTTGTACAGCCCTCTCGCAGTGTCCGGAGCAAGTATGGTGGGTCTGACACACCGGTGTCAATGTGTTCTTTTTTCCATTTCCAGGAGTGTATATATACTGTTGGGAGGTTACAACGTAACACATAGAAATATACCCTAAAGTGTCTCTGTTATCAGAATTGTTCTGGGAACATTGTTGAAGTACTGAAGCACATGAAAAGTTTTTGCGCACGTAAAATCCGGTGTGAGTTTTAGAATTATATAGTTTTGCGTAATTACAATATCATTAAAGTAAACTGAAAATTTTACTTACCCAAAATCTTCTATTCATGAGTGACATTCGCTACTGTAGCAGGAAAGAGAAGGAACCAACGGAAAAGTGCTACTATTAGAGTACAAAATATGCCTCTCTTTATTAAGAGACTGCTGAACAGTGGGGTACCAGTTGCTTCATTCTACCAGGTGGGTATGAGCGACTTACAGCCATGTACTAGTGTGTGAGAGTGAGTTACAGTTAGGGGAGTTTGAGGTGAGTTGCATGTTAAAAATACTGCGAATATGTTCGCATGCCAAAAATTTTAAGGATGATGAGGAAGGTCAATGAGGTAGCTGGTACCTCACTTTTCTTAGTCAGCGTCTTTTATTAAGCAAGAGCATATTCGCCATCTTTTTTTCTCCTTCCGATAGGAGCATTTTTCCGCCACAGATGTTCTGGTTAAAAGCTACAGTGGTTCTGAGTACGACCAATGTAATCTTTGGTTGTGAGTAGCATTGACGTTGCTGGTGAAGCATTCGGTAAGACCTAAGTGAGATAGTCGGGTGTACGTCAAGCTGCTGAGTGGTCTGAAAATAACTAAAGGTAACTTGGACGCAAATGCAGAGGATACTGCTTTTTGAGAATTTGTTTTTTGGAGATGGATTTGAGAAGTACTAAGACATTCAGGGAAGTATGTCTCTGCACTGCTTACTGGTGCATAATTTATCATGAGTTTGAAAAAGGCAAACATGTAGCACGAATTTTTCTTTACTGGTTGCGGTCAGTTCGATGGTGGAGACGTGATTAAATAACGTTATCTGTGTTCTGGCGTAAGCACAAGCGCCGGGACGAAGACGCAGTACGCAAGACCAGAGAAGGCGGCGAGGAAACGTCGGCCAATGGTGCGCGGAACTGGACCGCACCGCGCCGCACCGAGAGCGACGCCTGGAAGAAGTGAATATTGTAAGTAGGCTGTTTAGGTTTTTATGTTGGTAACGCCACGTAGCGCTCTGTATGAAAATCACTGACTGTGCTGTGTGCAGTCTGTGGCTGGGTGGCATTGTTGGAATATTCGCTATTGTAGCGTTGGGCAGTTGGATGTGAACAGCGCGTACCGTTGCGCAGTTGGAGGTGAGCCGTCAGCAGTGGTGAATGTGGGGAGACAGATGGCGGAGTTTTGAAATTTGTAAGACTTGATGTCATGAACTGATATATATATATATATTATGACTTTTGAACACTATTAAGGTAAATACATTGTTTGTTCTCTATCAAAATCTTTCATTTGCTAACTATGCCTATCAGTAGTTAGTGACTAAAGTAGTTTGAATCTTTTATTTAACTGGCAGTATTGGCGCTCGCTGTATTGCAGTAGTTCGAGTAACGAAGATTTTTGTGAGCTAAGTCATTCATGAATGGTATAGGTTACTGTTAATCAGGGCCATTCTTTTGTAGGGATTATTGAAAGTCAGATTGCGTTGCTCTAAAAATATTGTGTGTCAATTTAGTGATGATCAGAATAAGTAAAGAGAGAAATGTCTGATTAGTTCAGGTTTACTCAGCTGTTTGAAAATCAAATAACGTAAGAGGTTTACCAGCACAGTAATTCATAAATTTTTGTAAGGGGATGTTTCAATATAAACTCCGCTCCTGCTAGTCTCGGCCGCTCAGATCGGCCCAGGCTGCAACGGCATTAGTACTACGCTATCAGATTGTCGTGATCCGTATCATGTGCTGTCTTGGACTTTGTGTCGCCTCTCACTGGGGACATTTCCTATAATCAAAATTAAGTATTTTCAAAGTGCTTTATAGAAATAAAACCACTAATGTTATTTGTTCCAATTGCTGTATAGCATTCCGAGAACGCCACATCCCTTAGACACCCCATTAGCGACGAGTGGGCAATACCCCACAATCTGCTCACACATCTTAACTCGGAGTTATAGATTAATCACACTTTTAACATTTCATTGACTAATTTCATGGCAGAGTCATATCTTTTTATAAGAAATGATTTTTGTAAAGATGGTTGTAATTGTTGAGGAACGAATTTCATAGTACACAATACAATTTTTGAACGTTAGTCTCTTCTACATCGTTCAGCAGATTCAGTTTCTAGCATCATCTCCTCACGAAAATTTTATTTTCTAATTGTATTTTGCAGCATTGCACTTAGTGGCGCTTGATTAAAACATAACGCATGATGTGCTTTACATAACTGCTTTTCCTTGCATTACACTTGCACAAGGCTTTTTCTTTTCTTTAGCTGGTTTACTGCTGCGCTGCATTTTAATTTTCTACACTTTTGAGCAATACTGAATTTCCAACTACAAGGTAAAAAAAATATTAGGACCAGTTTAATATCACGTTTAGGACTCAGTAAGACCATTCATAGTTAAGCACTGCCTTTCAAAATTATCTTCAGCGTCAGTTTCGGTAAAGTTCAGTTCAGGTTCATTTTTTATGCGGGCATTCTTGCTCTCACATCCCAGTGTTACATTTGGGTGCGAATCGTCTAATGTTTGGAATTTCATTTAGTCTGTTTGTTACCTGCGTTTACAGGGCATTTATATATAAGCGTTTTAGACAGCTATTATTACAGAGGTCAGCTTGTAATTTTATGCAGAATTCTTGCTCTCTTAGTTTCGTGTTCTATTTGCAAGACATGTACTGTGACGTCACGCGTTGTAGTGTTGTTCACTGCGCTGCACAATTCAGAATTCCACCGGATAGCGTACTTAGTATACAGTTTTAGGATTTGTAACTATTTTTGGTGAAAGTTAATTGCAGTACAATTGCATAGTTTCTGATGGGTCTGGCGACCCTTTTGTTGTGACTTGGCAAGACAGCCAAGTCACTAGGCGAGGAAGCCGAAATGCACGCGTTTAATTACACGCTGACTGGCGTGAGGTCTGGAACAGTTAAGGGAATTAATAGTAGCAAATAAAGTACGTAGTTGATATAATACTTAACTTTAATCCACAATTGGTGTACATCGCTCTTGACGGTACATGTTATAATCTCAATATCAAATGCTAAGGCGCCTTGCTAGGTCGTAGCAAATGACGTAGCTGAAGGCTATGCTAACTATCGTCTCGGCAAATGAGAGCGTAGTTGTCAGTGATCCATCTCTGGCTAAGTCGGCTGTACAACTGGGGCGAGTGCCAGGTAGAGATGGGGGATCCGCTCCTGAACTAATTCATAGAGTTGAATCTTTCAAAGGAGTGAACAATCAGTGATTCAGAAAAAAAGAACGGTAGCTCCAAACGTTTCCCACAGTAGAGAGAGAGAGAGACAGTCGGAGCAGACCAGTGGGGCCTCTGCTGGTCAGAGCACACTGCACGCCACACAACACAGCCAGCGCCGGCCTCTACCCTGTTTCTGCCTTGGCTGCCTTCATTGTGCAGTGCCCCATTGGATTTTGTGTTTCACATATGCCGTGCCCTCTCTGTGCTTCCTCTGCCGCGTGCAGTGTCTGGCGCACCGTAACTTAGCATAGCACTCCCGTCGGCGATCGTTTCAGTCGCACGTCCTGCCCTCTGGGCAGTTGATGCGAGCAACAGGACAGAGCCTCCTAGCGGAGAACATAAGAACTACTTGCAACAACCTGCTCCCAAGAGAACGGACGATTTGTCTCCGAGCGGGTGAGTGGTGGCAGTTCACCATTTCCCCCACCCTCGGAACTCGCCCGCTCAACGCTCACCCCACCGTTCTCGACTCTAGCCAGAGCGTTGAGCAAAGCAACTCAGGTGTCACTCTGGTCTCTGCGGTCTTAGCTCACGCAGTAATACAGCTCGCGGCTCGACCTTCTTGACTCAGCGCCTCTGCATCGGAGTTCGTCTCTACTGGATAAGGTCCTTCGTAGTAATACCGTTATGTATATTACATAATTATGTTATGTATACATCATTTGTTTTTATTTTATTTTTATTTGTTTAAACTGATCAGATTAGGTTCCTGACGCCTCCTCTTACTATAGGATTTTTTATTATGGTCACTCGAATTTACACTTTAATTACGAGCGAACTGATAAACGTATAGCAAAAGTGATACACCAATATTTTCCTTGTTTTTTTTCTGCGGAAGGCTATATGCAGCACTTTGGTCTTACAGTGAAATTTATATATTTTTTTCTTGCGATTTTAGGCGTCTTCGGAAGGAAATGTTCACTTTAAAAATATATGGCTTGCGATGTATTTGTACGAGGTTAATAAAATTTTAATACATTATAGCCAAATATATTGTTAATGTAAATCTCAAGTTACAACATTTTCTGATCACCCAAAAAACCACAATAGTGCAAAATAAATCAGTAATCAAAAACTTTGTCATATCGTGGAAATTTCAATAAACAATACAAAATTCTTGCTCATTATCTGTGTTACTTCAAAATAGGATCAAATAAGATCAAAATACAGGTATAGTACTGGAATAAACCAAGTTGAAAGGGCAATGTGCCTTCCATTTATTTTCTGTTGTGAATGAGTGGTGAGTCATGAAAAGGAGCTAGTTCATTTCAGGGAGTGAACAGTTCTGATCCGATCTCTGAAAAGAACAGTTTTGCCCATCTCTAGTGCCAGGACGTCTCTCTAGACCTACCGTGTGGTGGCGCTCGGTCTGCAATTACTGACAGTGGCGACATGCGGGTCCATCGTACACTAGCGGACCGCGGCCGATTTAAAAGCTACCACCTAGCAAGTGTGGTGTCTGGCGGTGACACCACATCTTTCATCAGACAGCGCTTACATAAGTACTCCACTTGCATTGTTGAGATACACATTACAACACACGAAATTTTTCATACACACACACAAAAAAAAAAAAAAGAAATAAGCAGCTACAATATGCAAAATACTAACTGAGTTACGAATCACGTCGACGTTGTAACGTACAGCTCACTTGACGCTAAGAGCCACAGTTTTAAAAGATCATCTATAGCGGACAGTTGAAGGTTGTGACGTGATGCATATGAAACATTTTTCCTTTGAAGCTGTCAGTATCGATTTACAAGAGAGAGTTTAATATGGTAACACTGAGTTCAGCTATGTTGACAATGCTAGTTTTCAAGTGCATCTACATCTATACTCAGCAAGCCAACTTACTGTGTGTGGCAGAGGGTACGTTTTGTACTAGTGACACTTCCCACTTTCCTGTTGCGTATGGTTCGTGGGAAAAACGATTGTTCTGGTGAGCCTCCGAGTGGACTCTAAACTCTCTAATTTTCTCTTCGTCGTCTTTTTGTGAGATATAATAAGCAATACACTGGTTGACATAGGAACGTACGCTACCATGCTTGTTTTGAAGCAGTAAATGCACGATGTTGTGCAAAGATTATCGTTTAAATTACTCGTTGGTCACAAAATAAGGAAAAAAATCTCAAACCCGACGAGAACACGAGGATGTGCATCACTAGAATAGGCAACGAAATAAAATTCAAAGAAATAAATGTTTTATCCAAGTAAGTTCTGGATTTGACGATCTACTCATTTACATTCTTAGGGCTCGTACAACTTGTTAATGAAGTGAGTAAATAATCAATAACTATTAGGTAGCTGCATGAGGCATGAGATCTTTCTGCTGAAGATTAGTGAAGTAGGTTGAACGCGTAGAACACGGTAGGAAGTATCATCGTACAGGGAGTGCCACCTTGGTTCACATAATGGTCGGTGCAGCAGAGGCCAAACAAATATTGATCAGATGGAACGCTTCAGTTATGAGTACACAAAAATTGATCATTTAAGTTGGCAAAGTTACAGGCGTTATTTATGAATAACAATTCAGCACCACAGGCTGTCCAATGACAATAGGGCATCCATTTAGCAGAGAAGGAAAGAAATGCTCCCAAGAACAAGACATTGTATTCAAGAGGAAAAGCTGCAGGTATGCAGCATTCTCTGAGAGCCACAATCCGTGTCTGATTCCGCGAAGGAAGCGTTTTTTTCTCCGGCCTTGGGAGCTGGAGAGACACAGAAACCGTGGAAACACAGCGGACGTGTAATATTCTCACTGCTGAATTTCAGCACATAAGAACTGATTATTTAGCATAATACAGAGCATTATTTTTCTATTTCCATCAATCGAAGTTCGATTTCATTACCATTGACTATACCATATGCATGAGTACTTTTTTTAACTATAGGTTTTTCGCCCTCGGATGATGAAATATTCAAAACAAAATTTGTCTGCAGCAGCATTCTCATCTGCGGTGATACGTGAACAGAAATTTACCTACTAAAAATTTACAGCAAACTTTTAAATTACAAGATGACTGTAATAAAACTTGGTAAAAGTAATTTTTACTGGTAGATCACCTCAGATGGCAATTTCATAACAGGCTTCTCATTGACATAATATACGTTACACTCTAGAATGAAATTTTCACTCTACAGCGGAGTGTGCGCTGATATGAAACTTCCTGGAAGATTAAAACGGTGTGCCGGACCGAGACTCGAACTAGGGACCTTTGCCTTTCGCGGGCAAGTGCTCTACCACTGAGCTACCCAAGCACGACTCACGCCCCGTCCTCACAATTTTAATTCCGCCAGTACCTCGTCTCCTACCTTCCAAACTTCACAGAAGCTCTCCTGCGAACCTGCAGAACTAGCACTCCTGGAAGAAAGGATATTGCGGAGACATGGCTTAGCCACAGCCTGGGGGATGTTTCTAGAATGAAATTTTCACTCTACAGCGGAGTGTGCACTGAAGTTTGGAAGGTAGGAGACGAGGTACTGGCGGAATTAAAGTTGTGAGGACGGGGCGTGAGTCGTGCTTGGGTAGCTCAGTGGTAGAGCACTTGCCCGCGAAAGGCAAAGGTCCCGAGTTCGAGTCTCGGTCCGGCACTACGTTACACTCTGTCTGAAAAGAGAACTACACATGCCTGCAGCAGCCTAAAAAGCAGAAAACTGTTTCATCCAAAAAAATTCATATCACAAGCTGGCTGACTAAGCCTATATACCTACGTAGTGACACTGCGGGATATTCCACATGTTTGTTCCTTTCCGACGGTCGTGGTATATGTGACTTTCTTCTCCTTACTCAGTGTGTGCCCCGTTTCAGACGGTAGATAAATGAGACTCATAATTGTGACAATGTAGCCACGTGATTTGTGTTGTCATGCAAGATTACAGAAATTAAGAGGAGGACGTGTCCCAGTACCACTACGTAACAGAATCCTCTCCAATGATCTTAACATCATCGCCGTCGAGAGTGGCACCTGCCTCCTTTCCGTGAGGGGTTTGGGATTTGACCCAAATTCAACAGCTAACAGCTAGCGGAAGAAATTTTCAGTCCTGTAGCAGAGTGTGTGCTGATTTGTAACTTCATGCCAGATCAAAGTGTGTGCCGAACCAGTACAAGAACCAGTCATTCGCGTTTCTCACATTAATGCTCTACCGACTGTGCTAACGAAGCAGAAGCCACGACCTGCCCTTACAGCATTACTGCCATCAGCACCTCTTCTCTTGCCTTGTGTGCGCGTGTTTTGATTTTGTGGGCACTCAACGACAAGGTTATCAGCACCTGCTGCATACAATGCATCTGTCACAAATACAGAATGTCACATTTATATTGACCATCTAAAATCACTTTATGTACAAAAAAAATTTTAAAAAATAATAAAATAATGTGTCAAGCACTTGTTTAGCAACCAGGAGGACATTAACAAGCATGGTTGCATGTCTTGTAACTCGGCCAAAGCAGTATATCTTTTTTTACATAGCCCAGTATTTTTTATTTGAGAATCTATTTCGTCGCACCTAGGCCTTTCACTTAACATTCAGCAAGTAAAACTGACACATTATACCATTATTGTACTAAATCTCATGAGAGAAACCAACAGAAGAGTTGGTAAACGATATTTTCCGGCGTAAATAGGGTACAATGCTCCAAATTTTTGGGTGTATATATTGATGAAAACTTGAACTGGAAGAAGCATTGAGATTCTCAATCATTTAAGTTTAGCTACTTTTTCTCTTCGCAGAATTGCTAATCTTTGAAACAGATGTATCAACCTCCTCACATATTTTGCATATTTCCATTAAATAATGTCTTATTGTGTAATGTTCTGGGGAAGTCATCACTTAGAGAGAAAGTATTTATCGTACAAAAACGAACAGTAGGAAAATGTGCGGTACTCACCCAAGGACATCATGTAGATAGCTCTTCAACGAGCTAGGCGTTTTAACTGCGCTGTCACAACATATATAATCGTACTGAAATTCATCATAAATAATCCATAACTATTAGAGAACAGTGATGTACGTACCTACAACACTAGAAGGAAAACGACCTATATTACCCACTGATAAAGCTGGCAGTGACTCACAAAGGAGTTCACTGAGCAGCAACAAAAATTGTTGATCATTTGCCCAATACCATAAAAATGTCTGACTGGCAGTCAAGCAGATTTTAAACCTAATTTAAATCAATTTAAAATCATTTCTCCCGGACAATTCCTACTCCGTTGATGAATTTCTACTTAAAAACTGGTAGCAAGTAAAAAAAATAAAAATAAAAAATTAAGAAATTAAAAAAAAGAAGAAGAAGAAGAAGAAAGAAGAAAACAACAAATTAAGCTTAGTGACACGAGTAGGACTAAAAATAATAACGTGTTCATTAACGTTAACACCAATAATGTACAATATCTTGTAAACTGCGTCTTTCCACATCATTTCGAAAAAAGAATCGTTTAAATTATCTATGGAACATATAACTAACTAGTAACATTTTTCACAATGAATCATTCACTGAAACATGCTGTTATTAAAAAGGAAGCACAGAATTCCATTACTAGCACACAGTAGCCAGACTAACTTAACTTTCCCATTTGTTTTAGCGGACAGTAAACAGAATGAAACAGAAGGGAAATGCACACCAGCCACTGAGTCAGCCGTCTTCAGTTGAAGGTTTGTACCAGTAACCAAGGAATGACGTTAATGTACGTAGGATATCGTTTAAAAGTACTGTACTATATATCCTCGCATTTAATTAAGAAAACATTATTGCAATTACTATTCTGTTCACTTAAATTCCCCATCGATGGGTAGCATTTCTACCCTCTCTTCGTTCGTATACATTGTACTCATACACACCTTCAACTGAAGATGCGCTTGATCGAATACCGGGAGTACATTTTCCTTGCCCTTTCATCTGTTTACTGTCAACTTCAGCAAGTAGACAAGTTACGTTACCCTGGGTACCTGAACTGTAAAGATGAAGCAACCGCTCACACATCCAACCAAAAAAGTATGGTCCACATTACCAACATGTTCTCCGAGGCAGGACTTGTCAGTAGGGGCCTCTGGCCTCTTGCCCCCGAAAGTCCTCGGCCTTTACATCGTGTGATTTTTATTTATTGGGCACACTGAAAGCAAATTGTATGTTGACAATCTTCGCGCAGACAATGTTAAACGCAGCACTGCCAGAGAAATTAACAACATTGCGCCAGCAGAACTACAGGGTGCTGCTGACAACGTCACCACACGAAGTCAGCGATGCCCGGATGCCCATGGCCACCCCTTCCAGCATCTCTTATAAACAGGCAACAATGTGTTTAACGCTTCTATTATCCTTTCGCTTTGAGTTACTCATTGTTATTTGAATCTCGGTCGAGAGGTGTACCGGTTTTTTGTGGGACAAGTCTAGTACAGATGTCTGCAAGTTAATTTTTGTTACGTTTTTAATAGCGTCAGGTTTACAAGACTGTTACACTGTAATATCTTTTGGACGAATCTGGAGGACGGCTAAAAAATGGAGCGCTATTTTTAAATAAAATGTTCTGCTGTTCATGTCTTACAACGGAACGGTCCAGCCCTACACGTTGAAAACTACCCTGCCCTGCTTTTTTTAACAGCAAGAATCCAACGAAAGGAACATAATGTCAAAATTTTACCTGATAAGGCATACTGCATGTATTCAACAAAAAAATGTTGAAAATTGCCGAATTCGCAGCCCACCAGGCGGCCGTAGAAAGTACACCGCTACCAAAGCTGTACGAGACAGCGCGTGCGTATCAGAGCAAGCCGTACACGGTGTACCTAGTACGCAGTACAATAAACAGAAAAACGGCCACGACAATTTCTTAATCCATCACATTTCCGTCTAAATAAAACGAATAATAACTGGAGCGCCTGAATGCATCACTTTTTCTTTTATAACGTGTGTCTAGTGTAAGGAAAATGTTTGCTTTCAGCATCCAATGCTCACTTCCCAGGGAATAAATAAGAAATTGTTTCATTGTTAGTAAAACAATGAGAACCATTTCAATACTGAAAATGACAGGATCTACGAAGGGAAACC
This sequence comes from Schistocerca americana, assembly GCF_021461395.2. Taxonomy (NCBI): domain Eukaryota; kingdom Metazoa; phylum Arthropoda; class Insecta; order Orthoptera; family Acrididae; genus Schistocerca; species Schistocerca americana. The sequence continues at coordinate 105,298,077 of NC_060120.1, forward strand.
TGCTGTCAGAAGAGGCATGTCATCATTGTTTGGTGCAGGATTTGCTGTACATAAATCAGTCATGGATAACATCATTGGCTTCAGTTCCAAATCAGAACATATTTCCACACTCTCCTTCAAATCAGATAATAAAGCATACACAATTATCAATGCTCATGCGCCAACAAATGACCATAATAGAAAAAAGCTACAAGAAGTTGAAAACTTCTGGGAAGACATGGAAGAAGTAACCAGCAACATTCCAGAAAGACACGTGAAAATTTTAATGGGAGATTTTAATGCGCAATTAGGTAAAGAAAGAAAGTACAAACAAATCACAGGTCCACACTCAGCACACGTTCGTACAAACAAAAATGGACAACACCTCACAAAATATTGTCAAAATTTCAACCTCAAAGTTATGTCGACGCAATTTCAAAAGCCAAGACGAAAACTTACAACATGGAAAGCACCCAACACCGTGTGGGGAGAATTCCAGATTGATCATCAGACCATTTCCACCAAATGTACACGGGAAATTCTAAATGTCAGAACACGTAAGGGATTTTTCGAGTCTGATCATTATTTACCACAAGTTAAGAATAGGACAATCCCAAGACAGAAAAAAAAAACGAAACAAAATAGTCAAACCTGATCCGGAGTACTTGAGATAACCAGGAACAAAGTTGTTGAGATTAATAGGCATTCAACAGACACTTGGATAGACTTTGCTAAAACAGTTCAGAAGGCAATGCAATGGGGGCAACCTCCAAGGAAACAAAAACATAGATGGTAGAACGCCAATTGTGATCTAGTCATTGAAAGAAGAACTCAGGCATGGAAGAAATTGTGCAGTAACAGAACATCAGAAACATGGAATTTCACGAGATTCAGAAACAATCAACAAAGGAAATCAGAATAGAAAAACAGGCATATGACAACAACAGGTTGAAAGAAATTGACGAAGATTTGAAGAGAAACAACACTAGAAATTTTTACAGAACATTCAAAGAAAATATGATGGGTTATCAACCTCCTAGCCTCCGATTCCGAAGAACAGATGGATCCCTCGAAACGAACACGAAAGAAAATTGCAAAATCCTCAAACAATACTTTGATGAACTTCTGAATTGCAAAAAACCCATATAAAAACTAACACTCCAAAAGGCCACCCACAACAGAAGAGCTAGAATCATCAAACAAATGAAAAATAACAGGGCAGCAGGAGAAGATGGTATTATTGTCGAGATCTGGAAGCTCCAAGATGAAAACATCACCAAGCAAATCTATAAGATTATCTCAGAAATTTGGGTCACAGGGAAGTTGCCAGAGGAATGGAAATGTGCTTCGATCCATCCCTTATATAGAAAAGGGTGATAAGTCACACCCAAATAATTACAGAGGTAATTCTCTAGTACCTGTCATATACAAAATTCTCTCAAAGGTGTTATTAAACAGACTAGAACCACAAGCAGATCCGCAAATAGGGGAATACCAGGCAGGCTTCAGAAGAGGGAGATCAGGCATAGAACAGATCTGGAACTTGGAAACACTTTTGAAAGTCGAATGGTTCAAATGGCTCTGAGCACTATGGGACTTAACTTCTGAGGTCATCAGTCCGCTAGAACTTAGAACTACTTAAACCTAACTAACCCAAGGACACCACACACATCCATGCCCGAGGCAGGATTCGAACCTGCGACCGTAGCGGTCGCGCGGTTCCAGACTGTAGCGCCTAGAACCGCTCGGCCACTACGGCCGGCATCGAAAGTCAGACAGACAAGAAACAGTGTAGTCACCATTGTTAACTTTAAAAAAGCATGTGACTCCATAGACCGTGAAACGCTCTTTGACATACGGTACTGGAAGAATATGGTATCGACAGAAAACCCAGGACAACTATACAACAGACGCTCTCAGACACGACCTTGAAGATTAAGTTCATGGGAGAAATTTCGGAACCCTTCCAGATACACCCAGGTGTCCCACAAGGAGATGGGCTTTCACGAATCCTTTTTAACATGATCTTAGACAAAATTGTCAAACAATGGGAAGAACAAGTTAAAGGAATACAGCTAGGAAGAACACGTGAAACAAGAACAATCATAAAATCTCTGGCATTTGCAGATGACATAGCCATACTTAGTAATAACACACAGGAGGCAAAGGAAGCACTGGAACACCTACATGAAATAGCTGCCAAAAAAGGTCTACAGATATCGTATGAGAAGACTCAATACATGGGACGACAAACTAACAATGTACATATCATGCAAATGATGTATGGATCCGTAAAAAGAGTCGGAAAATTTAAATATTTAGGGGAATACATACAATTAGGAGGATCAAACAACGCATCCAACATAGAACGAACAGAAAGACCCCAGAAAGCATACAAACTCACAGTGTCACATTACAATAAGAAGAGCATATCAAGACAGCCCAAAATCAGCCACTACAAAACAGTTGTATTACCGAAAGCACTCAATGCGTCAGAATTGGAGCATCAGGCATTATAGAGATAGAAAAAATAGAATGCAAAATTCTCAAAATATTCGGACTAATACACAAAGACGGCATATGGATGAAAAGACCTACCAATGAGTTATACCAACACACTGGCAGACTCACAGACATGATCAGAAAACGCAGACTAAATTTCTACAGACACATACAGAGAATGGACAACACCAGACCTACAAAGACAATCCTTGATGTAGTAAAACATTCAAGCCTTAAAACAAATTGAATCATGAAATAGAGGAAGACATAAGGTAGCTGGGGATCAACAAACAAATGATAAAAGAAAGAAAGGAATTCAGGAAAAAAATTAGGAACGCAAAATTTTGGTAAATGAGAAGAGGAAGACGGGAGCAATATGGACGGAACAAAGGAAGCATGAGCATAGTCAAAGGATGCAGAGATTCTGGGAAGAGAAAAGGATAAAAATTGTGTCATCATGAGATATTTGAGTTCAAACATTGTCCATAAGGGCAAACATGATATGAAAGAATGAATGAATGAACTGGAGTGCCTGAATGCATTACTCTTTCTTTTATCACGTGTGTCTGGTGTAAGGAAAAAGTTTGCTTTCGGCATCCAACGCACACTTCGCATTTTTGTGACGACAACAGGGAATAAACAAGAAATTGTTTCATTGTTAGTAAAATATACATTACTGAAATTTTTTTAAAGAACTGTGCTAGAGTGACTTTTGTAAAATATTTCAAGTCAGCAAGTTAAAGTCCCGATTCTCACTTGTATAAGAATCATATCTACATCAGTTTAGCTGTCAATATGAACTTCAAGTTCTTCAAAAATTAACGCGTTGAGACATGTTTTCTAAGGTTTAAGTGCTTATAAATTCGAGTTTGTGCACTTTGGACTTAGGGCTACGCAGTGCTACGTTCTCTTGTCACGGCTGCTTGCTTATTCACCGGATTGATCGCTGGGCAGGAGGGGCTGTACAAAAGGCTGTTACAAGCTGTTCTTCATACAGACAAACTGAGTAACTTCGTAAAAACTTTTAAATACTTGCAGTGCAGCTTAGCAACTAAAAATTTTACAGTGTATGTTTTTCGGTGTATTCTCCCTGTACGAAAAATTTCAGAGTATGTCTTCACATGTCCCTTAGTAACGAACAAAGTTACTGCAGCGGTGCGCAGATTGAACTTTCATTTCGGAAACAATCCCCCAAGATGGCCACTCAGTATCATTTCTTCAAAGGTGTCCTAGTCCCGCATACCTTGCGGGACAAGCATGAAAGGTAAGAGTTGAGATACTAGAGTAAGTAAAGTTGTGAGGATGGATCTTGAGTCTTGCTTGGATAGTCGTCGGTGAAGCACACGCGAGAAAAAGGCTCTAAGCACTATGGGACTTAACATCTGAGTAAGCCTAACTAACCTAACGACATCGCACACATCCATGCCCGAGGCAGGATTGGAACCTGCGACCCTAGAAACCGCGTGGTTCCGGACTGAAGCGCCTAGAACCGCTCGGGCACTATGGCCGGCGCGAGGCAAAGGTCCCACTTTCAACTCCCAGGCCGCCACACAGCTCTACTCTGCCCTGAGTTTTAAACATTTGCTTGCTACATTTTTATTGTACTTGTGTACTAATAGATACGTGGGTTATCAAGATAAATGGGGACATCTGGTACTCATATCAAATGCTCCTGTCATTCTTTTCTTCCGCCATCTCTTCAGTTATAATTTTCCTCAACAGGTTGTAATATGTGCCAAAACATTCAATTTCTTCGATTCATTGTGTACTTCCCTGGGAACTGTTCTTCATGTACTCGTTGTAAGAAGTCCTCATTCGTTATTCAATAACAGGGCCGGTTTCACGCAAGCAACTTATCATTTGGCGCCCTTGCGCTCCCTTCTTTTTCCTGGTACACTTCCGTCCGTGTCAGTTTTCGCTGGTTGTAGTGATTCGCACTGTATACAAGTCATATACTTGGGAGCTCCTACCAGATTGGCGCTCCAAATATCCGCTACTAATTTTGAAAAGTCACGTATAGAAATCTTATAAAAACATTTATTGGAGGTGACTATTAACAGCCTTCAAATAATGTAGAAAGAGTATTTTTGAACGTCAGCTGCTATTTTATTTAAATCCAATTATCGACGGGCTTCAGCCATAGGTTATTTTCACAGATTAGGGTTAAAACAGTTTACGCCACAACATCACATCTGTCATTATTTAAATAATGGCCACGTCTCATGTGTAGAGCATGCCATGAATTCTAGTATACAACACAGGACTTTTTAAGACAAGCATACTATTTAACAAGCGTGAACAAAGCAGCACTGCTCTGTCTTTGCTTCAACACCGTATCTTATCCACAGTATCTCAGATCTTCCAATTTTATCGAGCCACTTTCGAGTTGTTTTTAACCATGTTTGTAAACGTATTGTCATATCACTGGCTTAGTTGTGGAGTATCTTTGCGGTCAGCCGCGTCTGTCGAATCGAGCACGGGACACGGAACTGTTGTGTTGTGGGTAGCTCTGCATGTGAGAGGCGTTGTTAGTATGGAAGTTGCAGTGTTGCTACAAGTGCTATTACAGTAAAGTGATGAAATATGGAAGTGATTCAGTGGAAAATGCGTCAAGATGTAATTTAAAATGAGCAGTGCCGCCAATAACGTATTGTGAATCCTCTCGTTGCGTGTCGCACAGCATTAATCATCCGCGCCGTGTTCGGTCTCCCAGTATGAACTGATGTGAATCAGTAAAAAATTAGTTACCATAAAAGAGTGCAGTCAAGTGCCTGTGTCTTGTAGCGAGCTTGAGAACGTGCATCCGATTATCGCGTTTCCGCATCATCAACAATCAGCCGCGCCCCGACGGTTACGCGCACGCTCGTACAAGTGAGAACTGAGAACTGAAAAATTAAAATTACGAAATGCGTTATATCATTACTAGTGTCAAGGAGGACTGGTACTAAAAGAAATCTGTGTATGTGTGGCGAGTGTAAGAACTTTCGTTCGATTATTCGGCTTCCGCATTCTCAACAATCATCCGCGCCGTGTTCGGTTACGCCTACACTCGTCCAAATGATTTTGTGGACAGATAATCTGATGTGTTGGTATATGTGCCAACACCTTGTAGATAGAGGAGGCCGAAATATACGCTATCTAACGCAGACGGGCGTGAATTCTGGAACAGGATAAGTAGTGAAAGCTAATAAGAAAAGTATGCAGCTTCTCGAATACTTAACTTTTATTTATCCTTGGTGTATACATCGTTCTTCTTGTTGAGACATTTCATACGATAACTATCAAACTATGTAAGCCTAATGGCGCCTTGCTAGGTCGTAGCCATGGACTTAGCTGAAGGCTATTCTAACTGTCTCTCGGCAAATGAGAGAAAGCTTCGTCGGAGTAGTCGCTAGCAAAGTCGTCGTACAACTGGGGTCGAGTGCTATATCGTATCTCGAGACCTGCCTTGTGGTGGCGCTCGGTCTGCGATCACACAGTGGCGACACGCGGGTCCGACATGTACTAAATGGACCGCGGCCGATTTAAGCTACCACCTAGCAAGTGTGGTGTCTGGCGGTGACACCACATAATCATCTAAAAGTTGGCATCAAAACTTATGACTTAGAATGTAAGCAGTGCAACCTGTGATTTCTTATCGTCTCAGAATATAGATGTTCATACCAGACGTAGGACAGTGTTGTGCTTGACGTTGAGAGGCTCTCCTAAACCTGCTTGCATATTTAGGTAGATAATTTCAGGCAAACTAGCAGCAGTGTGGAACAGAACAGTACGACCGCCGCGGGATTATCTGGTACGTGGTGTGGACAGGGAGCACGGTCCATAAGTAGAGAAACCAGTATAGGGTACCACCCACCATTTGTACCCCCGGGCGTGTTACAAGTTGCCTACTGAATTAACAAGGTCATAAATTGCAGCGTTTCAAAAGTGTAGCTTCTTAGCTTTGTTTGGTGATTATTTCTTGCTTCTGTAAATTTCTCATACCCTTTTACTGCTACGTTAGTGCGGTTCCTAATACAGTATCTGTCTATAGAATCCGAACCCCCCTATGTAATGTGTAGTTTGCCCCAGATGTCCCGACGGGCAGATGCGCCAGTATGAAAGGAGGCGTAGAGTATTTAATTGAATGTAGAGCAATAGTAACAGCAGAACTGATCGATCAGAAGAGCTCACTGACTTGTAACGCTGACTAGTCATTGGGTGTCATCTGAGTAATAAATCCGTCACGGACTTCTCGGCTCTCCTAAAGCTGCCCAAGTCCACTGCTGGTGACGTGAGTGAGATGTGGACACGCGCAGGAACTATCACAGCTAAACGAAGACCAGGAAGACTTGGTATACCGACGGACAACGACCGTCGAGCATTGCGGAAGGTGGTTGTAAAAAATCGCATGAAATCAGCGGAAGTAATCACTCGTGTGATCCAGAGTGCTGCCAGCATTGGAGCTTGCACAGCTACTGTGCGTACGGAGTTAAAAGGAATGGGGTATAGTGGTCGAGCAGATCCTCATAAGCCCCACATTACTGTTAATGTAGTCTGTTCTAACAGTCGGTAGAGGAGGTGTAAAGAAGGACGACACTTGACAGTGGAAGACTGATGAGTGATTTGGAGCGATTAATCACACTATAACCTCTGGCAGTCTGATGGAAGGATTTGGGTTTCGTTAATACCTGGAGAACGTTACCTGCCGTCATGCGTAGTGCCAATAGTGAAGTACGGAGGTAGTTGTATTACGGTATGGGGGTGTTTTTAGTGGGTATGCTGTGGTCCCCGAGCCGTGCTGCGGCTCGTGTTGGTGCTGTTTGTAGGTTTCCACCCTCTGTTGCAGGCCAGACGGTATCGTTTAGTTGGGATGATTGCGCTTGTTTGTCTTCTCGTGTTCACTGGCGCCACTTGGTTTCGCAAGCGTTGCCTGTCCGCTAGTGGCAGCAGTGGCGGTTGTCGATATGTAGTAACTGTTTGGGGCGACGTGGTTGTTCATCCGTGTGTGTGAGAGTGCAGTTCGGTTGGGGACCCAGGAGGAGTCAGGTCCGCGCAGTGCCAGAAGACGCCGAGACTGCTGGAGGCATGCATGGACTGCCAGATGGAAGGGGGTGGTCACGAGGGTGCACAACCTCGTCGTAACCAGATCCAGCAAGCTTTAAGATGAGTGCATTTCTATCCAAGTAGAGCGGAGTCAGTCACCCTTGTGGGCCCTGTAGTATGAATGTGATGTCGTGACAGATTATCATCGCGCTGTGATGTGCAGTTTGGTGCATCTGCATACCGCTTAGTACATGAAGACTCTACTGTGTTAAAAGCACTTGGCTCAGTGATTAGACAGTGTGGTTACTCAACTGTGAATTAATAAAGCAGTGAAGAGATTTGTTTCATTCTGCCAACCATCGTCAGTGTTGTCACAGTGAGTTCAGGGTGCGTTTGTGTGCCAAATGAATTTGATGTCACTCATTTGGTACTTGGTTTTGGCTCGCTTTGCTATGGTTTCCACAGTGACGTGTCGTTGCTGATTCTGGTTGCTTACATTTCTGTTTTGCCTCGCACGCAAATCGAGTGAGGTTTTAGTTACTGTTTGTTTGTCTGGTGCTCTGTACTATGACTTGTTTGTTCAGATTTTTGGGTTTGTGGAATCGGATGGAAATCTGGTACTGGTTTCTTTCTCGTTCCGGGCGCTCTAAACACAGTATTCTGGGGATGTGGTGCAGACCTCCGGTTCAGGCTTTGGCGTATTGTTCCATCGTTGCATTTGGTTTATCGGACGTCAGGTAGCTTCAGCAAGATTATTATTAGTCATTCATTAGACTGCCACTAGCCTGAGTTACCATCTTGTGAAGTGAATACAACTCTTGGCTGCCAATCTCATCGCTCGCGAAAGTGTTTGTTGCCGGATCTTCTCAAAGATCGATTCCTGGAGCACCGTCTGGATCAGTTGCTTGTATTTTTAATTAACTTTTGATACTGTATTTGCTGTTTTACAGCAGGTTTCGAAAATTTTTTATATTATTGCCGTTCCTGGCGGGTAAAGCCTTCAACCGTGATTGTGGTCATTTGCTTTACCATCCTACTTGGTATTTGTATTTTAGCAGTAAGCCTTAAAACCGTATTTACTGCCATTCCTGGTGTCTGATGTCTTACGCGGTGCTTGTGGCGTCTTGCCTTTACTATTTCAGTACCTGTAATTTGTAAGTTGCACCGAGTTTTAAACAATTCTTAATTTATTGCCATTCCTGGCGTGTAAGGCCTTCTCACCAGATAACAGTGGCTTGCTTTTAAAACATTATCTGTTGTGTCTGAATGTAATGGTGATTTGCTAAATTGTAACTCACTGAAAACACTATTATTTACACTTGTTTATTCCTGCATGAACAAGTGTTGTATTTTTTAAATTTATTGTTCAGTCGGGAATTACCTATTCAAAATAAATTGTGTATAACTGTAGAAGGCAACCAATACTGATTACGGCCCCGTCCACAATCGTAAGCCAATCCTGCCTTCCCTTGACCATTCGGGACTCAGTCTCATTTCTTAATCTTAGGCTAAATGTGAGAGGCTACGAACAAATTTTACAGCACTGTATACTGCGTACGGTAGAGGAACAGTTCGGAGGCGATGACTGCATCAGCATGACAATGCACCATGTCGTAAAGCAGCATCTGTGAGAGAACGGACTATGGACCACAACATTTCTGAAATGGACTGGGTTGCGCGTAGTCTCGACCTGAACCCAATGGACCACATTTATGTTGAGCTGGAAGGTCGACTTCGCTCCAGACCCTAGCGTCCATGACTGCTTCCTCTGGTTTCGGCTCTTAAGGGAGTATGGGCTTCAACTGCTCCACAAACTTCAGACACCTCACTGAAAGAACCTCTGCAGGGTTCAAGCAGTCATGAAGGCGAAGGGTTGAGACACCCTATACAATATTTTTGAACTGATAGCGATTTCCTACTTGCCTTGATTATTTTCTTACCACTTATGCTTCTTAAGCCTAGCATTAACTGATTACGAACACAGTACGTTCCACGTATGGCGCGTTGTCTGCGACTTTCCCCGGCGACCTACACTCCTGTTAGCAGGCTTCACATCATGTAGATTCTCTTCACGTAAGTAACGAAAATTTTCAAAAGTCCAACGTAGATCATTCTGAGAGTAAATGTTCCCTGGTAAATCCTAATATCCTTCATAAGACAAAAAATGAGCATTCCAAGGTCGAGTTCTCCATCATACGCAGACAGTAACATCCAGTTGCAGTACTGACGTTAAGCAAAATTATCTGAGTTGGACAGTCGATGCACTACCATTATTTTATACCGTTTTAGTTTCAGTTTGTGCAGTTATGCGGGCAGACTCAACAGGTCTGAAGTGCTCGATGACGCAACGTTCCAAAGACATGCATAACTTGCTTCACGGTTAAAACTGATACACCATCTACCACAATGCTAGGTGGGAGCGTCATATAGTTGACAGAACATGGCGGAAGTCACAATACAAGATTAGCTTGTTTAGTCGTGAAAAACTCTGCATATCAGCAATAATTTCTTCCTCTGTTTGTTTTTATTGAAATTTCACTACAGTATATTCAGTCACAGCAACCATTGTAAGCGACAGTGATGGGCCACAGTGTTCGAATAAGATCGCTGTAGTCGTAATGAGGAAACAAGTAAGTCATGACAATTTCTTTTTTCTATCCACTAGGGCTGCATAACAGTTTGCTAGCGAGTAAGGTTACACAAAATACGCTACTGGCCATTAAAATAGCTACACCAAGAAGAAATGCAGATGATAAACGGGTATTCATTGGACAAATATATTATACTACAACTGACATGTGATTACATTTTCACGCAATTTGGGTGCATAGATCCTGAGACATCAGTACCCAGAAAAACCACCTCTAGCTGTAATAACGGCATTGATATGCCTGGGCATTGAGTCAAACAGAGCTTGAATGGCGTGCACAGGTACAGCTGCCCATGCAGCTTCAACACGACACCACGGTTCATCAAGAGTAGTGACTGGCGTATTGTGACGAGCCAGTTTCTCGGCCACCATTGACCAGACGTTTTCAGTTGGTGACAAATCTGGAGAAACTGCTGGCCAGGGCAGCAGTCGAACATTTTCTGTATCCAGAAAGGCCCTACAGGACCTGCAACATGCGGTCGTGCATTATCCTGCTGAAATGTAGGGTTTCGCAGGGATCGAATGAAGAGTAGAGCCAAGGGTCGTAAAACATCTGAAATGTAACGTCCACTATTCAAAGTGCCGTCAATGCGAACAAGAGGTGACCGAGACGTGTAACCAATGGCACCCCATACCATCACGCCGGGTGATACGCCAGTATGGTGATGACGAATACACGCTTCCAATGTGCGTTCACCGCGATGTCGCCAAACACGGATGCGTATTACCCTCCTGAACCCACCGATTCCATGTTCTGCTAACAGTCATTGGATCTTGACCAATGCGAGCAGCAATGTCGCGATAGGATAAACCGCAATCGTTATAGGCTACAATCCGACCTTTATCAAAGTCGGAAACGTGATGGTACGCATTTCTCCTCCTTACACGAGGCATCACTACAACGTTTCACCAGGCAACGCCGGTCAACTGGTGTTTGTGTATGAGAAATCGGTTGGAAACGTTCCTCATGTCAGTACGTTGTAGGTGTCGCCACCGGCGCCAATCTTGTGTGAATGCTCTGAAAAGCTAATCATTTGCATATCACAGCATCTTCTTCCTGTCGGTTAAATTTCGCGTCTGTAGAACGTCATCTTCGTGGTGTAGCAATTTTAATGGCCAGTTGCGTATATTCGTCAGTTGGTACCATCAACAGCCACCACAGTACTTACCAGAAAACAGGAACACCCACTACACCCGATTATTTGAGGAGTAGAGCTCCATTTTAAGAAAAGCTAGTTTTTCAGAAATCGAAGTGTGTATGACGTCATGTCTCTTGAATTACGTGTCGTACAATGATACAGTTTTTGCAGCTACATTCAGTGAGTAAGGGAGGGTGTTGTACCGTGGAATACTTCTCAGACTTTCACCTGTATCCAGCCCTGTAATAAAAGGCTAATGTATTTTCTTATTCCATTTTGAAATACAAAAAATTGTTCAAATGGCTCTATGTACGATGGGACTTAACATCTTAGGTCATCAGTCCCCTAGACTTAGAACTACTTAAACCTAACTAACCTAAGGACATCACACACATTCATGCCCGAGGCAGGATTCGATCCTGCGACCATAGCAGCAGCGTTGTTCAGGACTGAAGCGCCTACAACCGCTCGGCCACAGTGGCCGGAATTTTGAAATAAGAGCATTCACTTTACGTGTGGTGCAGTCCTTCTCCGAAATTACAAAAACTGCTTCGAAGAGTAAGGTTTTTGATACATGCGCAACGATTCTTTCCCAGGTAGGTATCGCTCACGCAAATAGTGTAGGCCTCCCGCTGATAGCACGTGCACTTTTTTGCATTCGGAAGGGTCTGAGGCAGCGCGCAAGCAGAAAGGTGGTTTGTGTCCGGCGTTTGGCGATCAGGGCGATGGTGGCCGAGAGCGAAGCCGCCGTCTCTATTTTTTCATTTGTTATCGCATTCCCTCTCGCCCCATGTAGGCGGGGGAAGGGGCTGGATGGACTGGCAACGGTACGAGTAACCTGCTATTCAACAAGTAGTGACATGATTGGGAGAAATACACTCCTGGAAATTGAAATAAGAACACCGTGAATTCATTGTCCCAGGAAGGGGAAACTTTATTGACACATTCCTGGGGTCAGATACATCACATGATCACACTGACAGAACCACAGGCACATAGACACAGGCAACAGAGCATGCACAATGTCGGCACTAGTACAGTGTATATCCACCTTTCGCAGCAATGCAGGCTGCTATTCTCCCATGGAGACAATCGTAGAGATGCTGGATGTAGTCCTGTGGAACGGCTTGCCATGCCATTTCCACCTGGCGCCTCAGTTGGACCAGCGTTCGTGCTGGACGTGCAGACCGCGTGAGACGACGCTTCATCCAGTCCCAAACATGCTCAATGGGGGACAGATCCGGAGATCTTGCTGGCCAGGGTAGTTGACTTACACCTTCTAGAGCACGTTGGGTGGCACGGGATACATGCGGACGTGCATTGTCCTGTTGGAACAGCAAGTTCCCTTGCCGGTCTAGGAATGGTAGAACGATGGGTTCGATGACGGTTTGGATGTACCGTGCACTATGCAGTGTCCCCTCGACGATCACCAGTGGTGTACGGCCAGTGTAGGAGATCGCTCCCCACACCATGATGCCGGGTGTTGGCCCTGTGTGCCTCGGTCGTATGCAGTCCTGATTGTGGCGCTCACCTGCACGGCGCCAGACACGCATACGACCATCATTGGCACCAAGGCAGAAGCGACTCTCATCGCTGAAGACGACACGTCCCCATTCGTCCCTCCATTCACGCCTGTCGCGACACCACTGGAGGCGGGCTGCACGATGTTGGGGCGTGAGCGGAAGACGGCCTAACGGTGTGCGGGACCGTAGCCCAGCTTCGTGGAGACGGTTGCGAATGGTCCTCGCCGATACCCCAGGAGCAACAGTGTCCCTAATTTGCTGGGAAGTGGCGGTGCGGTCCCCTACGGCACTGCGTAGGATCCTACGGTCTTGGCGTGCATCCGTGCGTCGCTGCGGTCCGGTCCCAGGTCGACGGGCACGTGCACCTTCCGCCGACCACTGGCGACAACATCGATGTACTGTGGAGACCTCACGCCCCACGTGTTGAGCAATTCGGCGGTACGTTTACCCGGCCTCCCGCATGCCCACTATGCGCCCTCGCTCAAAGTCCGTCAACTGCACATACGGTTCACGTCCACGCTGTCGCGGCATGCTACCAGTGTTAAAGACTGCGATGGAGCTCCGTATGCCACGGCAAACTGGCTGACACTGACGGCGGCGGTGCACAAATGCTGCGCAGCTAGCGCCATTCGACGGCCAACACCGCGGTTCCTGGTGTGTCCGCTGTGCCGTGCGTGTGATCATTGCTTGTACAGCCCTCTCGCAGTGACCGGAGCAAGTATGGTGGGTCTGACACACCGGTGTCAATGTGTTCTTTTTTCCATTTCCAGGAGTGTATAAACAGTAAATGCTGTCTCCATGAATCGTTTCAAATACAGTGATAAAAACGTGGACAGACAGCACAGTTAAAAATATTTGAGAAACAACTGAAAATACTCTAGAAAGGGGCTGAACAAAACGACAGAAGAGACACTGACCATTAAAAGCGGAGCAACGTGCACTTTCACTAAAACTGGAAAAGGACCTGCCTTGGGACTGGGGATTGTAGAGGAAAGGAAGGGTGGGTAGGGGGGTATGGATGGAGACAGTGGAGTGATGGTGATGAGCATGGCCAAGAGGGGAGAGGTTGCGTCAAAGACAGGCGTTTCTGTGGATGACAAGTAGGGAGGGGCAATTACTATTGGGTGTTGTAGATTGTAGAGTAAAAGTAGGTGGGGGGGCAGGGAAGGGGAAGAGGATGAGGTGTTACACGGCGAGAGAAGGAGGAGGGAGCCCTGGGATGGGCTGGGGAAGGGTGGATTTAGAGCTGGTAGGATGGTGTATGTTGGGGCGGAGTTCACGGCCTGGGAGAGGGAGGCCGTTGAAGTTTCTTTGGGAGAGGATGTAGAGGGTGTGCAGGTGAAGGGTTGGTGGAATGTGTAGGTAGAGGCGGGGCAGCACAATATTGTTTTAAGGGAGAGGGGACACAATAGGATTGCCAAAGTCGAGTTTACTGATAGTGTAGGTTATTCGGAAAGGTTCATTGTGAGTGTGGAGAGGTGGGAATTTGATGAATCGGTAAAGGATCCTCGTAGAAGGAGGTAAGCGGATGGAGAAAGTGAGGCGGAGAGCACGGCGTTCGAGGATGTGGAGGGACTTATGGAACTTAGGAGGGGCAGAGATCCCTGCAAAATTTGCGTACAATAGGATGGGGCAAATCAGGGACGTGTACATGTGAAAGTGTAGCGGCCTAGTCCCTACGTTCGGCCGGTTAGCAGTTTTAGTAGTTTTAGTCTATTGTGGGATTTCTGTTGGATGGTTAGCAGATGAGGTTTCTACGTTACGTGTCGATCGAAAGTTAATCCAAGGTAGTTTAGTGTGATAGTTAGCTGGATGGGACAGGCATAAACGATGAGGTAGAAGTCAAGAAGATGAAAGGTGTGAGCAGCGCGTCCTACAATTATTACCTTGGTATTGAAGGGGTTAATCTTAAGGAGCCTCTGGCTACAGTAGGAGGTAAACTGATTGAGATAGATGTGGAGGGATCATTGGGAGTCCTGCGCATAAGAGAGAGTGCGAGGAAAGCATACTGAAGGGGATGGATGGGAGGAATTGGTTTGGCGTATAAGCAGTGTGTAACAGATAAAGAACGAGGGAGAGAACGGAACCTCGGGGCACTCTTGCAGAGGGATGGAAGGTATGGGAATAGCTGTTGTTAACACTGACATAGGATGGGCGACTGGAGAGGAAGGATGCAATAAGGCAGACATAGTTGATGGGAAGTGGATAAGTCTGGAGTTTGTAATGGAGACCGGAATGCCATACGTGGTCAAACGTTTTCTCTAGGTCAAGTGAGACAAATTTACGTGGGTTGAGCTGTTGGGGGAGGTGATGGGTGAGGTTCAGGAGTTCATCATCAGCAGAAAACGAGGGACCATCTTGGTCGGGCATGTGCTGGCGGCCAGTTCCGAGGCGGATGGCTAGCAGAGAGGCAGTGTTTCAACCACCGCCGACCGTAAGAGATGCTTAGGAGCGCAGCCCGTTGTTGTTGACCCAACAGGTCGTGGTGCGGGGCCTGTTAACCGGACGGTGCCGAAGGATGCCGTCTTAACCTCGCCTCTGCCGTCTGATTAACGGTGGGAACCTTCTCGACATTTCATTTGGACTAAGTTTCCCTAGCGTACCCGCATTCTTAATTTAGTTAGGCGGTTAGCATGGTAGGTGGCATGTCACTGATAGTCTGTACGCTTTTATTTGTGTTTTTAAACTAAAGCGTGAAACTGCACATTGCGTTTACCAAACACACGGCTGCCAGCATGCGCTCTCTGAGCTTTGGACTACGAATATTTGTTCACTCGCTGTGTTAGTGGTAAGGTGTTAACTAATGCAGTCGTCTAGGGTCCAACCGATTTGGTCACGATGTTCCGGCGTAAAGTCAAGCGCCGGCAGTCCGGTCGGGGACATAACAGCAGAGAGGGCTGCGAAGGAGACGTCAGTAAACTGCACGCCGACTGACGCCTCTCTAGAACGACAACGCGACAACAGCGCCCTCTACGCGAAGAGAACGTTAAGCGCTGCACCCGACTGGACGCAGCTCAGTTGAAGACTAGCAGCTTCTGCGAATTCTACGAGAAGCGCCAAGACCAGCGACTTGGATAGAAGCATTCACTTTACGACTTCTGTTGTATTACGAACTGTATATTCTGAAGAGATTTCTTGTTTGCCTGTTGCGCTTTGCTCGCGACATATCTGTATTTCTCAAACTTAAGTACTGTCATTTATTTTCTGTAAATAAAATTCATTAATACGATTTGAGTGAATTGTTATCTAGCGATCCGAGAAAGCAAGTTTAATAGGCACCCCTTATTTGACAAGCAGGCAGGATACAAGACACCAGACCAGGAGAGGCGCCGCAGGCGATATCATGCTGGCATAACCCATTATTGCCATATTTTGCCGCGCTTTCCTAACGGATATCATCGACGTACGTCTAACGTTGATTTCTGTGTTTCTTTCAAGCAGTGTTGCTTGTCTGTTAGCACTGACAACTCAACGCAAACGCCGCTGCTCTCTGTCATTAAGACGCGGCCGTCGGCCACTGAGTTGTCTGTGGTGAGAGGTGATGTCTGAAGTGTGGTATTATCGGCACACTCTTGACATTGTGGATAGCGTTATATTGAATTCCTTAGCGATTTTCGAAATGGAATGCTCCGTGCGTCTTGTTCCAGCTTCCACTTACCGTTCACAGTCTGTTAATTGCCGTCGTACGGCCGTAATCTTTTCGTTTGAATCACGTGAGTACAAACGACGGCAATGGCCTTTTATGCTTAGTGTACGCAGTGCTACCGCCGTCTGTATATGTGCATACCTCTGTCCCATGAGTTTTGTCATCTCTGTGTAAATGTTACATAGAAGGAATCAGTGACTTACCAATCAAGGAAATTTGTATCCCAAGTTAACCTTGGATAGCGGGATGTCAACAAGAAAATGTTTTGACGAGAAAGTTTGAAATTGTGCCCAAGTTCGTTGAACGTCACTAGCTGCTCTCCCTCTCAAATACTGAGTGATTATAGTCTGGCTAATTTGTGCGGCGTGAATTACAGTGCTACACGTCAAACACAGTTTTAGAATAAACATTTGAGTTATTTTGCATTAAATACAACACACTGAGTAGATTAAAAAAGCCTTTTGAATTTTTAAATTCTGCCAGTTATTATATGAAATATTGAAAATTTTTGTTGTCCCTACAAGCCGTTAGATAGGCAACCAGCAATCGGGATTGTTCACCGTTTTAGCTGTTTACTAATACCAGGTGTTTAAAAGAAAAAATGATGTGTCCGGAAACAAATACGCGTTGAGACATGAAGCGCTGTTCATCCTCGGTTCACAACCTCCATTTCCGTCACATATCAGGCTAGTTTCACAAGAGATGGCACAGTAAATTATTGCAATATGCACGAGTGAGCAGATGCACATCCTGGGGCTGAGGCATCAGGATCGCTTTAGTACACTCCTGGAAATTGAAATAAGAACACCGTGAATTCATTGTCCCAGGAAGGGGAAACTTTATTGACACATTCCTGGGGTCAGATACATCACATGATCACACTGACAGAACCACAGGCACATAGACACAGGCAACAGAGCATGCACAATGTCGGCACTAGTACAGTGTATATCCACCTTTCGCAGCAATGCAGGCTGCTATTCTCCCATGGAGACGATCGTAGAGAAGCTGGATGTAGTCCTGTGGAACGGCTTGCCATGCCATTTCCACCTGGCGCCTCAGTTGGACCAGCGTTCGTGCTGGACGTGCAGACCGCGTGAGACGACGCTTCATCCAGTCCCAAACATGCTCAATGGGGGACAGATCCGGAGATCTTGCTGACCAGGGTAGTTGACTTACACCTTCTAGAGCACGTTGGGTGGCACGGGGTACATGCGGACGTGCATTGTACTGTTGGAACAGCAAGTTCCCTTGCCGGTCTAGGAATGGTAGAACGATGGGTTCGATGACGGTTTGGATGTACCGTGCACTATTCAGTGTCCCCTCGACGATCACCAGTGGTGTACGGCCAGTGTAGGAGATCGCTCCCCACACCATGATGCCGGGTGTTGGCCCTGTGTGCCTCGGTCGTATGCAGTCCTGATTGTGGCGCTCACCTGCACGGCGCCAAACACGCATACGACCATCATTGGCACCAAGGCAGAAGCGACTCTCATCGCTGAAGACGACACGTCTCCATTCGTCCCTCCATTCACGCCTGTCGCGACACCACTGGAGGCGGGCTGCACGATGTTGGGGCGTGAGCGGAAGACGGCCTAACGGTGTGCGGGACCGTAGCCCAGCTTCATGGAGACGGTTGCGAATGGTCCTCGCCGATACCCCAGGAGCAACAGTGTCCCTACTTTGCTGGGAAGTGGCGGTGCGGTCCCCTACGGCACTGCGTAGAATCCTACGGTCTTGGCGTGCATCCGTGCGTCGCTGCGGTCCGGTCCCAGGTCGACGGGCACGTGCACCTTCCGCCGACCACTGGCGACAACATCGATGTACTGTGGAGACCTCACGCCCCACGTGTTGAGCAATTCGGCGGTATGTCCACCCGGCCTCCCGCATGCCCACTATACGCCCTCGCTCAAAGTCCGTCAACTGCACATACGGTTCACGTCCACGCTGTCGCGGCATGCTACCAGTGTTAAAGACTGCGATGGAGCTCCGTATGCCACGGCAAACTGGCTGACACTGACGGCGGCGGTGCACAAATGCTGCGCAGCTAGCGCCATTCGACGGCCAACACCGCGGTTCCTGGTGTGTCCGCTGTGCCGTGCGTGTGACCATTGCTTGTACAGCCCTCTCGCAGTGTCCGGAGCAAGTATGGTGGGTCTGACACACCGGTGTCAATGTGTTCTTTTTTCCATTTCCAGGAGTGTATTTTGTGTACGGGTACGAATTGTCGATGACAGACACATAAGGCCACACAGTTTATCAAGCAGGTCGACAGGTTCTGCGTCTCACCGATTTCTGCGCAATGAATTAACGGCGCTATTAGAGAACGTTGCCCTTGGTTTTAATTCTCTTCTGGCCAGTGATGTTTATGTTGTCCGCAGCTTCCACAAACATTTTTACAATACTGGAGAATTTCTTTCTCCCTCATTTCTACTCTTTTTTTCGATTCCCTCCACCCAAATTTGTGTTATTACTACATTTGTTATTTTTAATATGAACTGTAGGCTTCTTTTAATGTATAGTTTTAATGCATAATTAGCAATAGCTACTTTTTATTTGCTAGAAGAAAAAAGTCAAGAGGAACGCATGCTGCCGCAACGGTCTACCGACGGAAGGTAATCAGTTAATCAGTATCCACTAATTACACCAAGAACTGGCGATAAACACGGATGCGTTTCTTGGTACAACTTGTTTCAAATTGTGATTTACGTGATAAAAATGAACGAACGCGCTGAAATGCGCAAATGTCCATAAATCACTGAATGTGAATACATGGATGATTCGTTTGAAATAAAATCGGTGGTTTAGAGAATTTGCTACTGTTATCAAGGATGCTCCAACAGAGCTGGGTCACTGAATTTATCGCAGTTGAAAATCGATCACGTACGATACTAAAGCAGATTACCACAACTATCACAAACACACTTGAGGCTCTGATCACTTTTCAAAAATGTTGTACGGTAGGGGTAAAATGGGATGTAACAGCAGTGTTTCATACAAGTCGTAATATAATCACCCCAGTGCGCACACACGGATGAGACGTTAAGCATTCCCAGATGGCGCAGCGAGCTAATCACGTGCTCAACAGCGGTGGCGCTGCCTGTACCTGAGTGTATGGCGGTAACGATCAGTGAGACATTTACGACTGAAGAAGACATTGTACGTAAACGTGGATACAGGTAAGGACTCGACAGAGTGGCAAAAAGGGACAATCGTGTTGGGTAGTACCCGTAGCCATAAGGTGCGCGCAATTGCTGGACTCAATGATGTTTGATGTTTCGCAGCAGACTGTTCATACAAGCAGTGGTGTAACACACTTGGCCACGAAACACGATGTTTGAGATGTGGTCGGAAATAGATCCTGACTGTGAGGGGCCATAGATGTGTTTTACGGCTTATGATTCAAAATCGCTTCCAAACCCAACAGGAACTACTGTAGGCCTGTTAGCGAGAGAACAGTGCGATAGGAACTGCATCCAATGAGCATTTGGAGGCCATCGCTCACGCAGGCACGTAAAGACAACAGCAGAGTTCATCGGGCTGGAAGAATACGTGACACTCCTCCGCTCTGTTACGTATCGATTGGCCTGTAAAATTACCAGACTTGAACTCACTGAAAATACGAGGGGCGTTTGAAAAGTCCGTGCAAAAATAAAAACTACTTACGAGTTTGGGGTAAACGCTTTTTCTTTTTCGACATAGTCACCTTTTAGAATTATACACTTCGTCCAACGCTGTTCTAATTTGTTGATCCCTTCTGAATAATTGGCATTGTCCAAGTCTGGAAAATACCTATTAGGTGCTGCAATCACCTCCTCGTCTGAATAAAATCTTTGTCCTGCCAGCCATTTCTTCAAATTGGGTATCTAATAGTAGTCTGAGGGAGCCAAATCTGGAGAATAGGGGGGATATGAAATGAGTTGAAATCCTATTTCCATTAATTTTGAGATCACAATTGCTGAAGGTTGTGCTGGTGCATTGTCGTGATGGAAAATGACTTTTTTGCGGTCCAATTGCCGGCGTTTTTCTTGCAGCTCGGTTTTCAAACGGTCCAATAACAATGAATAATATGCACCTGTAATAGTTTTACCCTTTTCCAGATAGTCGATAAGGATTATCCTTTGCGAATCCCAAAAGACAGTGCATGGGGGCTTGATTATAAAATGAATGCAAATACTTTTTAATTTTAGTAGCTGACTGTCCGGTTACGCAGTCTCGTAACCGGTTGGCCCTGACTAGTATTAGCGCGCAATCTGACTGCATAGAATAACAACAAAGAATGACAAGGAATTTCCATTAACACAATTAATTAACTAAGTCCCCAGCAACTATGAAAGTTACGAAACAACAAGGCACAAGTGTAGCTGTTCTGTGTGTGGAAGTGTGATTCAACGTACACATCTGGCATGGTTCTTCCTCAAAAAGACAAGATATTTTAAATACCATTTACACTGAATTAATTAAATAAAACTGAAATACTATACTTGCACATAGAAACCAGAATTACACTCTAATACATGAACACAAACCAGATGCTTTGTTGACTGAACCTGTGACCAAGAGGCATTATTGTTTAAGACATTTGAAATAAAAATAATAAAAAATTATTACCTTCATATATATTGACGAAACATACATTCTGATCATTACAACATCCGCAATCGAACAGCATCGGCTGTCTAGCCCATCAGAACAACTGCATACAACATGCTCACAACTAGTCACGGCTACATCGGAACTCCTACTGCGCACTTCTCAATATGCACTCTCCACGACGCCTTCCCGACAAGAACTCTCCACTACCACATCTCAACAAGCACTGCCAGTGGAGGCGGCTGAATAATACTCTTTGGCGCAATCTCTGGCACTGTGACTCAGTGTAGCCACCTTTCATATGCCCCTCCTCCACAGGCTAGAATTTGATGGTATTTTTGCCAGCATTGGTGGTGAAAATACCACCAAATTCGTCCAAATAAAAATACAGACAAAAATAAAAGATAATATTAATAAGTAAACATCACATAATTAGATAAATTTTGGCTTTGCACTGACCCTTCAATAACCTAATATATAAAATACAGTAAGAAATACAAATGCTTTCATACATGTGATTTTACATAATAGTTTACCCAAGTATCATTAAATCAATAGCACCAGCAATGACGAATAAGTGCAGATAAGAGTCTCATAACAATTCATAAACAGTAAATACACAAAAAAATCAGTTTATACAAATATTCACATAAAATCTTGTCAATAGTTCAATAAACAAGTAGCACTCCTCAGAGTAGTTCACAGTTCCAACAGTAGCACCCAGCAATGGTCAACAAGTGAAAATAGCAGTCTCATAACATTTCATCAGCAGTATTTAAACAGCTCCAACAGTGGCACCCAGCAATGTTGAACAGGTGCAGACACCAACAAGTGACATCATTTCAGTAGAAGCAGTTCCAACAGTGGCACCCAGCAATGTTGAACAGGTGCAGACACCAACAAGTGACATTATGTCAGTAGAAGCAGTTCCATCAGTGGCACCCAGCAATGTTGAACAGGTGCAGACACCAACAAGTGACATCATTTCAATAGAAGTAGTTCCATCAGTGGCTCCCAGCAATGTTGAACAGTTGCAGACACCAACAAGTGACATCATTCAGTAGAAGCAGTTCCATCAGGGGCACCCAGCAATGTTGAACAGGAGCAGACAGCAAGAAGTAACATCATTTCAGTAGAAGCAGTTCCAACAGTGGCACCCAGTAATGTTGAGCAGGTGCAGGTAACAGTTCATAATATTCACTATCACTAATCAGACAGTTCTTCAGCAGAAATTAAACATTTCCAAGTGGCACCCATCATGTTGAACAAGTGCAGGTAACAGTCCATAATATTCACTATCACTAATCAGACAGTTCATCAGAGTTTATCAGCAGAAATTAAACATTTCCAAGTGGCACCCATCATTTTGAACAAGTGCAGGTAACAGTCCATAATATTCACTATCACTAATTAGACAGTTCATCAGAGTTCATTAGCACAAATTAAACATTTCCAAGTGGCACCCATCATGTTGAAAAAGTGCAGGTAACAGTCCATAATATTCACTATCACTAATCAGACAGTTCATCAGAGTTCATCAGCAGAAATTGAACATTTCCAAGTGGCACCCATCAATGTTGAACAGGTGCAGGCATGAACAACAGTTTGAATGCACACACAATTGCTTTTACAAAATTGTTCTCAATGCTCTTACACTAAACATACAAATTATAACGTGGCACCCATTATGTTGAACAAGTGTAGGCATGAACAACAGTTTGAATGCACACACAATTGCTTTTACAAAATTATTATCAATGCTCTTACACTAAACATACAAGTTACAATAAACACACAAATGATATCACATAATTGTCATATTAAATATTACAAATACACAAATATCAGTAAACCTATAATATTTATGGGTGTCAGTGCAAGCCACCACAAACAAGTAAAATAATATTTAGTATATCTGGGATTAGGAAAGGAAAACACACAAAACACACTCACTCATCTTTCATCCACATTAAGTGCTACTGTGTAGTTGAATAGTGTTAACTGTGTAAATGCAATTCTGTCAAAGATTTGATGTTCGCCATGTGTATCAAGAAGTAGTGGCAGCAATGTATAACAGTCAATAATAGTTAGTCAACGTCATAGTCATCATGTCAAGACCAATGTTTGCCAAGCCAAATCAAATGTACTGTTGCTGAACAACTGTCAGTGTTCCAAGATATGCAAATACTTCCTCTCTCCAAAAAAAAAGTATATACTGCTTAGTGATTTAACAAAGTGTGTGTGTAGACAATCTTCCTTCCACTTAAGTGTTCTAGTCTGCCATCTTCATCCTCCTTGTTCCACATAAACCAACAAAAAAAAAAATATGCTCCTCACTTACTTTACCTCTTATCCACCAAAACTCCAATAATCATCAGCATCACGTAATCTTAATACTTCAATAATACCTCTTACATCGATACATATAAACCTTATCATCAATATCACTTACCTTACCTCTTGTCCACCAAAACTTCAATAATCATCAACAACACACAATCTCAATACCTCAATAATACCTCTTCAATACGTCGGTACATATAAACCTTATCATCAATATCATTTCACTTCGATAACAACTCTTTCCTCTAGTCAGTCTCCTCAAACAAGTACAGATAAAATCCTAGTGAAAACTTCAATTTATCATCCCATGCAATCCGAAGACACAATGTCCACACACAACCTCTGTGTAGTCCACCTGAGTCAAGACTTCTACTCATTATGAATTATAAAATACATTTTGGTTACCTTGTCCATAATTAAATAAAAGAAATGCATACATGACCTCCAACAACCTTTAGTTTGAATAACTTTCAGTAAGTAGGTGCGAGTACATAGTATGAAAGATCACATAAGACTTTGAATGAATAAATCGTAATATTTCACAGTGTGTACACTACTTCAAGAATCATGGCAAAACAGAAGCAAACATGAGGAGTATTTCTTGTGTCAAGTGTCATTTACTATTTCAATTGCTCACGAAGAATGCAGTGTAATAACTGTCAATGGTCTAAACCTAGTGTTGGTATTTCATGTCGTTAGCTTCCTTCCTATTAGCATAAATTTATACAGCTTCCATAAAACCTCCAGCTCATGTGACTTCTATGAAGTTTCTTGTACTAATGTCGTTCGTCGAATTATAGCAGTTCATTTTCTTATCTTAAAAATATAACGCACTGAGCGTAAGCAAAACATGCAATAGCGAGTAAATATACCAGTGGATAACAGAATGTCAACAAGTGGATGCAGCACAATTCCTACAACGAGGCTCTGCCAAGCGAACAATCTATAATTAATACCATAGTGTGACCTAAACTCCATGTTCGTACACCGCGTATCAGCATTTCTATATACCATATTAAAGAGTAGTTATGACAACAAACAGAAATGTGTAAATATGCAATCCATACGCAAAGCAGCAAATACATATCTTACATAATAAACAGGTCATTAGCATCATATCAGCATAAGCAAATAAATGTTCATATGTCATCTTAATAAGTAAACATGAAGGCGCAAGCAGATACATCACAAAGTATAACCTACATACATAACCATATCAGCGCAACTACTCAGGTCACAACTATAATTTAAATAAATAAGCACAGCAGGCACATAGTAAAAAAAATGTGACATCAGTGAAAAAGCATAGCAGCCAAGCGATGCATAATATACATAAGTAACAACCCTGTTCATTAATCAATCATTGTCAAAATCAGATAACACAAAGTATAAATCACGTAATTGCGAGCAGCAAATTACGTCTAAAGTACGTACCTAAGTGGAGATACGTTACCTGAAAAATAAACTCAATTAATAGTTACCTTTTTAGTTTATTAGTTTCTTCTTCGAAATTACATTCTTCTTGAAAATTTCTCGATAGTAAGTCCTCTTAACGTCGGAGACACACTGAATTAACCTGAAGTTCTCAAATATTTTATACAACCGTATCCAGAAAAATACTGAACGTTAATAACATAATTTATCAAGTCACTATAGCTTTATACTGAATTTAATCGGAGAAATTAGACTGTGTATTTGTTTACGGCTGTCAGTGCATTCGCACTGAGCGCTCGATCAGCTGTAGGTACGCGTGACGTAGGAAGTAATTATTTGCGTCAACGACTGCCTTGTGCAGCGCGCAGACTTGACTGTTGCTTTGAATATGTGCCGCCGCCGGAACACGGCGCGGTATCCTTGTATTCTCTGCGTGTTTACACGTAACTGTTAGTCTCTCAAAAGTATGTCATCCCACAAAAATTTTAACGTTCGATATATGATGTATTCCCTTAGAGCGCCGAGATTTAAGAGTTTCTACTTCGACAGTGTTATCATGAATAATTTTGCGAACTCTATATGGACCGATATAAAGCAGAAAAAAATTGCGACACAACCCTTTTCCTTTGTGAGACAAACGGTGAGACTTAATTAACACCTTTTGACCAACTGACAAGGTTTTTAAACGACCAGGACGTTTAGCTGATTTCTCTCTTCTAGCAGCCGCAAATGCAATATTTTGTAGAACCAGATTCACAACTTCAGAATGCCGCAGTTTCCGTGTAGGCGGAAAAGGAGCGATTTCAGAAATGCGATTTGTCGGTGCTTTATTTTTTAATATCAATATAGGCGGTAAAGAAGTTGAATCATTAGGAAGTTTATTCAGAATGTTTTGAAAAATATGAAGATACTGATCCCAAGTTCTGTGATTCTGATGACAATAAAGTCGACACAATTTATTGATTTCCTTCATCCATCTCTCTGAAGCGTTAGATTGAGGGTGAAAAAGTGAAATGAAAATTGGTTTAATCTTACGACGTCGTAGACTACGAAGCCAAATTTTAGAGCGAAACTGTGATCCATTATCTGATATAACCTTATCAACATGAACCACTTCTTTAAGAAAATGTTTGATGAAAGCATTAGATACTGAACGAGCTGTTGCTTTGCGTAAAGGTGTAAAACACACATATTTTGATGTCAATTCCACTGCTACTAAAATGTACGCAAAACCATTAGTAGAACGAACCACTGGACCGAACAAATCGACTGCAGCCATGTCCTTTAATTTCGCTGGAATGATAGGAAACAACGGTGCTCTGTAATAAATAGTTTGCGGCTTAGCCTTTTGACATAATTTGCATTTGGCAAGAACAGATCGAATACGTTTTTCCATATTACTGAAGTAGCAATTTTCTCGTAATTTATGAAAGCATTTTCTGGGACCAAAGTGCGCATAACTGAAATGTGTATACCAAATCAGTTTATTAACCCACTCATCAGGAATGCAAACTAACCAAACAGAGTTGTCGACCGATTTTCATTTAAAAAGAATATCATTGCGAACTAAATAATACTGTCTAATCGCTACGCTTTCCTTTCTCATCCACTTCTCCTTAATGTCCTTCCAGATTGGATCCTTATTTTGCTGCTTAGCGATGTCCTGGAGCGAAGACGAAATAAAATTCTCAAACTCAACACCTTGAATATACATCAAACAATAATTGTTTTCTTTGCAGTCCTCCTCAGCACTTTGTTTCAAACCCATAGGTGCACGTGATAAAGCATCAGCAATAATATTTGAAGAACCCTGTATGTAAACAATACTAAAACCAAATTCCTGTAGATACAGCGCCCATCGTGACAATCTTCCATGTGTTAATTTTGTTGACATAAGAAATTCCAGAGCTCTATGATCGGCGTAAACCTTAGTATGTCTCCCATACAAAAATATGCGACATTTTGTGAAAGCACAAGCAACAGCCAAAGCTTCAAGTTCCGTAATCGAATAATTCTTTTCTGATTTAGAGAGAACACGACTTCCAAATGCAATAGTTTTCTGTACTACAACGCCGTTTTCTTCTATCTCTTGAAATAAATGTGCACCTAGGCCTTTGTATGATGAGTCCGTCGCCAAACAAAAATCTTTAGATAAATCCGGATGTGAAAGAAGTGGAGCAGCAACTAAAGCATCACGAAGTTGTTCAAATTCTGACTGAGCTTCCTCATCCCAACACCAATTAGAATTCTTTCCAGATAGTTCACATAAACGAGGTGTGGACAAATTGTCCAATCTAACAAAGCGTCTAAGAAAATTACAGACACCAAGGAAACTACGAACATCACGTTTTGTGGTAGGAACAGCATAATTACGAATAGCGTCTAGTTTCTCTGGATCAGGAAGAATACCTTCTATAGAAATAATATGACCAAGAAATTTCACCTGAGAACGACCAAATTCAGATTTTTCCAAGTTCACTGTAATGCCTACTCTTGCAAAAATACGTAATAATGAATCCAAAATTTTGTTATGCTCGCTCCAAGAACGTTTAGCAATAAGAATATCGTCAACATAAGAAGTAATATTGTCACGAAGATAAACAGGTAAAATTTCGTTTAAACTACGAATGAATGCTGCAGAAGATACAGTAAGTCCAAACGGTAATTTCGGAAATTGGTAACAGTTACCAAAGGCTAAAAAGGCAGTGTATTTTCTACAATCAGGGTGGAGTTCTATTTGCCAAAAACTTGGGCGCATATCAATCGTGGATAAAACTTTAATTCCATGGAAATGTTGAAGAAGTTCATCTAAATTTTGTGGACGGTCAGTTTCAGGAATGATGATATTATTTATCTGCCTGTAATCCAGAACCAAACGAATTGACCCATCCTATTTAAGAACGACGTGTAATGGGCTGGTATAAGGACTGACTGCTGGCTCAATAATGCCTTGATCTAACATGTATTGAAGTTCACTCTTAAGCCAAAGGAATAGCGTACGTTTTCCCCCGAAATGGTGTGTGTTCTTTTACTTTAAATAAATATTGTAAGCCTTGTATACACTCCTGGAAATTGAAATAAGAACACCGTGAATTCATTGTCCCAGGAAGGGGAAACTTTATTGACACATTCCTGGGGTCAGATACATCACATGATCACACTGACAGAACCACAGGCACATAGACACAGGCAACAGAGCATGCACAATGTCGGCACTAGTACAGTGTATATCCACCTTTCGCAGCAATGCAGGCTGCTATTCTCCCATGGAGACGATCGTAGAGATGCTGGATGTAGTCCTGTGGAACGGCTTGCCATGCCATTTCCACCTGGCGCCTCAGTTGGACCAGCGTTCGTGCTGGACGTGCAGACCGCGTGAGACGACGCTTCATCCAGTCCCAAACATGCTCAATTGGGGACAGATCCGGAGATCTTGCTGGCCAGGGTAGTTGACTTACACCTTCTAGAGCACGTTGGGTGGCACGGGATACATGCGGACGTGCATTGTCCTGTTGGAACAGCAAGTCCCTTGCCGGTCTAGGAATGGTAGAACGATGGGTTCGATGACGGTTTGGATGTACCGTGCACTATTCAGTGTCCCCTCGACGATCACTAGTGGTGTACGGCCAGTGTAGGAGATCGCTCCCCACACCATGATGCCGGGTGTTGGCCCTGTGTGCCTCGGTCGTATGCAGTCCTGATTGTGGCGCTCACCTGCACGGCGCCAAACACGCATACGACCATCATTGGCACCAAGGCAGAAGCGACTCTCATCGCTGAAGACGACACGTCTCCATTCGTCCCTCCATTCACGCCTGTCGCGACACCACTGGAGGCGGGCTGCACGATGTTGGGGCGTGAGCGGAAGACGGCCTAACGGTGTGCGGGACCGTAGCCCAGCTTCATGGAGACGGTTGCGAATGGTCCTCGCCGATACCCCAGGAGCAACAGTGTCCCTAATTTGCTGGGAAGTGGCGGTGCGGTCCCCTACGGCACTGCGTAGGATCCTACGGTCTTAGCGTGCATCCGCGCGTCGCTGCGGTTCGGTCCCAGGTCGACGGGCACGTGCACCTTCCGCCGACCACTGGCGACAACATCGATGTACTGTGGAGACCTCACGCCCCACGTGTTGAGCAATTCGGTGGTACGTCCACCCGGCCTCCCGCATGCCCACTATACGCCCTCGCTCAAAGTCCATCAACTCCACATACGGTTCACGTCCACGCTGTCGCGGCATGCTACCAGTGTTAAAGACTGCGATGGAGCTCCGTATGCCACGGCAAACTGGCTGACACTGACGGCGGCGGTGCACAAACGCTGCGCAGCTAGCGCCATTCGACGGCCAACACCACGGTTCCTGGTGTGTCCGCTGTGCCGTGCGTGTGATCATTGCTTATACAGCCCTTTCGCAGTGTCCGGAGCAAGTATGGTGGGTCTGACACACCGGTGTCAATGTGTTCTTTTTTCCATTTCCAGGAGTGTAGTTCCTGTGTGATGACTAAATACTGTAGCATGTGAAGTCAAAATTTGGTGCAGCTCTTCTCTCGCAACGTCATCTGGCACTTCAGCTTTCTTAACCTGTTCACTAATTAATTCTTCGCTATTAATTATATCATCCATCCCGTCTCTGTATCTATTGTCATTGTCATGAATGAACACATTGTCGTCATAACGCTCAGCGAAAACATCAGAAGTAAGAAACCTTAAACATTTTGTGTCTGATTCAGATTTTGTTAAACACTCGAAAAATTTCAAACTTTTCGGCATTCCGGCAACAGTCAAATTCACACTTCCTTCTTTAAAGTTCAAAATTGCCTTATGTGTGTTAAGAAACTCCATACCTAATATAATTTGTGTACTGAGTAATGGAACAATAGTAAAATTAGCAGAAAATTAGTATCCTTGACAAATGAAATTTAAGTTGGTCTGTTGTTTGACTTCCACACTTTTTCCAGAAATAGCGCCTCGAATTGTAGTTTTAGAAACAGGTAACACAGGACAAGCAATAGTTCTTACACATATACGAAAAACTGATTCACTAATAACATTAAATGGGCTCCCAGAATCTAAAACTGCAGTGAACTTATTCTTACCCACACATACTTCAATAACAGGATGTAAAAATGCGTCTACATTATTTTCCTTTCCGTCTAGCAAAATGTCTCTCATGTCTTCCAGGCGTACGTAGTGTAATGTCGTAGCGTCATTACTTTCTAAACCGTCTATATTGCTGCCAGAAGCCGAAGCTACAAGTCATTATCGATTGCCTGCGTCACGTCTTTGATTATTTGCGTCATTTCGCGGATCAATTTCTACGATTTGCACTTGTCTCTCTGAAGTTCTGCCACGTGGAGGATGCCAATTAGGTCCCTCCTGTCCTTCCTGTCTGTTGGATGCAAATTCTTGGTTGTGTCTATTATTAAAATTTCTATTTTCCTGTCTGTCTGCATAACTACTTCTTGTGTAATTTCGACTGTCACTTCTGAAATTACTATTAGATCTACTACCCTGGTTATTTCTGTAGTAAGAATTTCTATTATTGTATGAATAATTTCTGTCTTGATGATACCGATTACTGTTTCCGTATGATTGATCATTCCGGTAGGAGTTGCCGTTATTATAATTGTCTGTGTAATTTCTGTTAGACCGTCTGTTATTGTCATAAGGCTAGTATCTATTGTCCTGTCTGTTACGTCTGTCATTTTCAAAATTACCGCTATAACGTCCGTTCCGATCACTATCCCTTTTCTCTGAAAATCTATTGTAATTACTGTTACTGAAAAAATTACAAGAAGTCCCGTCGTCGTTGTCATACTCAAGTTCTTGTAGCAAAGTCTCAATGTCGTCTTTACATCTTCCGGCTAAAGCAATTTGTCTTATGGATTGTGGCAGCTTAGTTAAACAAATGCGAATTAATTCAGTCGGGCTATAAGGGCTGGAAAGGAACTGATTCTTTCGAATCATGTCTTCAAAGTATTCTGCTGGCGTGCAGAACTCAGACTGTTTAAAATTACGCTCCATAATAAGACTATGTTTGACTCTGTCTTGCGTGTTTTCAGACCAATATGCCGATAGAAATGCATGATAAAAATCATTTAGATTATTACAATCTCTAATAAGTGCGCGCATCCGCGTCGACGGTTCGTTTTCTAAATATCCACACATAAATTCCAGTTTGTGACTTAGTGGCCAATTTGGTGGAAGTGCGTACATAAATTGATCTAACCATGGACATGGATGTATGTCATTCTTAGAATTGCGGAAGATCATAAATTTCCGAACAGTTAAGAAGTGTTTATAGTCAAAGTTTTCTCCTCGTGGCGACAAAGACCTACCGCGTCTGTCCCAGTCCGAATGTCGATTATTGTCAAGTTCGCGCGCCTGGCGCTCTCGTGTTGCATCTCGAAACAAATTATTATCTTCAAAACCCGCTGCTGTTTGTGATTCTAAATTTCTTCTACTGTCTTTTCCTACGATTTCGCCTTCAATTTCTTTGACTTGCTTTGGTAATGCCTCAAATTCCCTTTTAACGCGTTCATTAAATTTTCCCTGATTTTCAACATGTTTGTTTATGTTCTGGTACTCTTCGGTTTCTGCAAATGGCAGTGGAGCTGTATCATCTGAATCTCTGTCCCCATTTAAACTAAGACTTGTCAATTTATCTGAAATCTCCTCAACTCTTTCCGATAAGTCACCAATTTTTTCTTTTTGTTTATTTATGTCTTCCGTAAGTGTCGCGACTCGGGTTTCAGTATTAACACATTTAGTAGTTAACTCTTCATACTGTTGTGTTAGGTTATTTAATCTGTCATTTGGTACGGATTCCTCGATTCTTTCAAATATTTCTTCCTTATCGTGTGCATGTTGTAAATTTAACTCTGAAAATTTTTGTACTATCACGCGATCTCTTTCTTCCTGTTCTCTATCCTGTTCCTTTTGTCTAATTTCTATTGCAATTAATCTGTTATTGTGAGAATTCAGAATCGGTTGTACTTCTTCTCTAATTTCTCTCTTTAATTCATCTTTCATGTTTTTAAAGAATGTACCTATTCGTGATTCTAACCGTGTTTCCATTGTTCCCATATCAGTTTCTAGCCGTGTTGCCACTGTTTTCAATTCAGATCCTAACTGTGATCCCAATGAGTCTAACCGTGTTTCCATTGTTCCCATACCAGTTTTAATTGTTCCTATTTGTGATCCCAAATTTAATATTGCACCCATCAACTGCTCCATATTAACTGGTTCAAAATTCTTTTCGCTCCTAACATTTCCCGTAAAACTAACTGTGTTCGATACTGTTCCAGAGTCTTCAGTCGTTAATCTCGTATTCTGAAAATGTTTTGATTGTGAAAAATTTTGGACTGGTTCCGGACTATTTTCCCGACTTATTAAATTGTTATCAACTTCATTATTCATCATACTGTTCTCCTGTGTTGGCGAGTTCGCCATGTCAACAATTTCGTCATTCTCACTATCCATCATTTTTGCCTTTTTCATCGATCGCGTAATCATTTACAAAACATACAAAACTCGTCACAAAACGAAACTTACACAGAATATAACACGTTATCACCAACAATACCATTCACACGAAATGCTTCCCGACAAATACGCCTAACGAACAATTGAAATCTTCATAATTGCACAAAATTGTCAAAAGCATATACAAGACATCAAAAATTAAATTCTGCAAAAATACCATTAGAAGAAAGACAAGACAACTACAAATGTTCATTACCAAATCTACACATGCAATATAGACTACAATTACTAAACTACAAATTACTACAACAATACTACTGTCTGCTATTTTTACAATCAGAATAATTCCAAGGGACGATCCGAAGCAGCGGTCGCCACGTGCATGGGGGCTTAATTATAAAATGAATGCAAATACTTTTTAATTTTAGTAGCTGACTGTCCGGTTACGCAGTCTCGTAACCGGTTGGCCATGACTGGTATTAGTAGGCAATCTGACTGCATAGAATAACAACAAAGAATGACAAGGAATTTCCAATAACACAATTAATTAACTAAGTCCCCAGCAACTATGAAAGTTACGAAACAACAAGGCACAAGTGTAGCTGTTCTGTGTGTGGAAGTGTGATTCAACGTACACATCTGGCATGGTTCTTCCTCAAAAAGACAAGATATTTTAAATACCATTTACACTGAATTAATTAAATAAAACTGAAATACTATACTTGCACATAGAAACCAGAATTACACTCTAATACATGAACACAAGCCAGATGCTTTGTTGACTGAACCTGTGACCAAGAGGCATTATTGTTTAAGACATTTGAAATAAAAATAATAAAAAATTATTACCTTCATATATATTGACGAAACATACATTCTGATCATTACAACATCCGCAATCGAACAGCATCGGCTGTCTAGCCCATCAGAACAACTGCATACAACATGCTCACAACTAGTCACGGCTACATCGGAACTCCTACTGCCCACTTCTCAATATGCACTCTCCACGACGCCTTCTCGACAAGAACTCTCCACTACCACATCTCAACAAGCACTGCCAGTGGAGGCGGCAGAATAATACTCTTTGGCGCAATCTCTGGCGCTGTGACTCAGTGTAGCCACCTTTCAACAGTCGCCATAACCTTTCCGGCCGAAGGAATGGTCTTCGCCTTTTTTGATGCAGATTCTCACTTGGTAACCCACTGCTTACATTGTTGTTTGGTCTCAGGAGTTCAAATGGTTCAAATGGCTCTAAGTACTATGGGGCTTTAAATCTGAGGTCATCAGTCCCCCAGACTTAGAACTACTTAAACCTGACTGTTTAACATCTGAGATCATCAGTCCCCTAGACTTAGAACTACGTAAACCTAACTAACTTAAGGACATCACACACATCCATGCCCGAGGCAGGATTCGAACCTGAAACCGTAGCAGCCGCGTGGTTCCGGACTGAAGCGCCTAGAACCGTTCGGCCACCGGGTCTCAGTATAGTAATGTATCCATGTTTCATCCACAGAGACAAAACGACGCTTAAAGTCCTGCGGATTCTTCCTGAACAGCTGCAAACCATCCTTTCAACATTTCACACGATTCCCCTTTTGGTCAAGCGTGAGCAATCGCGGAACCCATCTTGCGGATAGCTTTCTCCTGTCCAAAGGTTTATGCAAAATATTATGTAGCCATTCTTTCGAGATGCCCACAGCACTAGCAATCTCACGAACCTAAACTCTTCTATCATCCATCACCATTTCATGGATTTTATCAATGATTTCTGGAGTCGTAACCTCCACAGGGCGTCCAGAACGTTCAGCATCACTTGTGCCCACATTGCCACTCCGAAACTTTTGAAATCACTTATAAACTGTTATAATCGAACGTGCAGAGTCGCCGTAATGTTTATCAAGCTTCTCTTTAGTCTCCTAAGGCATTTTGCCTTTCATAGAGTAATGTTTAATCACCACACGAAATTCTTTTTCGTCCATTTTTTGACAGTCACTCGACTCCCTCGATTCACACGAATGCCAAACACAAAGAAATAGACCAATTTGGCTGAAACGTGGTGTAAGTTCTTTCCAAAGATGCTACTAACTAAACATGACCTCGATACGCGCTAGTGGTGTCATCTCTCGGACTTTGCACGGACTTTCCAAACGCCCCTCATATACGGGACAGGTCGGAACAGCTGCTACAACTCTGACACCAGCGTCCCGACACTTGGGTGGAACCGAGCGACAGATCCTCGAGTGGCTTAACCTGGATGCGACGTACCTGCGCAACCTTGTGGACACACTTCGTAATCGAATCCAGGCGGTTATCAAGTCCAAGGATGAAATTACAAGGTATTAAACGATGCCTGTAATTAATTATTTGTCTAGCAGTGATTTTTTTTCTTCGGCGAGCTTACTTTCCCTAATGCCTTTAGCAGAAATTGAACATGTAGTTGGCAGAGCAGATTGCATTGAATAGTTGCACTGTAAACAAAGGCTTATTGATATATCATCACGGAGCGTTGCAAGCTGCGGATAACTGACGTCTAGCATTCTCCCATCCATTACTCACGTATGATGTTCTGAGAACAAGGGCTCAAATAACTTATGTCAGCTCAGCTCATGTGATAATGAAAGTGACAGTGGTTGTTTTCAATGAAAATATTTCATTGAAGATCAGTACTGCACGACACAAGTGTTATTTTCAGTCGTCTGTAGTAATTTTAATTCCTGCTTCCTAGTGACGTTTATTAGTTTGTCGTAACAACTTCTGTAATCAGAGAACACCACGTTTAGTGGCAACTTCTAAAAACACGTAGCAACCAACTTAATATACCTTGCCGGCCACAGTGGCCGAGCGGTTCCAGGCGCTTCAGTCTGGAACCGCGCGACCGCTACGGCCGCAGATTCGAATCCTGCCTCGGGCTTGGATGTGTGTCATGTCCTTAGGTTAGTTAGGTTTAAGTAGTTCTAAGTTCTAGGGGACTGATGACCTCAGATGTTAAGTCCCATAGTGCTCAGAGCCATTTTTATCTCTTCTCCAGACGTTAGATTCGGCTTGCGTGAAATTACGAACAACTTCTTGCAACCAATACGTCTAGAAAGTAGTGGAATAACTGCCTAAATTCCCGTCGTCGTATGAAAGCAGTGGAGTTCGTTTGGTAACGCGTCCTTCGGAAGCCGTTAGTCAGTCGTGGACACCAGCAGTTGAGCGCACATCTGGTTTTCCGGGGCAAGGCCATCTTCGCTCGGTCAACTCGCCTACTAATCCCATGGTCCAACCACACACCTACGTTTTCAGCGAAGGAACATCTTTTGTGCGCCGTTTTTTGTTTCATCATCTGCAGTTTATTTCAGACGTCTTTATGGTCCCCAGTCACAAGAATGTTTTGATGCAGCTTCTCTCATTAGTCTGTCCTGTGCAGTCACTTCATTCTGCTCAAATACATCGCTTTGAAACTGTTTACTGTGCTCGCTCTTTGCTCTCACACTACCATTTAAACTCTTAAACCTTCCTCCACTACCAAACTAACAATTCGTTGGTGCCACACGCAAGATGTGCCTACCAAGAGATCTGTTCTTTAATTCAAAATTGTGCCATAACTTTATTTTTCTCTTCAATTCGATTCCTTTGCATTACTTTCCAATCTACTCATCTGATCTTAAGCATTCTTGTGTAACACTACCTATCACAAACTTCTATTCTCTTATCGTGTGTACTCTTTATCGTACATGTTTGGCTTCCGTGCAGGGCTACACTCCGGAAATATAATTCAGAAGATACTTCCTAAAACTTAAATTTGCAAGGCGTACAACTTTGCTTCCGCCGTTTGCCGATAGGTGGCGACAACGGTAAGTAGTGGTCGAAAGAAACAGATCGCAGACGCCAGGCAGTTAGCTTGGACCTCGGTCAACATAACCTCATTCAAACATTACTCGATTTGTGTCTGCATCATAAGGTTGTTCTTGATTGAAAATGTCAGTTTACGAGCCTAAGTCTCGTCATTTGCGAGAGCTGTTACTGTTTTGTTTCAATGTGAAGAAAAAAGCCGCTGAGTCTCATCAAATTCTGTCAAATACGTATGGTAAGGACGCTGTTAGTGAAAGAACGTGTCGTGAGTGGTTTCAACGCTTCAAGAACGGTGATTTTAACGTCGTAGACCGGCATAGTGGTGGAAGAGAGAATGTTTTCGAAGATAGAGAATTGGAGACATTGCTGAATGAAGACTCACGTCAAACTCAAAAAGAAGCCGTTTCAAAACGTCTCAAGGCTACGGGCATAATTCAGAAAGAAGGAACTTGGGTCCTGCGTGAGCTGAAACCATGAGACATTGAACGGCTTTTGTGTATTTGTGAACAGTTGCTTCAGAGGCAAAAACGGATGTGATTTCTGCATCGCATTGTGACTGGGGACGAAAAAGGGGATCAGTACGATAACCCTAAACGCAAAAAATCAAGGGGTATCCCGGCAATGCTTCCACGTCGATTGCCGAACCGAATATTCACAGCTCCAAGATCATGCTCTGCATTTGGTGCGACCAGCTCGGCGTCGTGTACTATGAGGTGTTAAAACCAAGTGAAACAATTACAGGTGCTCGTTATCGAACGCAATTAATACATTTGAATAGAGCATTAAAGACAAACGGCCGCAATACAGCGAGAGGCACGATAATGTGATTTTGCAGCACGACAACGCTCGCCCCCATGTTGCAAAAGAGGTCAAAACGTACTTGGAAACGTTAAAATAGGAAGTCCTACCGCATCCACCGTATTCTCAGACATTGCTCTCTCTATCACCTGTAGACACCGTAATCATCATCGAACAATCTGGTAGTGTTGTTGACCCTATCTGCTATATTGTTTGTACATTCTGGCCACCTTATAGATCCGACCACGCTTTCTTGGGCACGAGCTGTGTTACTTTCGTTTCTGTAGAACTTCTACCGTCCAGTATAGTGTACATACACTGGGTTCTCTGAATAAAATATTAATCGATGCAATCACTTATCTGCCAAGATATTCCTTATGACCGCATCTAAGTTAGTAGTTCTGTGTCTGCCTGCTTCAATTACACAAACATTACACGAACAAAGATAATCTGCATTAAGCGTGGAATAGCGACAGGTAAACTCTCTTATTTTCTGTGGAGACTGAAAGCACATGGGAATCTTTCTTTTGTCAGTACAGGTGCCTCAAACACTGGGCAGCAGGTGCAGTCATTGTTATGTAACGGGGAGGAGGTCGGATATTTAGACACGGACAGGAGACGCTCTGGGGATTTCAGAGACGGAACGTCGTTAAAAACACATGAACGTTCTTCTCCTGCTGCTGCTCCTAGCTGCTCTGACGGAGACTTTAGTTACCTACTGCGAGGTAATACAATGTCCACGAGCCATCAGCGCTAATTTTACTATGGAATACGGGATCTCGAAAAGGACTGAGTGTGATTTTTACGTGTGATTACTAACTTCAGTGTTTTTAAAGCTAGTAGTTCCATAAGGATTTTGTTAAATGATTTACATAATATGCGGTTTTTGTTACAGTGAGATGACGCAAAACTCAAGATTGAGTACTTGACCGTTCACCTCGTCGGTTACGAACTCGACCTTAATCACCAAACATCATGTCAACAGCATTTGTGATCTACGAACAGGACAAAATTTTAAAAAAGAAAAAAGAACGGGAGCGCTCTTTGTGAAGTGAGCTACTCAGATGGGTGAAAATAGCTTGGAAAGAAAAAAAGACTTAAACTTGCAGCTAATCTTATTAATTTGATATGTACAATACAGATCATGAGAGAAACAAAAGAGTTCCGAAGTATTAGAAGCCAATAAGCTGATCTGGTCGTAGCGGTACTAACTGCATGTTCCATGTGCAACTGGCGCACACCAACTTCTGCTATATTTCAATCGAAGGAGATATACTGGCTCTAATAGCACTGCAACACGTAGGTGAAAAGCAACGTCGGCCAATGTAGCTCACTCTCGTAATACTAAAATTATTAGTGCTGACAAGATCTTGCATTCAACGACGTAATCGGTGTGACTAACTAACTCAACGACGTCACGTAGAATTTCGTATTTAGCTTCTCACGCTATAAATTACTCTCCAACTCGATACGACATCACTATATACGAAAGGATGGACGCAATAACACTTTTCGTAGTATAATGGGGTCAGTCCGGATATTAATAACAACAACACTTCTATCAGGGTTCACTATGTTTGAAAGATAAACTACCACCAAAGATAGTATCAGTCATCAGAAAAATACTAAATGCGAGAGTCTACGGGAAGTAAGAATGATGTATTTACTTTACCAATAACAGTAACGTATATTGGAGAACACGTTCACAAGGCAAAGATATAATTTATACTGTTTGTCTCGTAGTCAGTCAACGATAGCCTCTATACGTCGCGCCTTGCTACAACAATATGCTTGACTACTGAAATTTTATTATAATAAAATTATTTCGTTAAGCTCAACCGTTCAAAGTTACATGGATTAACTTTTCATCTATATTAATTACTTTTCCATAACACGCAAATTTGCTTACCGTGTCTAAAGATTAATTATTTTTCTTGTCGTTACAAGTGGTTCACTGCGAAATACTTTCCCTTTTCTTTAATTTCTTTAAACTTTGCTTCTACCAATATTCCAGTCTTTTATTTTATTGGTCATGGATTAACTTTATTGCGAAGAGGTATATTGGAGATATTAGCCAGCTCTCAAATAAGCCTTTGATATTTTTTTCTTCTAATGGTTTCGAATTAGTTTGGGGGTAAAAGACAAATCGGATACTGAATTTAGAATTTTAAACCATTTCTCTATTTCCTACAATTAAATCGACTACAGCTACAAGTCAGCGTTTTATTTACGAGTGGCCGGCCGGAGTGGCCGTGCGGTTCTA
Source organism: Schistocerca americana (assembly GCF_021461395.2). Classification (NCBI taxonomy): domain Eukaryota; kingdom Metazoa; phylum Arthropoda; class Insecta; order Orthoptera; family Acrididae; genus Schistocerca; species Schistocerca americana. Next base: position 105,337,294 of record NC_060120.1, read on the forward strand.
GGCGCTACAGTCTGGAGCCGAGCGACCGCAACGGTCGCAGGTTCGAATCCTGCCTCGGGCATGGATGTGTGTGATGTCCGTAGGTTAGTTAGGTTTAATTCGTTCTAAGTTCTAGGCGACTGATGACCTCAGAAGTTAAGTCGCATAGTGCTCAGAGCCATATTTACGAGTGATGGTTCACTATTCAAAACCCCACTAACCGGAAATATAATTTAAAAAATTAATCCATAAACCTGAGCGTCACCGCCACTTTTCAGTTGTACGAACTCAAATAACCAGACAATGGTCAACCACTTCAGGCGCTGACTTCCACGACCCACCAGTATTTAACTCTCGAAGCACAGCACTCGATGATCTCTTTCAGAGATAATTAGCCTGTTCTCTTTATAAGGTTCTTGGTTTTGTCGTTTAGGGCCAAATGGAAAAGCTATCACATTCTCAATAAACTTCCGATTGTTTGTCAATAAATAACTATTGCGTAGGAACAGTTCTCTTTAATATAGACCACACATTCAGTGCACCTACATCTACATCTACAGCTACGTGATTACTCTGCTATTCACAATAAAGTGCTTAGCAGAGGGTTCAATGAACCTCCTTCAAGCTGTCTCTCTGCCGTTCCACTCTCGAACGGCACGTGGGGAAAACGAGCACTTAAATTTTTCTGTGCAAGCCCTGATGTCTCTTATTTTATCATGATGATTATTTCTTCCTCTGTAGGTGGGTCCCAACAGAATGTTTTCACAATCTGAGGAGAAAACGTGATTGAAATTTCTTGAGAAGATCCCGTCGCAGCGAAAAACGCCTTTGTTTTAATGACTGCCACTCCAATTCACGTATCATGTCTGTGACACTATCTCCACTATTTCGCGATAATACAAAACGAGCTGCCTTTCTTTGTACTTTTTCGATTTCATCCGTCAGTCCCACTTGATGCGGATCCCACACCGCACAGCAATACTCCAGAATAGGGCGGATAAGCGTTCTGTAAGCAGTCTCTTTAGTAGACCTGTTGCACCTTCTAAGTGTTCTGCCAATGAATCGCTGTCTTTGGTTTGCTCTACCCACAATATTATCTATGTGATCGTTCCAATTTAGGTTATTTGTAATTGTAATCCCTGAGCATTTAGCTGAATTTAGAGCCTTCAGATTTGTATGACTTATCGCGTAATCGAAATTTAGCTGATTTCTTTTAGTACTCATGTGAATAACTTCACACTTTTCTTTATTCAGGTTCAATTGCCACTTTTCGCACCATACAGATATCTTATCTAAATCATTTTGCAAGTCGTTTTGATCATCTGATGATTTTACAAGACGGTAAATGACAGCATCATCTGCAAACAATCTAAGACGGCTAATCAGATTGTCTCCAATGTCGTTGACGAGATTTCCGGAATTTACTATTTTCCAAGGCTCACGCCGAAGTCACACAATAAATTCTAACCCAAATATCGCTAAGTCACTACTCCGTAGTGCATGCGTACACCTATGCAACCACAATAATACAACGCAACGTTGCTATCCCTTACAGCGCGCTTTAATCCTCAATCACAAAACAACTAAACGACTTCGCGTATACACGTCTCCTGACAGACGCCATCCAACGGAAAATCTCACAAAAATATTGAAATACGGTTCGCCTATCATTGCATGGCTATTAAACAGCACAATGCACCGTTGATCACAACTAATAGAAACTAATCTCACATTTCAATGAATCGGAGCTGTTGCTATACCTGGTGAGCCTACGCTCTACCAAAAATCGGCGAAATAATCATTTCCTGGCTCAAATGGCTCTGAGCACTATGGGACTCAACTGCTGAGGTCATTAGTCCCCTAGAACTTAGAACTAGTTAAACCTAACTAACCTAAGGACATTACAAACATCCATGCCCGAGGCAGGATTCGAACCTGCGACCGTAGCGGTCTTGCGGTTCCAGACTGCATCGCCTGTAACCGCACGGCCATTTCGGCCGGCTCATTTCCTCATAAGCCGATAATCTTCTCAAGATACCTTTCTAAACAACTTAGAACTGCACTGAACACGTCTGAATTCCATCCCCAATGCAGACTAGTTCATGTATCGTACGTATGTGCCGATCTCATCACACTAGAGATAATCTGTAAGCGTAGGCTTCCGCGGCCGTTGTCTTCTTCAATAAAATTCTTCAGGGTATCAGACCGCAGCGTCATAATTTAAAATGCGCATTTTAAATTATGACGCTGCGGTCTGATACCCTGAAGAATTTTATTGAAGTAGAGATGATCTCTCTCGAGGCTCACTACTCTAACAATACTCTGATGCTACTCCTGAAGTTCTAAAAGGACAAGCCAGGAACCATTCTCTACCGACAAAAATACCACGCTAACTCTCTTGTTAACAATAAGTGTCCCTTCTTAGCAGTCGCCGTCAAACGTTGGTAGTGGCCAGCTGCATCGTAGTTGTTATCTTAGCCGCACGCCGCGATTCAGCAATCGGCTGGGCGTTGCAGAATCGCTGACTTCGCAGGACATCTTTTCTCGACCCTCAAGTGTCACACATCTAAAACATTTTAATACAAGAATTTATGAAAACTATATAAATAATTCAATCTCTTCATTCTTCTAGCCCATAAAAACGATAGTACACTACTGGCATTTAAATTGCTACACCAAGAAAAAATGCAGTTGATAAACGGGATTCATTGGACAAATATTTTATACTAGAACTGGCATGTGATTACATTTTCACGCAATTTGGGTGCATAGATCCTGAGAAATCAGTACCCAGAACAACCACCTCTGGCCGTAATAACGGCATTGATACGCCTGAGCATTGAGTCAAACAGAGCTTGGATGGCGTGTACAGGTACAGCTGCCCATGAAGCTTCAACACAATACCAAAGTTCATCAAGAGTAGTGACTGGCGTATTGTGACGAGCCAGTTGCTCGACCACCATTGACCAGACATTTTCAGTTGGTGAGAGATCTGGAGAATGTGCTGGCCAGGACAGCAGTCGAACATTTTCTGTATCCAGAAAGGCCCGTACAGGACCTGCAACATGCGGTCGTGCATTATCCTGCTGAAATGTAGGGTTTCGCAGGGATCGAATGGAGGGTAGAGCCACGGGTCGTAAGACATCTGAAATGTGACGTGTGCCGTCAATGCGAAAAAGAGGTGACCGAGACGTGTAACCAATGCTACCTACCACATACCATCACGCCGGGTGATACACCAGTATGGCGATGACGAATACACGCATCCAATGTGCGTTCACCGCGATGTCGCCAAACACAGATGTGACCATCATGATGCTGTAAACAGAACGTGGATTCATCCGAAAAAGTGACGTTTTGCCATTCGTGCACCCAGGTTCATTGTTGAGTACACCATCGCAGGCGCTCCTGTCTGTGATGCAGAGTCGAGGGTAACCGCAGTCATGGTACACGAGCTGATAGTCTATGCTGCTGCAAACGTCGTCGAACTGTTCGTGCAGATGGTTGTTGTCTTGCAAACGTCCCCATCTGTTGACTCATGGATCGAGACGTGGCTGCACGATCCGTTACAGCTATGCGGATAAGATGCCTGTCATCTCGACTGCTAGTGATACGACGCCGTTGTGATCCAGCACGGCGTTCCGTATTACCCTCCTGAACCCATCGATTCCATATTCTGCTAACAGTCATTGGATCTCGACCAGCGCGAGCAGCAATGTCGCGATACAATAAACCGCAATCGCCATAGGCTACAATCCGACCATTATCAAAGTCGGAAACGTGATGGTACGCATTTCTCCTCGTTACACGAGGCATCACAACAACGTTTCACCAGGCAAAGCCGGTCAACTGCTGTTTGTGTATGAGAAATTGGTTGGAAGCTTTCCGCATGTCAGCACGTTGTAGGTGTCGCCACCGGCGCCAGCCTTGTGTGAGTGCTCTGAAAAGCTAATCATTTGCATATCACAACATCTTCTTCCTGTCTGTTAAATTTGGCGTCTCTAGCACGTCATCCTCGTGATGTAGAAATTTTAATGGCCAGTAGTGTAAGTTGAGGCGATACAAACAAGGGATGCGCTTTTTTCGGGCTGATGATTGTTCGGCGCATTACAAGAGTTACTACAGACAAAGAAACTTCAGTCGTGCGTCAGGGAAGTGTGTTGAGACTTCTGTTACTCATGTTGTGTATAATGACATGGCAGACACTGTTAAGAGTAATCTCATATTTTTCGCGTATGATGGTGTGAATGAAATGCTATCTGACAATTCTGCGCAAATAGGCCTTGATAAGATTTTTAAATGTTGCAAGTATTGGTAATTTAGTTTGAGAGGAAACAAAGTCTTTCGCGACGCCACTGTTGTGTAATACGTTCTGTGACTTTTGGCGACGTCATTTCAGAGTTATTCGACTAGGACCTACAGTGGATTTCCTCTCTCACTGGTCAGTGTGCGGTTTAACAAATGCGCTAGGGAGTGCTACTAAGATGCACTTTGTGACCCTTCTCGCTGGACTCCTGTGGATGCAGTCGTATCGTTTACAGATGAGAGTCCAGTTGCGTGGGAAGGGCGGGCTGCGGCGCAGGTTGGAACTATCCCGCCTCCTTCCACCTCTCCGCGATGACGTCGACGGGACCTGCCGTGACGTCAGGGCGGCGGGCCGCCCTCAAAAACCTGTTGTCGAGCTGCGCACAGTGCGCGTTGTCTGCTGCCGCCGTTCCACGATCAGCGGCGCGTTAAACGTCGCACGTGACGCACCGCGCACGTGCCTCGGGTGCCCAGATAGCATCTCGGAAAAGGTAGTCGGTTTCATAATAGCAGGATCTGTAACGGCTCTGCTACGTCGTGGAATCGTACAACAGTGAGGCGAGCTTCACAGCGAGGCGATGCGATTTGTTGTGACGCGACACCAGGGTTCTCCACTGGGGCGACGCGATATGCGATGCATGGTGTTATGGCAAACAACAAAGCGCGAATCTCGTCTCTGGCTCAGTTGGTGTCATGAGTTCTTCTGAAGAGAACGTAATTATGGGTTGGGTTGTTTGGAGGAAGAGACCAAACATCGAGGTCATCGGTCTCATCGGATTAGGGAAGGAAGTCGGCCGTGCCCTTGCAGAGGAACCATCCCGGCATTTGCCTAGAGCGATTTAGGGAAATCACGGAAAACCTAAATCAGGATGCCCGGACGCGGGATTGAACCGTCGTCCTCCCGAAACCGAATCCAGTGTGCTAACCACTGCGCCACCCCGCTCGGTGGACGTAATTATGGTTTATACATACTTAAGCTCAGACAACTGAAAGAGAAAACGAAGTACTGGGTGCACTCGTACAGTACTACACTACTGGCCATTACAATTGTTACACCACGAAGATGACGTGCTACAGACGCGACATTTAACCGACAGGAAAAAGATGCTGTGCTATGCAAATGACTAGCTTTTCAGAGCATTCACACAAGGTTGGCGCCGGTGGCGACACCTACAACGTGCTGACATGAGGAAAGCTTCCAACCGATTTCTCGTACACAAACAGCAGTTGACCGGCGTTGACTGGTGAAACGTTGTTTTGATGCCTCGCGTAAGGAGGAGAAATGCGTACCATCACGTTTCCGACTTTGATAAAGGTCGTATTGTAGCGTATAGCGATTGCGGTCTATCGTATCGCGACATTGCTGCTCGCGTTGCTCGAGATCCAATGACTATTGGCAGAATATGGAATCGGTGGGTTCAAGAGGGTAATACGGAAAGCCGTGCTGGATCACAACGGCCTCGTATCACTAGCAGTCGAGATGACAGGCATCTTATCCGCATGGCTGTAACGGATCGTGCAGCCACGTCTCGATCCCTGAGTCAACAGATGGGGACGTTTGCAAGACGACAACCATTTGCACGAACAGTTCGACAACGTTTCCAGCAGCATGGACTATCAGCTCAGAGACCATGGTTCCGGGTACCCTTGACGCTGCATCACAGAAAGGAGCGCCTGCGATGGTGTACTCAGCGACGAACCTGGGTGCACGAATGGCAAAACGTCATTTTTTCGGATGAATCCAGATTCTGTTTACAGCATCATGACGGTCACATCTGTGTTTGGCGACATCGCAGTGAACGCACATTGGAAGCGTGTATTCGTCATCGCCGTACTGACGTATCACCCGGCGTGATGGTATGGGGCGCCATTGGTTATACGTCTCGGTCACCTCTTGTTCGCATTGACGGAACTTTGAACAGTGGACGTTAATTTTCAGATCTGTTACGACCCGTGGCTGTACCCTTCATACGATCCCTGCGAAACCCTACATTTCAGCAGGATAATGCACGACCGCATGTTGCAGGTCCTGCACGGGTCTTTCTGGATACAAAAAACGTTCGACTGCCGTCCTGGACAGCACATTCTCCAGATCTCTCACGAACTGAAAACGTCTGGTCAATGGTGGCCGAGCAACTGGCGCGTCACAATACGCCAGTCACTACTCTTGATGAACTGTGGTATCGTGCTGAAGCTGCATGGGCAGCTGTACCTGTACACGGAATCCAAGCTCCGTTTGACCTAATGCCCAGGCGTATCAAGGCCGTTATTACGGCCAGAGGTGGTGGTTCTGGGTACTGATTTCTCAGGATCTATGCACTCAAATTGCGTGAAAATGTAATCACATGTCAGTTCTAGTATAATATATTTGTCCAATGAATACCCGTTTATCATCTGCATTTCTTCTTGGTGTAGCAATTTTAATGGTCAGCAGTGTAGTTAACTTCACCCAAGAGATCACTGCCTGGATTTACGTCAGTGGCCAGGGCAGGTAACCAATACACTAACGGCCACAAGGCAGAATATTCCGCTAGTGCACTTGAATTGTAGTTAACCAATATAGTTAATTCCCCCACATGGCGGCTAAATGTCAGCAAAAGAAACACTCTGTGTTGCTCACAGGAAAACCTCCCCAACAGCGAACCACCGAAACGAACCTCTACAACATGAATGGACATGTCTTGGGTACTTGAAACCACTACTCAACTTTGACGTTCTGGGTCGGTGAAACACGAAGCTCGTAGCGATCGGACAGCTCCACACACGCTCCGACACTGCGCGGGGACCACCAGCGGACCCAGCCGACTGCACCGCGCGGAGAAAACTTCCGTGGTCCGCAAAAACCGACCGACTCCGTCCGAATGCCGACAACATCTAAAATAGTCGTCAGTTGACATATCGCCAACTGTACACAGAACCTACCAACACCGCACGAAGACCTAAATGATACCCAACAGTAACTAAGCACGCACGAAGACAAATCGGGAGTCGATGCACACACACACAGCCGACTCACGAACGATCGGCGAGCCAAAACGCGTGGTCCAGTAGGACGACCGACCGACGATCCACCAAGACCGTGGCCCGGCTGAAGTAATGCATGGCGGTAATGGTCGGGCGAACCATGTCGGCGCAGACCTCACTGCTCCAACCCGACTGCACTAGGGCCACATCGCAACTCCCCGACTGGCATGTCCTGACTGTGCTCCAGGAGTGTTCCAACTGACTGGCAGCCCAAACTCGCGACCCGAACTCCCTACGACCGACAACGACCGCGCAGCAATAGCAGTCAAGCAAAGATACTACGAGAGGGTGTATATCGATACGCGCTGGTAACGCCGCTCACCGTCAGGCAAAGCAGCCACTCAGTGGCATTAGTAATTTAAATTAACGTAGTTAGGTGGAAGTACGTTAAAAACAGGGTGTAAAATACATGATGGCGGGAACACGAGCCACGCACGGCTCACATGCATTCAAGTTTACACGTACTGTGCTGTTTATTTACATGCACATTCTTTATTTCCTGCAAGAAAACAATGAGGACGAGCCTGATTAATAGGAAGTCATGATGAAGGTTTTGTTTACTTTACTTGTCCATAAGGTGGCTCTATTTACATTCTCCCTTGACAGAACGTGCTATGAATCAACGACAGACCCATACATTACTCAGCGCTATTGAGAGACGTACAGTACAATTTGGTGGAGCAGTACCTGTACTGCACCTTGTGCATGGGGAAATACGTTGCAGCGTCCTCGCTGCTGAAAGGCTGTACATCATCCGCTACGATGAGTGTTTATTCCTGTCGATCGACGAATGCGGGAGACTGGTTCGCTGGAAAGAAGAAACGAGGGACCTGGCAACCTGAGGACCACTCGCACATCCGATTTTGACGAGGAAGCACTGGAACGTGTTGCAGCAGACCCCACTACAAGTACTCGTCGTAGTGCATGTGAAATGGGCGCTACGCATACTAGCGTGTGGCGAGTACTCCATGTACAGCAATTACACCCATATTACCCACAATGAGTCTATGCAATGCTTGTGAATGACTTTGCACCAAGGATGGCATTGTGTCAGTCGTTGCTCCAACAATGGAATGATCGACCAGATTTCCCCAAAAACGTCCTGCTTACTGACGATGCCTCATTTGATCGTGATGGTATTTCGAACAGCAGGAATAGCCATGTGTGGGATGAGGAGAGCCCTCACGCTGTAGTACACACCACCAAGTATACCTATTACCTCCTTAAGCTGGCTTCTCGCACCCCAGGTTCGCTACGCCAAATTGTTCTTACGAAAACACCGTGTGGAATTGCTGTAACTACATAGTTAGGATACAAATTATCTAACGCTTTTCACAATAAATATGGTTTGAAAGGATTCTGCCTTCATTACGTGCAAATGACGGATAGCTACATGAACAACAGTGTGTGCTAGAAAACAACGTATTTTGTTTAACTTTTTTGAACATGTTTGTTGTTGTGGTCTTCAGTTCAGAGACAGGTTTGATGCAGCTCTCCATGTTACTCTATCCTGTGCAAGCTTCTTCATCTTCCAGTACCTACTGCAACCTACCATCCTTCTGAATCTGTTTAGTGTATTTATCTCTTGCTCTCCCTCGACGATTTTTACCCTCCACGCCGCCCTCCAATATTAAATTGGTGATCCCTTGATGCCTCAGAATATGCCCTACCAACCAATCTCTTCTTCTAGTCAAGTTGTGCCACAAATTTCTCTTCTCCCCAATTCTATTCAATACCTCCTCATTAGTTATGTGATCTACCCATCTAATCTTCAGCATTCTTCTGTAGCACCACATTTCGAAAGCTTCTATTCTCTTCTTGTCTAAACTATTTATCGTCCACGTTTCACTTCCATATATGGCTACACTCCGAACAAATACTTTCAGAAACGACTTCCTGACACTTAAATCTTAACTCGATGTTAACAAATTTCTCTTCTTAAGAAACGCTTTCGTTGCCATTGCCAGTCTACATTTTATATCCTCTCTACTTCGAACATCATTAGTTATTTTGCTTCCCAAATAGCAAAACTCGTTTACTACTTTAAGCGTCTTATTTCCTAATCTAATTCCCGCAGCATCACCCGATTGAATTCGTCTACATTCCTTTATCCTCGTTTTGCTTTTGTGGATGTTCATCTTATACCCTCCTTTCAAGAACATATCCATTCCATTCAACTGCTCTTCCAAGTCCTTTGCAGTCACTGACAGAATTACAATGTCATCGGCGAACCTCAAAGTTTTTATTTCTTCTCCGTGGATTTTAATTCGAACTCCGAATTTTCCGTTCGTTTCCTTTACTGCTTGCTCAATATACAGATTGAATAACATCGGGGAGAGGCTACAACACTGTGTCACTCCCTTCCCAACCACTGCTTCCCTTACCATGTCCCTGGACTCTTATAACTGCCATCTGGTTTCTGTACAAGTTGTAAATAGCCTTTCGCTCCCTGTATTTTACGCCTGCTACCTTCAGAATTTGAAAGAGCGTATTCCAGTATTTTGAACATAATGACAACAATTCCGGAACAACATGTATGTTCATGTGATATTTTACTTGCAATTCGAGATAAAAATACCAACGGCGATGTCAAAATATCACTGAAACATCTGCAGATGGAAAAGAAAGATAAGAAAATTGCTTTCAAAACTAAGATTGAGTTATCACCTATGGATTAACAAATTTTGTAATATTTCTTTTCAGTACATTCACAATCCATTTCAAATATCAGCATTACAAGTAGAACCACTTGTAATGCACTGTAAACAATGACATAAAGTATGTATACTTAGACTATCACTGAATAAAATTAGACAATGCTAGAAATAGTGTGGTGTTATTTGGCTAAAATATCAACGAATATACGTTTCTCTATTGGCGCTATTTCTCAAGTATTTCGGTGAAGTTCCACAGTGAACTTCATGGCACGGTTAGTCACGTTCGACGATGTTTAAAAACGTCTGCATTCTTGCGTGTTCTCTGCAGACTTCCGCATGGGACATATTATGTAAGTTAAATTACTGGGGATAAGGCGCTTGGAGCATTTTTCTTGCGAATGAGTCATCGTAATTGCACTCCTGTATGCTAGCGTCCCTTTTGTCACCGAAGGAAATCACGCACGCACACACAATGTCAGTGACCGGAAGCCATTCGACATGAGCGTTGTAACCACTATGTCACTGCCTAATGAGAGGATAGCGTTGACAGCCGGGAATATATAGCGTCTGCAGAATTCCAACCAGGCCAAATGATAGGTTGCAGTTGGAATATCAATTCTGCTTGCTATGCCTGGGCTCTGTAACTCCTATTAATGGCAAAGACTTTCAATGATATTCATTCATCCGCACATTTATAATGTCCAGTAGCTACCGACATATAGAATATTCTGCAGGAATGTGGAACGCGTTTTAACATGAGTAAACACAGAGGAAAAGCTACTCGGCGTACATGTTTATGATATATTAGCAAATAACAACCGTTACGAGCTGATAAATGAACCGGTATACAGCTGCAAGAAAAAGCGGACACCTTGAAAAGATCAAGTACTTTCCCAGTTTTAATAACGAGATGATATTTTGTTTACCTTTTCTTGCTTAACGTTTGGACGTGCACACTAATAATTCGTAAATGACATTATCAAACTATTGAGACGGACTCTTAATCCTCGGATGTGCGTTAGCAGATAATTTCTAAAAGGAGTACCTAATAATTAATCTTTCATTTTCTTTTAAAATTTCAGATTTTTTACGATATACTGCCGTTCGTCTATTTGAACATCGTTAGTGTGCTTTGCATTACAGCATAAAGGCACTCTGAATGCACACATAGACTCTTACTCTATATTGACATTGTTTTTGTGTGATACGTCATAACTTGGTTCTTGTAACTACACCTATTACCAAAAAGAAATTGTTGTACTGAAGATTTACGTTGATGGCTAACATTCATCATGCTTATCGCATCTTCAATGGGTACTAAATCGTCTTACTTTTTGGCACAGTAACGCTTAACTTATCTGACGCTAGTTATACTTAATTAGTTATAATTAATTCGTCGACATTTCGCAAAAATACACCAAATTTCAATAAACGAACACAGCGAAGTACTCCTTTATAAATGAACGGTTTTCTTTCATTGTATACTTAAATATATCTTATACTGTGAGCCATTATGCAAGATGTGTCGCCAAAATCCGGAATAATTTAAGTTTCACGGTAAAATTTTCTATCGATTGAATTAGTTTTCGTAAACAATCATAATGTCAAAATAGTTACGATCTAGAAACGAAATGCTGCTTATGTCGAAGGCTTCGCAGAGGGCGCTCAGCAACAGACGCAAGTCGCTTGTTTAAACGTCCTAAATCCACAATCCATGATGTTGTGGCTAAATATTCAGCTTCCGAGCAGTCACACGAAGGCTCCAGTGTACGTTCGAGGAAACTTCACTCGGAAGACTTCATCGCAGTGAACCAATAATGCATAGACTTACTGAGGCCTGTCATTAATGCAGGCCTCACATACTGAGAATAAAAGGAATGATTTATGACACTGATAGGACGAACTGGAGTCAATCTCTGCAAACTAGTTTCATGTTCACTGAACTGATTCATTCCGACGAGAAGATTTTTACGGTAGACCAATGGCAGATGTAACTGCTGGCTCGAACATGATACAGATATGGTTGATGATGATGATGAGGTCCCATGTTCCGAGGAACGGTGGGGACGATGGGGGAGACCACCACTGCCGTACTAGGCAAGGTCCTAGCGGAGGTAGTTTGCCGTTGCCTTCCTCCGACCGTAATGGGGATGAATGATGATGATGAAAACGACACATCAACATCCGGTCATCTCGAGGCAGGGAAAATCCCTGACCCCACCGGGAATCGAACCCGGAACCCCGTGAACGGGAAGCGAGAACGCTACGGCAAGACCCAGATATGGTTACTAACCCAGAATTATCAAAAGCAGGACAGACCTTCGCTAACGGAGGCCATTTTTACAAAAAAAAACTGACAGTTGAGTTTTGAACCAATGAATTATTTATATTTCACACACTAGGGTAATAAATATGCTCTTGATAATATGAGCAGAAAATAATGCATTGAAAATCTGCTATAGTGATAGACAATAGTATTTAATTGTTATGATTACAGGTTAATTATCCTGAATTAATCTTCAGTTTTTCCAGTGATGTTTCCTTATAAAGTATATTTTTCAACAGAAGGTACTGCTGTAACCAGAGTTCAGTTGCTAACTATTATGAAGAACATAGCTGTAAAATTCCTCACAAGTCATACCTTGAAGCTGTACTTGACTAGTACAATTCCTTTGACCGAGTCTATCAACAAAAGGTTTCTTACTTTTCTCCACTGAACAGCTATGAGAGAAAACACACATTCTGTAGTTGATTTGCTACCAAGAATCACAATAAAAATTTGGCAATCATTTTGACACGTTTCTAAATACAGAACACCACTGTTGATTTAGAGCTCTCATCCAGCATTATAAATATGGCACAATTCCTGATGTTGCAGAACTGATCAAACAGAATGAATTTTTCACTCTGCAGTGGAGTATGTACTGATATGAAATTACCTTGCAGACTGAAAAACTCGAACTTGGGACATTTAAATTTCGTGGGCAGAAATTCGACCCTTCCTCACAGCTTTTCTACTGTCAGCAGCTGATCTCTTACTTTCCAAACTTCACAGAAGTTCTGTTCTGAAACTGGCAGGACTACCACTTCTGAAAGAAAGGATATTGCAGAGACATGGCTTAGCCACGTGCTTATCTTCGTTCGGAGAATGAGTTTTTCACTCTGCAGCGGAGTGTGCGCTGATATGGAACTTCCTCTCAGACTGAAACTGTGTGCTGTATCGCTCACTTGACCCGCGAAATGCAAATGTCTCAGATTCGAGAACCCGGACCGCCACACATTTTGATCTCCCAGGCTATTTCCTATCAGCACACACTCTATTGCACTCTGTTTCATTCTGAAAACATCCCTCAGTAAGGGGTCAAGCCATATCTATGGAATATCCTTGCTTCCAGGAGTTCAGTCCTACAAATTTTGCAGGAGAAAGGTAGGATATCAGGTTTTGCCAAAAGTAAAACTTCGAAGGCGGTTCGTGAGTAGTGTTTGGCTAGCTTACTTGGTCCTAGCACTTTTCTGCTAAAGAGAAAGGTCCAGTAATCGAGTCCCAGTCCATGAGACAGTTTTAATCTGCCAGGAAGTTTCGAGATTAAGCAGTTTCTAATCATTTATTATCACACTATTTGGTTTGTAATTACTGAACACATGGAAGAATGTTCTTAAAGAAAATGTCCTTTAAGTGAGTTCAAGCTGTTTGTAGCACCTGAATTCTTCCACCGTCTGCATCAATTTTTCTAGGTATTCAGTGCAACTGTGAAGGCGCAAATTCACAAAATATCTGAAGACAAATTGTCTTCTCAAGCCCAGGGTGTTAAACAGACATTCCAGATAAATATGAACCTGGCCCTGTAATGCAGCTAATATTAGGTGCAATTAGAAATGCTGCTGTCACATAACTAGAATGCATTCATTAATAAAAGTGAAAGGTTGGGGTCTATTCTAGAAGGACAAAACAGCTATTCCCTTTTTCATTCTACATATAATTTATCACTGTGCATTCAGGGGTCAAGTGATACACAACAATCATGTTCTATTAATTCCAACACTCAATAACAAAAGATTTAAATCTTGGACATACTATACTGGCAATTATTAAATTCGTTATCTCTACATATTAAAATTTTTATCACAGACAAGAATGGTAAAAACTCTTCATCAGCTAAGTTAACGTCTACGATGGTGTAGCTGGTCAATACACTGTGTTGGTGAAGAATAATTTTACTTTTTAAACCAATGAAAAACTCCCATGCACTCAACATGAGGGTAGGTTAGTATCCTAACTTTTGATATTCAGTGGTCAAAACATACACAAGTTGGAGTGAGCAAAATCTCGACTCAATATTTACTGTGGCCTAATGTGTGATGGTACTTTACCAAGTGGGATCTGCAACAGTGTTGTCTCCGTGCTGGATCTGAAACGCTAATTCCCTACTCTGGCCCTGACTGAATTCACTTAGTCTCAACTTTCCTGCGTTCCATAGAACGTTAACTTTTCCCTAGTCGAAACAATGGCCGTTGTACATTTGCTAAGGGTTGGAGAGACATGCACAATTTCTTTGCCCACAAAAATTCAAATGGCTCTGAGTACTATGGGACTTAACTTCTAAGGTCATCAGTCCCCTAAAACTTAGAACTATTTAAACCTAACTAACCTAAGGACATCACACACATCCATGCCCGAGGCAGGATTCGAATCTGTGACTGTAGCAGTCATACAGTTCCAAACTGTAGCACCTAGAACTGCTCGGCCACCCTGGCCACAAAAATTACTGCAGGGATAGTTAACTACCTCTCTGCTATCTGTCACCATGATATCATGAAGTATATTGTCCACACTTCGCAGAAGCAAAGCTGTCAATGCCCTCACTATTTTCCACACACTTGTGCCGTCTGCCGTGAGACATGAGAGATTCTTTGATATTTTAGTTCTCCAAATGCTTTTATATGATTGGGACAACACCACCGTGTGGCATCTGCCTCGCCCAGTATGGCTTCAGTCAATCACTGTCTCATTAGAGGTGAATTTTATTTTTCGTGCCAGGTCGCCGATTAGCCCTCTTATAGCTGTCCAGCCACTTACGCTTGGTCCCAGCCATATTTACGTTAAAAGGAATAATGTATTGTTCTGGCCTTACCCCTTTCTGTGATGAAGCTCACTGTTCTCTTGTTAAGTGGGGTTTTCCAAGGCCATTAACCACCTCCTGGGTTCGTCTCCATAACTTATTTATGCATACCCCTGTCCTTATATTGGTAGATATTGTTTTGAAGTTTTCCATAGGCTGAAGTTCAAGACATTAGTCAGGAAGAATCAATACGCAAAGAAGTGGGATACGGAAGTACTAAGGAATGACGAGATACGTCTGAAGTTCTCTAAAGCTATAGATACAGCAATAAGGAATAGCGCAGTAGGCAGTACAGTTGAAGAGGAATGGACATCTCTAAAAAGGGGCATCGCAGAAGTTGGGAAGGAAAACATAGGTACAAAGAAGGTAGCTGCGAAGAAACCATGGGTAACAGAAGAAATACTTCAGTTGATTGATGAAAGGAGGAACTACAAACACGTTCCGGGAAAATCAGGAATACAGAAATACAAGTCGCTGAGGAATGAAATAAATAGGAAGTGCAGGGAAGCTAAGACGAAATGGATGCAGGAAAAATGTGAAGACATCGAAAAAGATATGATTGTCGGAAGGAAAGTCAAAACAACCTTTGCTGACATTAAAAGCAACGGTGGTAACATTAAGAGTGCAACGGGAATTCCACTGTTAAATACAGAGGAGAGAGCAGATAGGTGGAAAGAATACATTGAAAGCCTCTATGAGGGTGAAGATTTGTCTAATGTGATAGAAGAAGAAACAGGAGTCGATTTAGAAGAGATAGGGGATTCAGTATTAGAATCTGAATTTAAACGAGCTTTGGAGGACTTACGGTCAAATAAGGCAGAAGGGATAGATAACATTCCATCAGAATTTCTAAAATCATTGGGGGAAGTGGCAACAAAACGACTATTTACGTTGGTGTGTAGAATATATGAGTCTGGCGACATACCATCTGACTTTCGGAAAAGCAACATCCGCACAATTCCGAAGACGGCAAGAGCTGATAAGTGCGAGAATCATCACACAATCAGCTTAACAGCTCATGCATCGAAGCTGCTTACAAGAATAACACACGAAGAATGGAAAAGAAAATTGAGAATGCGCTAGCTGACGATCAGTTTGGCTTTAGGAAAAGTAAAGGGACGAGAGAGGCAATTCTGACGTTACGGCTAATAATGGAAGCAAGGCTAAAGAAAAATCAAGACACTTTCATAGGATTTGTCGACCTGGAAAAAGCGTTCGACAATATAAAATGGTGCAAGCTGTTCGAGATTCTGAAAAAGTAGGGGTAAGCTATAGGGAGAGACGGGTCATATACAATATGTACAACAACCATGAGGGAATAATAAGAGTGGACGATCAAGAACGAAGTACTCGTATTAAGAAGGGTGTAAGACAAGGCTGTAGCCTTTCGCCCCTACTCTTCAATCTGTACATCGAGGAAGCAATGATGGAAATAAAAGAAAGGTTCAGGAGTGGAATTAAAATACAAGGTGAAAGGATATCAATGATACGATTCGCTGATGACATTGCTATCCTGATTGAAAGTGAAGAACAATTAAATGATCTGCTGAACGGAATGAACAGTCTAATGAGTATACAGTATGATTTGAGAGTAAATCGGAGAAAGACAAAAGTAATGAGAAGTAGTAGAAATGAGAAACTTAACATCAGGATTGATGGTCACGAAGTCAATGAAGTTAAGGAATTCTGCTACCTAGGCAGTAAAATAACGAATGACGGACGGAGCAAGGAGGACATCAAAAGCAGACTCGCTATGGCAAAAAAGGTATTTCTGGCCAAGAGAAGTCTACTAATATCAAATACCGGCCTTAATTTGAGGAAGAAATTTCTGAGGATGTATGTCTGGAGTACAGCATTGTATGGTAGTGAAACATGGACTGTGGGAAAACCGGAACAGAAGAGAATCGAAACATTTGAGATGTGGTGCTATAGACGAATGTTGAAAATTAGGTGGACTGATAAGGCAAGGAATGAGGGGGTTCTACGCAGAATCGGAGAGGAAAGGAATGTGTGGAAAACACTGATAAGGAGAAGGGACAGGATGATAGGACATCTGCTAAGACATGAGGGAATGACTTCCATGGTACTAGAGGGAGCTGTAGAGAGCAACAACTGTAGAGGAAGACAGAGATTGGAATACGTCAAGCAAATAATTGAAGACATAGGTTGCAAGTGCTACTCTGAGATGAAGAGGTTAGCACAGTCAGTAGACTGATGACCAAAAAAAAAAGTTTTCTACAATGAGATTGCTGCTATTGCATTTTGTTGATATAATATAATTATATGGTATCATACTGTCATAGTGGATCAAGCTCATGTAAGGTCTGAAAAATCTGGTCACCTTACACATGCCATCCCTTCGAAATTAATTTTGTGCTGCTGTGATCAATGGTTGAGGCATTGCTTATTGCAGTGCAAAATTATAAATTCAATTAATTTAATCATTTTCCAGCTACTGGGCTTTCTTTTGAGGATGTTGTCGTTTTAATAATCTATTTTGATTTTAAATGTATTGCTTTACACGGTTTTTCTATTTAGATGATTATTAAAGAAATTATTCAGGTACTGAAGGGAGACGAAAATTTAATAGTCATGGGTGACTGGAATTCGACAGTGGGAAAAGGGAGAGAAGGAAACATAGTAGGTGAATATGGATTGGGGCTAAGAAATGAAAGAGGAAGCCGTCTAGTAGAATTTTGCACAGAGAAAACTTAATCATAGCTAACACCTGGTTCAAGAATCATAAAACAAGGTTGTATACATGGAAGAATCCTGGAGATACTAAAAGGTATCAGATAGATTATATAATGGTAAGACAGAGATTTAGGAACCAGGTTTTAAATTGTAGGACATTTCCAGGGGCAGATGTGGACTCTGACCACAATGTATTGGTTATGAACTGTAGATTAAAACTGAAGAAATAGCAAAAAGGTGGGAATTTAAGCAGATGGGATCTGGATAAACTGACTAAACCAGAGGTTATACAGAGTTTCAGGGACAGCATAAGGGAACAATTGACAGGAATGGGGGAAAGAAATACAGCAGAAGACGAATGGATAGCTTTGAGGGATGAAGTAGTGAAGGCAGCAGAGGATCAAGTAGGTAAAAAGACGAGGGCTAGTAGAAATCCTTGGGTAACAGAAGAAATATTGAATTTAATTGATGAAAGGAGAAAATATAAAAATGCAGTAAATGAATTAGGCAAAAAGGAATACAAACGTCTCAAAAATAAGATCGACAGTAAGTGCAAAATGGCTAAGCAGGCATGGCTAGAGGACAAATGTAAGGATGGAGAGGCTTATCTCACAAGGGGAAAGATAGATACAGCCTACAGGAAAATTACAGAGACCTTTGGAGAAAAGAGAGCCACTTGTATGAATATCAAGAGCTTAGATGAAAACCCAGTTCTAAGCAAAGAGGGGAAAGCAGAAAGGTAGAAGCAGTATATGGAGGGTCTATACAAGGGCGATGAACTTGAGGACAATATTATGGAAATGGAAGAGGATGTAGATGAAGATGAAATGGGAGATCTAATACTGCGTGAAGAGTTTGACAGAGCACTGAAAGACCTGAGTCGAAACAAGGCCCCGGGAGTAGACAACATTCCATTAGAACTACTGACGGCCTTGGGAGAGCCAGTCCTGACAAAATTCTACCATCTGGTGAGCAAGATGTACGAGACAGGCGAAATACCCTCGGACTTCAAGAAGAATATAATAATTCCAATCCCAAAGAAAGCGGGTGTTGACAGATGTCAAAATTACCGAACAATCAGTTTAATAAGCCACGGCTGCAAAATACTAACGCGAATTCCTTACAGACGAATGGAAAAACTGGTACAAGCCGACCTCGGGGAAGATCAGTTTGGATTCCGTAGAAATATTGGAACACGTGAGGCAATACTGACCCTACGACTTATCTTCGAAAATAGATACTCTCTTTCAAATTCTAAAGGTGGCAGGGGTAAAATACAGGGAGGGAAAGGCTATTTACAATTTGTACAGAAACCAGATGGCAGTTATAAGAGTCGAGTGACATGAAAGGGAAGCAGCGGTTGGGAAGGGAGTGAGACAGGGTTGTAGCCTCTCCCCGATGTTATTCAATCTGTATATTGAGCAAGCAGTAAAGGAAACAAAAGAAAAATTCGGAGTAGGTATTAAAATCCATGGAGAAGAAATAAAAACTTTGAGGTTCGCCGATGACATTGTAATTCTGTCAGAGACAGCAAAGGACTTGGAAGAGCAGTTGAATGGAATGGACAGTGTCTTGAAAGGAGGATATAAGATGAACATCAACAAAAGCAAAACGAGGATAATGGAATGTAGTCGAATGAAGTCGGGTGATGCTGAGGGAATTAGATTAGGAAATGCGACACTTACAGTAGTAAAGGAGTTTTGCTATTTAGGGAGCAAAATAACTGATGATGGTCGAAGTAGAGAGGATATAAAATGTAGACTGGCAATGGCAAGGAATGCGTTTCTGAAGAAGAGAAATTTGTTAAGATCGAGCATAGATTTAAGTGGCAGGAAGTCGTTTCTGAAAGTATTTGTATGGAGTGTAACCATGTATGGAAGTGAAACGTGGACGATAAATAGTTTAGACAAGAAGAGAATAGAAGCTTTCGAAATGTGGAGCTACAGAAGAATGCTGAAGATTAGATGGGTAGATCACGTAACTAATGAGGAGGTATTAAATAGGATTGGGGAGAAGAGAAGTTTGTGGCACAACTTGACTAGAAGAAGGGATCAGTTGGTAGGACATGTCCTGAAGCATCAAGGGATCACAAATTTAGCATTGGAGGGCAGCGTGGAGGGTAAAAATCATAGAGAGAGACCGAGAGATGAATACACTAAGCAGATTCAGAAGGATGTAGGTTGCAGTAGGTACTGGGAGATGATGAGGCTTGCACAGGATAGATTAGCATGGAGAGCTGCATCAAACCAGTCTCAGGACTGAAGTCCACAACAACAACATGATTATTATATGCCTTTACAGTCCTTTATAGTAGTTCTTTGACTAATCTTACAACATTTTTCTCTTTTGAGTACTTCTGGTTAACTTCTATTAAAATGGGTCATTCACCCTTTAGATTTCCTCTTTCCAATAACTTCAGGCATTCCACAATTCTCGAACATTCATGTTATTGATGATTATGAAAGATGAGTGAAGTTAAGGAAGCGTTTGTTTCTCTTATCTCTTTTCTCAACACGGAAATACTATGACAATATTGAATTTTCATCACATTTAAAATAGTTAATATTTTTGCATAACACAAATTTTATTCATTCATATTATTTCTCACTAAAAACATGTGTGTTCAAAATCTCTATAACATACAAATTCTTATTAATATATTTAGTCTGAATGGCCATTTACAAATTTACACATGAAATACAAAACATAAAACATGGTACATTTATGAATATACTTTAACATTTTACAAATTGAAATATAAAATACAAATGAAACACATAAAATAACAATTCTCAGTGGTACAGGTGCAACTGAATATTTATAGGCACCTCAGCTCCTTGCTGAAGTGATTATCTTTTGCGGTCTTTAACATGTTACTATGACTTTGTCATATGCATCACTTTCTTTCCTCATGCACTTTACACTTTAAACTTTAGGCTGGGTTTGCTTCCAGATGCTGCTATCGATCAGTGGTGGTTGATGCTGCTAGTCAGTTGTAGACTTGGCGCGATGTTGATGAAGATTATCGACATTTACTGTTCTGAGTATTTGATTACGAATGTCAATACATGATCAGTTCCATGTTGCATTGTTTTGACGACAAGCTGCTCGTCCAAGGCAATGCCACGATGTGACAACATAGGTGGCCATGTCCTGTATTGGTGTCGTTGTCATCAAGGTTGATGAGTGTAGCCCCTTGACTACTGATGAAGTTTGATGTCCCCATATTTGATGATTTGACTACCTTTGGTTGGTTTGATGGCTTGAATGAAATAACTGCCTCGGTTTTGTTGGATATTGCTTTCAGTTGCTTCTTCCAAATCTCATATTGGTTGAAGGTATAGGATTTGGAAAGGAATCTTTCTGTCTTCTGCCATAATCTTGGGACCCTTTCTTCTTCTCATTTGTTATTGTGTCTTCATGTCTCCTTTCGTGGAACTTGCAACTTCCCGGGTATGGGGATAGGATGTGTTATTCAGTGAAAGTTATTCAGAAGGATTACCAGTAATTTTGTTATGAGATATTGTCAAGTTTGAATAAATAATTTCGGAGGTGAGATACACTACTGGCCATTAAAATTGCTACACTACGAAGATGACGTACTACAGAGGCGCAATTTAACAGACAGAAAGAAAATGTTGTGGTACGCAAATGATTAGCTTTTCACAGCATTCACACAAGGTTGGCGCCAGTGGCGACACCCACAACATGCTGACATGAGGAAACTTTCCAACAGATTTCTCATACACAAACAGCAGTTGACCGGCGTTGCCTGGTGAAACGTTGTTGTGATGCCTCGTGTAAGGACGAGAAATGCGTACCATCACGATTCCGACGTTGATAAAGGTCTGATTGTAGCCTATCGCGATTGCGGTTTATCGTATCGCGACAATGCTGCTCGCGCTGGTCGATCCAATGACTGTTAGCAGAATATGGAATCGATGGGTTCAGGAGGGTAATACGGAACGCCGTGCTGGATCCCAACGGCCTCGTATCACTAGCAGTCGAGATGACAGACATCTTATCCGCTTGGCTGTAACGGATCGTGCAGCCACGTCTCGATCCATGAGTCAACAAACAGATGGGGACGTTAGCAAGACAACAACTATCTGATCGAACAGTTCGACGACGTTTGCAGTAGCATGGGCTATGAGCTCGGAGACCATGGCAGCAGTTATCCTTGACGCTGCATCTCAGACAGGAGCGCCGGCGATGGTGTACTCAACGACGAACCCGGGTGAAAGTATGGCAAAACGTCATTTTTTCGGATGAATCGAGGTCCTGTTTACAGCATCATGATGGTCGCATCAGTGATTGGCGATATGGCAGTGAACGCACATTGGAAGCGTGTATTCGTCATCGCCATACTGGCGTATCACCCGGCGTGATGGGATGGGGTTCCATTGGTTACACGTCTCAGTCATCTCTTGTTCGCATTGACGGGACTTTGAACAGTGGACGTTACATTTCAGATGTATTCAGACCCGTAGCTCTACCCTTCATTCGATCCCTGTGAAACCCTACATTTCAGCAGGATAATGCACGACCGTATGTTGCAGGTCATGTACGGGCCTTTCTGGATACAGAAAATGTTCGACTGCTGCCCTGGCCAGCACATTCTCCAGATCTCTCACCAACTGAAAACGTCTGGTTAACGGTGGCCGAGCAACTGCCTCGTCACAATACGCCAGTCACTACTCTTGATGAACTGTGGTATAGTATTGAAGCTGCATGGGCAGCTGTACCTGTACACGCCATCCAAGCTCTATTTGCCTCAATTCCCAGGCATATCAATGCCGTTATTACGGGTAGAGGTGGTTTTTCTGGGTACTGAAGTCTCAGGATCTATGCACCCAAATTGCGTGAAAATGTAATCACATGTCAGTTGTAGTATAATATATTAGTCCAAAGAATACCCGTTTGTCATCTGCATTCCTTCTAGGTGTAGCAATTTTAATGGCCAGTTGTGTATTTGTTTTCAGTTATTAACTTCTCCATTTGGTATTGAGAGAAATGTTCCGAGTTTATTTTTTTCGGGCGGTTGTCCTACAGAGCTGTTACCGACGGTTTGCTATTGTTAGTTGCTTCTATTGTGTCGCCACTAATGGGGTCGCTTCGCTTTCCTTGCAGGTGTGCATACTTCTGTCTTCGGTTTGTCGCAAATACCCTATTGTGCAATTGCGTAAACTCTCACACTCAGACTGTAGCTTCCCGTCGACTTTCCGCTTCTGTTGTTAGCTTGTATTCCTTCCCCAGACGATTGTAGTGACATGGCACTCTGTGTGTTTTCTATTTCACCTCATTACCACTACTTACAAGTTTCTTTATCTAAACTTACAATGAACTTTACATCGAATATTTACATGAATAATGCAATGAATATTTAAATACTTTTTTCCAGTTCTTTACAGAAATTTATCATTTACATCTTAAGTTATTTTATTTTATAATGGTTCCTTTACTTCGTTAATGAGGATGGATTGATGTATGTAGGTTAGTTGGTTAGTACATCATGCCATTAGTTTGCTTTTATTATTTACTGACCTACTTTAACGATTTAAATGATTAGTGTTATTGTACCTGTATTTGAATATTTACATATTTGTGGATCGTCCTGTCCGCCTCTTGAGATCCGCTACTACCTGAAACGTATATTCATTGGTTTGCTATATCATCTGTGATCCATTTATATTTTTGTTTTCATGCCTAAGTGCCATATTACCACAGCAAGAGTTCCTTTCCAATGCATCTGTAGAACAGCACGTCATTCTTCAGCAAATAATGCTGACGAATGTCAACTGAGTTCTTGTCTTTCCACTTATGTTTGACGTTTAACACCTCTGGATTTTTGTTCTGTTCGAATAAGTCATTGTCACCATTGCAACGGTTGAACAATCGGTCTGATATCACTGTTAACTCATTCCCACTATCTACTATTGCATTAACGACAATACCCTTGACTCTTACACGAAGTATCAGACTTATCCTAGAGGTATTCTTGTCTTCGACTTCCTTCATTAATATCTCCTCTATTACTTCGTAATTTAACCAATGTATGTGTGTTTGTTCTGTCATAACTGGATGTTTAAAGGCACCCATAGTTGCGTCATCTTCCATCAACATTTGATGGTCTTCATCGAGAGTTTGGGGAGAAGTACTTCCGTTTTTTAAATTGTGCAATTGTATTCTCGCTGCTTCTAGATCAGCTTCTGCGGTAACCAATCTAGATTTTAAATCCTCGTTTTCACACCTTACTACTTCCTTTAAGTTGGTCTCCTCGTCACACATCCGGGTAACCGTATTTAATTTGGATTTCAGAGCCTGGCAGTTATTTTTTAAGTGTGACAGTACTTCACACTTAGATTCTGGGGATTCGTCAGATTCTACATTAACTGTGTCTGTACTCGCACCCTGATTCAACTCGTTATCATATCTGCTATCTGCCACTAAGAGTTGCAGATTCAAATTTTCAGCAATGTCCTCATTTATTACGACGCTGTTTTCTGTGTCTGGTGTGACGAATACATAGTCTCGGTAATATTGCCGTACTATGTCCTCATATGACCCAAAATTATATACCTTTGAACCTGATTTATCAGACTGTTCACGTACTTTATAATCTGGTTCGTTTTCAGGTCCAGACGGGATATTTGCCCTGTCATTTTCCTCTCAATTATCGACTTGTTCTTCCTGATTTTGTTCGAATCCTGCTATTTACAATGCCTCAGGCTCTTTTTGCTTTTCTTCCAAAGCTTTGTGGAAGGGTTTTCATAGATCTTGTAGCGTGTCGAACTTTTGATCAGGTGTACTTATCCGTACTTCCCTCTTTTTCCTGTGACCTGTCTTAGCCGTATTTTGCCGGTTAATCCTACCGTCTTGATCAATCGTAGAGATGAATGTAAAAAAAATATGCTGGAAAATGCAAATTTATGACTCTGTTATAAGCATCTGAGATAATTAATGTTTTCTCATGGTGGTATATCACAAAATTTCCAAAGTCACTCATTTATCGAATGTCCTAAGAATTTGCTGCTGACGTAAGACCGCCCCGTGTCGAGCCGTTGGACCGCAGACAGGTGGTGGCTGCTGCTGGACCGCCCCCGGCCGAGTCGGTGGGGCGTCCGTTGCCGTCGGCTGCATCGTGGTCTGGATCTGCTGCTGGCTAGAAGTCGCGCTGCAGCAGGTCTAGCTTCTCCTTTCCCACGTCCCTCAGTTTAAGACGGGTACATGAAATGTCAAAATATAAGCATCAGTGACCAGATAATTACTATTCTCATCCTGTGGAATAGTTTATTAGTGTCCATTTCACTTGCATTCACACGGATGGAATTAGACTGTTTTTGGAGTATGTTCTGTATTTTGACACTGTTCAACACAATGTAGTGATTCACATGTAAGTTTATCACAATATGCACATTTTGAACACTACACCGTTAATCATACAAGTGTCCGTAATGTGCTTCGTTTACTTAAGCGGAATGTAAATATTTTCGCGACGCGCTGCGTAGCCAACGTTGCATTATTGTTTTGCCGCGCGGCTGGCTGTACAGTCTGTCACATTAAATTTGGCACGCGGAGACGCTTCATATCAAACTACAAAAAGGTCATCAGTTCAAATTAATTATTAATACAGTCAACAGTGCTCAACGTTCATAGCGCTGCTGCTAACTTTGACACTCCAAGAGCGTTCATAAGATCACGTGATCACAGTTTTTATCACTGTTCATCATTATTCACAACGTAAATCACAGTTCTTCACGCGTCCACTAGTTCCTGCGAAACACGTTTCACTGTTCTGATTGCTGTCAGTAGTTTTCCACAGTACTTAACAGACAATCTATATGCAAATGACACTTTTCAAGTAATGAGGTCTGATACACTTGCACATAAGTTCATATTACCGCGACTGAATAACAAAATTTAAAACTTTACACTGTCACATGAACATGAGACAATATAAAACTTTCAGAATCTGCTACATTATCTTGACCATGAGATCATCACTGATCTGTCCAGATAACAGTACATTTCCATTTTTATTACAGATACATATATTTATATATTTATATTTTTTACTTTTTTTATTGGGATTGTTATTTACCATGTTTTTGGGACAGATGTTCATGTTCGGTTTATCTAACAAGAATGTTGCTCATAAGAGCATTTTAAATGACTTCGTAATGAAACCGTGTACGTAAATCAGTACACATTCAGATTTTGCTTCACTAGTGGTGAAAGCAGTTTATTTTATTTTTTATTTATTTATTTATTTATTTTTTCAGTCGCACAGTTCACACACAACCAACACTCACTACGTGTGTGGGACTACATGACTCGATCTTACGAAAATATTTTTGTTATATCCATTCTTGCACGCGAACAAATATATTATTTAAGCATTTTAATTATTTCCATCCTACGTATAGAAAGGTAAAATTCCTCACATTTGGTGCAATAACACTCAAGTGTTTATCAAGTTATTTATTATGGGGATTCTCTACTCCTTGTTCAAATAATTCAAGAACATTACAGTGTAATACTTGACATAAAAGCTTATAAACTAATACATACATAAGATTATCACATTATTACTGCTAATTATTTTACCATGAACATTATAGTTACAGTTATGGGGTAGTGCACTTGCAATTCTGATTGTATCACTTCGTTTTTTTTTAGTCCAGGGGACCGAGTAAGATGTTCTGCAATACTTTCATATTATACTGGTAATCTTTTATGGTTCCAAGGCGTTCAGTGACTACTTTGAGGTATCCGGATAATAATTACGTTAATTGTCTAGCCTCTGAAGCATTAATGCAAGTTGCCTCCTGTACTTTCTCTTCTATTGTT
Source organism: Schistocerca americana (assembly GCF_021461395.2). Taxonomy (NCBI): domain Eukaryota; kingdom Metazoa; phylum Arthropoda; class Insecta; order Orthoptera; family Acrididae; genus Schistocerca; species Schistocerca americana. Next base: position 105,363,923 of record NC_060120.1, read on the forward strand.
GTGACGATGTCGCTCACGTTGCTGGGTGCATCGTTATTTCGATTTTTGTGGCACATCTGTGGGTGCTTATTATCCAACACTAACAACTTCTGTTTGCTGACAGAAAGATTCATTTTTCTCATCAGCGGAAGGTTCGCACCCAACTCCCTATTCAGCATTAATGTTATGGGTCGCTGTTGGTACTTAAGTGCACATGTCCTACGGGCGAGATCTATTACAGCTCCCTTTTCCCGAAGGAACTCAAGACCCAGAAGCACCGGTATGGACAAGTTATCCATTAGTAGGAACGTGCATAATAAGCGATCATTTCCCAAGGAAACTTCCACCTGTGTCTGGTATTTTATACTCTGTGCCTTTTTTCCCAATGCCCCTACAACCTTACAATTTGCAACCGGCAAAATCGGCAATCTCCTTATCTCCGATACCTTCTTGAAAAACTGCGTGTTCATAACTGATACATTCGCACCTGTGTCAAGTGCAATAGTAGTTGTTACACCATTTACAGCTCCGGTGACACTTGCTTGGATATTTTCCCTTTGTGGCTTATCAGAGACAGCAGGTTCCTGATGTAGCTCATCTTCGATCCTGTTGCCAGCTTGATACCGTCTCATGTTTATTTTTCGTTCTGTCGACCTATTGCCTTCATTGTTGGCCTCGGTCACCTGGCGAAGGCCTACAGGGACCGAAATTAGTTTGTTGGCTTCTGAGTGTTTTGTTTTGTTTCCGAAGATACCTCCACTATTCTAACATTTTGTGAGTTTTCAGTCGGAGGATGCCTGCTTGGATCCCACCACGGTGGATATTGATTGCTTGGTATAGGTATATCCTGTACATAATTTATTGGCTGACCTGAATTGATAGAATTTTCCTGCGGCTGGCGATGACTTGGCCCTGGCTGTCGCCAATATTCACTGTCACCCCGCATATTTTTAGGCTTGTCTTTATATGGGCTGTCTGACCTGTTGTCATTCCGTCTCTTTCGGTTGCTATTGTTATTGTTTGGGTTTTCATTGTGGTACGGCCTCTGATTACCATTCGGTTGTTGGTGTTCTTCGGCCTTTTGATAATTACTGTTGTTATTATTAGGATAACCAAAATTTTGGTTGTCGGGATTCCTACTAATATTATTATTATTGTATTTTCCGTTATTATAAGCTTTACTTTTATTTTTCTTTGGACTACCTTCGCCCCCATTTCCAATATTTCCATTCCATGAATTTTTTTCTATTAGGACTATTATTATTGCTGATCACGTCAGAACTTTTTCTGGCGTCTTCTTGCACTAAATCCAGAGAATCAATTACAGACAGAAATTCTTTCGGATCGGTATCTGTAACATTAAATAATTTTTCTCTAATTTGTATGGGTAATCTAGCTTTTAACACTCGCAATAAGTCTCTGGTAGTTACTGGCTCATCCCAGTACCGGGTCATGTTAATATACACTCCTGGAAATTGAAATAAGAACACCGTGAATTCATTGTCCCAGGAAGGGGAAACTTTATTGACACATTCCTGGGGTCAGATACATCACATGATCACACTGACAGAACCACAGGCACATAGACACAGGCAACAGAGCACGCACAATGTCGGCACTAGTACAGTGTATATCCACCTTTCGCAGCAATGCAGGATGCTATTCTCCCATGGAGACGATCGTAGAGATGCTGGATGTAGTCCTGTGGAACGGCTTGCCATGACATTTCCACCTGGCGCCTCAGTTGGACCAGCGTTCGTGCTGGACGTGCAGACCGCGTGAGACGACGCTTCATCCAGTCCCAAACATGCTCAATGGGGGACAGATCCGGAGATCTTGCTGGCCAGGGTAGTTGACTTACACCTTCTAGAGCACGTTGGGTGGCACGGGATACATGCGGACGTGCATTGTCCTGTTGGAACAGCAAGTTCCCTTGCCGGTCTAGGAATGGTAGAACCATGGGTTCGATGACGGTTTGGATGTACCGTGCACTATTCAGTGTCCCCTCGACGATCACCAGTGGTGTACGGCCAGTGTAGGAGATCGCCCCCCACACCATGATGCCGGGTGTTGGCCCTGTGTGCCTCGGTCGTATACAGTCCTGATTGTGGCGCTCACCTGCACGGCGCCAAACACGCATACGACCATCATTGGCACCAAGGCAGAAGCGACTCCCATCGCTGAAGACGACACGTCTCCATTCGTCCCTCCATTCACGCCTGTCGCGACACCACTGGAGGCGGGCTGCACGATGTTGGGGCGTGAGCGGAAGACGGCCTAACGGTGTGCGGGACCGTAGCCCAGCTTCATGGAGACGGTTGCGAATGGTCCTCGCCGATACCCCAGGAGCAACAGTGTCCCTAATTTGCTGGGAAGTGGCGGTGCGGTCCCCTACGGCACTGCGTAGGATCCTACGGTCTTGGCGTGCATCCGTGCGTCGCTGCGGTCCGGTCCCAGGTCGACGGGCACGTGCACCTTCCGCCGACCACTGGCGACAACATCGATGTACTGTGGAGACCTCACGCCCCACGTGTTGAGCAATTCGGCGGTACGTCCACCCGGCCTCCCGCATGCCCACTATACGCCCTCGCTCAAAGTCCGTCAACTGCACATACGGTTCACGTCCACGCTGTCGCGGCATGCTACCAGTGTTAAAGACTGCGATGGAGCTCCGTATGCCACGGCAAACTGGCTGACACTGACGGCGGCGGTGCACAAATGCTGCGCAGCTAGCGCCATTCGACGGCCAACACCGCGATTCCTGGCGTGTCCGCTGTGCCGTGCGTGTGATCATTGCTTGTACAGCCCTCTCGCAGTGTCCGGAGCAAGTATGGTGGGTCTGACACACCGGTGTCAATGTGTTCTTTTTTCCATTTCCAGGAGTGTATTTTCCAAAGTACTTTCTTAAGGAACCTGACTTCGGATTGTACATTTCTGCATTGTAAACAATTTTACGGAGTCGCTCTTGAGTAGATGCTGACCAGAATTGATCAAGGAAAGCCTTCTCAAAGTCGTGGAATGTCTTGCAAGTTTCTGCTGCATTTAATGCTCAGAGCGAAGCATCACCAGAAATATGTGAAATCACAAACTGTATTTTCTGTTCTTCCGACCATGATTTTGGAAGAACACTTTTGAAGTTTCGAATGAAAACTACTGCATGTATGTTTTTCTTACTTTCTTCGTTAAATATTTGAAACTGTCTATGCTTAATTAGGCTTTCCTCATACATCAAAGTAGTTAAGTGCATGGAATTGCTATCATTCGCAGGTGGTGTGGTTACTTTATTACAACTACATTCTATTCCACTATTGTTGTTCCTTGGTGTCACATATTGCTCTGGTAATATCGGTTGATTACCAAAATTTGGTCTTCCTTCTGGTGCATTAAAATTCGCCGTTAGATTAACTGTGATCTTTTCCCTGTCAGTACCTGTGTTGTCATTTCTGCGTATTGTCAGATTTTCAAAGTTTTGATTTTCAGAGCTCAGCACCCTGGCTACTTCTGTTCGGACTTGCTTTCGGATTTCCGAGGGAATGTCCTCCTGCATTGTTTCCACAGCGGTAGCCAAGGCTTTGAATTGGTTCCCTATCTACTTCAGTTTGAAGACTATTGACCTGAACTGGAATGTTTGTTAACGGTTCAATAGTGGTTTTTACTGCATCGATCTCCTGCTTAAAATGGGTAGTAGAAGCATTATTACGATCGACCAACACTTGATTTATCCTACGGACAATTTCTTTATCTCTTTCCATAAAAATTTTGTTTATATTTTCCATAAATTTCTTTTCCTTTTCTTGGTCCCTGAGCTCCTATTGCTGTTTTTCTATAAGCTTTTCCTGTCTACGTTTTTCCTTTTCCTGCTGACGTTGTCTTTCACGCTCCTGCTCTTTAATAGTAAACTTTTCAAAAAATGCTGTTAGCATATCCTGTATCGACATAGCTTGAGCATTGCTAACTTCTGCCCCTTGCCCAGAACAAATATTAATTCCTAACTGGTTGAATGCAGGAGTGTCAGTTTGTTTTGGCAGCTCCTCAGTTTTACTATCACTCGGGACATCAGTTACTAAATTATCATTCATAATTAAATTTTCTAATAATTAGATAGAAATATGGGTAGATTGTTTTGCCTGAGACTCTAATGTCACATCTGCATCAGTATGCTCATTTGGTTTATTTTTCTTTTGTTTAACCATTCTATCACCAATATAGCACAACAAATGTATAAATCACTGACAAGCACCGATTGACACAAAAAAATCTTATAACCAACACATATACACAAATAACACTTAAAAATATTATTCTCGCAGCCAGAATATTCAATTATTATTACTTGTTTGGGTGCTGCTATGTAATTACTGATCATGAACATCTGTTCGTACCTGTTTTGATTGAGTGAGGTGGACTGCACTGCTTATATGAAGTTACTGTCGCACCGGCGCAGATACCGATTCGTACAGCAGTTCGGTAGGAAGATGTCAATGCTCATGAAACAAGTAAATAAACAATGATTAATAGTTTGATTTGGTACTCCGTACCTGTAATAGATCACAATTTCAATTATTAAAATGAATAAATGTGCATTGGTGGCCCCACCCTGGGCGCCAGTGTGGCGTTCGTTGGGTTATTCAGTAGTTTGGTATTTAACTAATTTGTAAACGAAAATGATAATCTTATTTTATTACATTGAATAATTACTAAATAAATTTTCTCCCGGCTAAAGAATTGGTCAAAGTGCTAAAGAACTCCAAGTTAACGTTGTGTTAAAGTGTTGTCTGTAAGTTGTGTAAGTGTCACTAAATCACAGTTCATACAACAGATTCCTTACAACTATTGATTAAGATGGAAGCAGTTATCTTCAGCAAAATGATCATTAAAACCACCGAATATCAGCCGCGCACAACACTGACATATGTTACCTGGAACAATATTCTTCGCAACTCGTGCGTAGTTAATTTCGGCTCCGTACATTAGCTAGAAAAGTTTGTTATAACTATCGTGCTATGAGCACTGTTTTTAAAGAACCAATCTGATTCGAATTATTTTCATTAAAATGAGTTCGGAACCACCGGTGCACATTTATTTTTACACATTTGTATTACGTTCGGCATTCATGTCTGCAGAGTTGCGTAATTTGAATTTGCCGCTGAGATAATTGTTAAGATGGCGGCAGACAATTGATAGAGACTTTCTATTGTTAGACCAAATAAGTAAGTATTTGAAATGATTATTAAACTCTATAAACTATACTTTCATAATGTGCACTATTTAGACCTCATCAAGCAAACATTTGATTTGTTTCTAAGGAAAACACAGACAAAAATGCGATACAAATCGCTATCATCAATGGCTGCGTTCGTTGCAGCGGAAAGAAATAATTAACACAGATAATGCTTACTGAGAGAGGAATTAAAGTTACAAATAATTATTCACTCATATTTATAACAATAATGAACTCTATTTTCAAGTAATAATTAACAAATAATTACAATTTCTTAACAGACCTCAGTTTGATATGCGTCCGCAACTTACAAAAGCCAACCAACAAAAGGTAAAAACAAAGGAAGAAAAACGCAGATAATAAAAGGAATTTACAATTATCATTGTCTTTGTATGATACACATCGATATGTCCAATTACATCAAAGAATATTATATAAATAATTAATATTTATAAGTTTTCACTGTTTTTTCATACGTCGAATGGATAATGTTTATAACTGTTAGAGGCATAATTTCCTCTCGTCGCACTGTAGCCAAAATTATCTCGTGGATGTTAAACTGTGCTGAATCGCGACGTCTTTGAGCATCGTGTTCATACATGAATTCTACTTCTCTCAAAACACATTTGAAAGTTTCTGCATTACCGCCTCCACGTCCTATCAAGGCTTGTTTGGTACTTCATTGGCAGTTTCGTTTTGCATATTTGAATCATTTCTCCGTCGCTATGTGGGTTATGTAAGTATTGGTTCCTTTTAGCCATATTCTCAAGGTATTTGACTGCTGCTTTCTCATGTGAATTTTCGAATGAGACATTTTGTAATAACCCATATTTTATTCTCATCTGAGTCTTAGGTGACCAATCTCTTGCTCTAAACCAATCATACGAATCGCTTCTGCATAGTTTCAGCAACGCTTCCCTCCATATGTGCGCAAATGAAACTTATATTTCAATGGCCAATGTACGGTATTTCTACTTTAAATTGGTCGATAAATTTGCGGGGTTGGAGAACATTTGCATCTTCCTTATAGTGCCGGTATTTCTGCAATGTAAGACAGTGGTTATTATCAAAACCTCTCGCTTCTCTCTGCGATGTACCTTCTGCATTTTGAAGACTGGAATTCTGTCCTTTTTTTTTGCATCGAATCTACGCAAACGTGTATAACGTGGTTTATTCTGTCACATTTGTGCCGTAGAATCGCTTGCAGATCTCATTGTGCAATATGCGTGCATAACGCCCGCTACTGGCTCCGTATCGTGACGTGTAAGCAATTCTGGCTCGTTAGACGCCGTACTGTATGGTTCAAATGGCTCTGAGCACTGTGGGACTTAACATCTGAGGTCATCAGTCCCCTAGAACTTTAGAACTACTTAAACCTAAGGACATCACACACATCCATGCCCGAGGCAGGATTCGAACCTGCGACCGTAGCGGTCGCGCGGTTCCAGACCGAAGTGCCTAGAACCGCTCGGCCACACCGGCCGGCGGCCGCCATACTGTAGCCCATCGGTATTCGTCGTACAGGTTGTGGCGTTGCGTAACGCGACTCTACGCTTTGATCAGCGTGTGTCACGCGTTGTGCTTGACACACAGAACCATGCTGCAAACCACACTCTTGTATTCTCGATTGACTTGTTATTCTTTCTTGAACAAGTGGTCGGAATCCACACTTTTCCCTACGGCTACCGCTGGTTTGGACTAATTCCCCGTTCGCAGTTTGCGGTTTTGGACTGACATCCACATGTCCTTTCCATATTATGTCACACGTAATTATGCGTACCCTTTCTGTCACATAATCGGCAACTGTTGATTTTGCATTCTTCACAGTAGTATCTACCGACACTAAAGTGGATTCTGTCGTCGTCTGCGACTTCTCACTAACGCTTTCTACGTCACCTCGACTTTCGATCGAACGTAAAACTTCCGATCTCAGCCGCTGAAATTCGTGTTCGTTTTTCTCTTGTATTTTTAAAATACGAGCATCGAATTTCTTTAATGCTGCTTTTGTTGTTCTTTTGTGAGACTTCGTCTCAACAACAACATGTTTCACTTTCTTCGTCGCTTTGATGGCAAAAGCTTCTACTTGCTGTTTAACATTTTTGATACTTTGTCGCTTAACTTCACGCAATGTAACCTTCTCTCTTTGGACAGTGTCAATGTCTGTCCTCAACTGTTTGTGCCCTGTAACGAGCGTTTGAAGCGTGATATGCGCTTCCTTAGCTTCAGTTCACATTTAATCTAATTGGCCTTGAGTATTATCACACGTTATTTGTATTTCCTTGTTAGTTTCTTTCAGCCTCACTGTTATGCACCCATATAATTCATTTTGCCCTTTTATTATGCGCGCTTCTATTCGCTTTTCTGATTCCTTACATTGTTGTAATAAACGCTGAAACATTCCAAATATGTTGCCGTTTTCATCTACACCATTTTCCCCTGTTGCCATCTGATGTAACCGTTTCCTATCTCGTTTTTCGTGAACCGTTTCCTTCACTTCTGAAAATAATGTAGGAGCACTAACACTCTTTCTTTCATGCAATTGAAAACCTGCCTGATTCAATATGATTACGTTTGGTTCAATATGTTGAAAATTACTATCTACAGAGTCAGCGTCTGATTCATTACCAACGCCGTTCTCATGTCCATTGCATGGACCATATTGAACATCACGTGTTGCATTATCGGTCTCATTCGGCATTTCAACGTGTTCTGTCTCGTGTTGTTCACGCTGATCTTCCTGTTGCGTGTCCAACTAGGTCCTATTAAAATCTTCCATGACTTCTCTTTGTCTTAAACTATTATTTTCTGCCATTTTTGAGTGTCCCACTGAGCATTGCTGTTCGCCAATTTTCTGAACCTAACTACACGTTAACATCTGATCATATGACTTGATTCCACCCCAAAATATCATCCACGGTCCTATATTCAATATTTGAAACCGTTTCCTCGTCTTTTATTTAGCCTTATGGTTACTGTATTTGAGTCAGAACTCAACAAACCCAATTCAACGATGTGGTGCGCCAGCAAATAAGAAATAAAAGAATATAATTCGGCCTACACTTACAACATAGTTGAGTCACATTTTCATTTACATTTTTTTTCTACTTTCCGTCAGCTTATTGTTTGGGAGGATTGTGTGTTTTGTACCTATCAAAAGCAAACACTCAATCTATCACAATGCTATAATTTCGAATCCTGGCAGGGTAGCCATTTGTGAACGAGCACATTGACAAAACATCTGAACTGTCTTCTCAAGCCCAGGCTGTTAAACAGCCATTCTAGATAAATATGAACCTGGCCCTGTAATGCAGCTAATATTAGGTGCAATTAGAAATGCTGCTGTCGCATAACTAGAATGCATTAATTAATAAAAGTGAAAGGTTGGGGTCTACTCTAGAAAGACAAAACAGCTAATCCCTTTTTCATTCTACATATAATTTATCACTGTGCTTTCAGGGATCAAGTGATACACAACAATCATGTTCAATTACTTCCAAAACACAATAACAAAATATTTAACTCTTGGACATATTGAACTGGCGATTATTAAATTCACTATCTCTACATATTAAAATTTTTATCACAGGCAAGAATGATTAAAATCTTCGTCAGCTAACTTAACATCTACAATGGCATAGCTGGTCAATGCGCTGAGTTGGTGAAGAATAATTTTACTTTTTAAACAAATGGAAAACTCTCATGTATTCAATGTGAGGGTAGGTTAGTATCCTAGCCTCCGATATTCAATGGTCAAAGTGTATGCAGGTTGGAGTGAGCAAAACCTCAGATCAACATTTACTGTGGCCTAATGTGCAATGGTACTTTACCAAGTTGGAAATGCAATGGTGTTGTCTCTGTGCTGCATCTGAAATGCTAATTCCCTACTTCAGCCTTGACTGAACTCACTCAGTCTCAACTTTCCTGCGTTCCATAGAACGTTAATTTTTCCCTAGTCGAAATAATGGCTATTGCACACTCGTTATGGGTTGGAGCAACATGCACAAAACATGCACAAAGTCGCTGCCTCAGCAGTGCCAATAAAGGAGGAACATTTTGTCGGTATATCATATAAGTAACAGGGTGGAACATACGTACAACCCTCACACAAAAAGGAGGTTGGTATGTCGCACTGATAAGGTAGCTCTCTAACCACATGGTTTCATTCGAATCATGATCATGAAAGAAATTTCAAATGCGGAATTCAAACGACTTTAGGGAAAGCTATTTTGCAAACAGTGGCAGACGGTTGCTGTGACGAAAGCTGACAGCGTGTGCTCCAGGGAGGGGGAGAGGAGGCGTGAAGTATCTTGCTGTCAAGAAAACGATCTACACAAACTTTATGATCCTCGTCTAGTCAGTCATGGATTTCGTGCAGATGCGTTGCGCAGTGTCTTTAGGATGCCCGTCTATCGCTTCACGTCACACTTTTCAGTTTTATGCACGCAGTAAGATGCCTACGAAATAATTCTTCCACCAAGTGTGAAGTCCTGCTGAGGGGTTTCGCCTGATTTTATGCAGCACACACAATGTAACTCTCGTGGGTTTCATGACAATTCTCGGTCACATACTGTAGATGAAAAGAAAACACTCCTGCAGCATTTTCGATGGGAAGTGTTTGATCACCCATTATACAGTCCGGACTTGGCTCCCTCTGACTTTAATCTCTTCGCTCACATGAACCGCTGTCTATAAGCACAACATTTTGGCACAGATAACGGGCTGCAGATCAGCACAGGGAATTGGTGGAAATCGCAGGCGGCTGCCTTCTACGACGAGGGTATTACAAAGTTGGTATCACACTACGATAAATGTCTCACCTGAAGTGGCGACTACGAAGAGAAGTAACTGGAAGTTGCAGCTAAACATTTCAAGTAAAACGTTTGGATTTTCACTGTCGTTTTCATTTCGCTACCGATCGAAGATTTCAAAAAGTAGCATTTGTACGACGGAGGGAAAGAAATTGAATGGATCTGCAACAAATTTCCTCACCCCAGTGTGACGCTGTCAGCGACCGCCATCGAGGCAGGATTCGCCATGGATTCAGATACATTTTGTCGTGCATTCACGCACTTCAGAAACAGACTGGAGGCCGTTATTCGAGATAAAGTGGAATACATGCAAATAGCGATCATCCACGTACCATGTAACAATATTTTGTCACATATAATATTTCACTAGTAAAGCTTTGTTTAAAGAAACTTTAAATTAGAATTTTTGCGTAGGTTTCACCGAAACTGTTATCGATATCAAATGAAACAACAACTTCACTGTTACCAGCCACTAGTTATATATTTCCACGTCATATTTCTGAAGTTTATACCGCTGTCATCTACCGATTTATATGGATTAATAAGGCATGTATGTTTTGTGTTATGACTTTGGAGAAACCAGCGGCTCTGACTCAGTTCCGCACACAGTACGATGGTGTACGTGATGTAACACTACATGGAAAAGAGCTCTGACCACTGGTGACATAACATGACATATATATGCCATATTAATCCACATAAACCCACCTGATGATGGAGGTTTACATCTCCGAAACGCGCAGTGTAAATAAACAAATAGTGACTGGTAATAGCGATCTTGTTATTTCATTCGATTTAAAGACACTGTTAAATTTGCCTTGATTTTGGTGATACATCCTGGGCACCACACGTCTGGGTCATACTGCATTAATGGTTCATTAAAAACTAAATAAAACAAAACTCCGAACAGGTCTCGAAAGACCCTAACGGTACTGACCGATCGCGGTGTCATCCTCATCCTCTAGGAGTCACTGGTTGCGGATATGGAGGGGCATGTGGTCAACACACCGCTCTACCTGCCGTTGTCAGTTTTCGTGCCCGGAGCTGCTACTTCTCAATCAAGTATCTCCTCAATTTGCCTCACAATGGCTGAGTGCACCCCCCTTGTCAGCAGCGCTCGGCAGATCGGACGGTAACCCATACAAGTGCTAGCCAAGCCCGACAGCGCTTAACTTCGGTGATCTGATGGGAACCAGTGTCACCACTGCGACAAGGCACTTTGCTTAATAATACATTAATGCAAGCAAAAAATATTTTTTAAACGAAAAGTGAAATGAAATGTGTGGCGAGTGCCTCTCGTAGGGTAGACCAGTCGCCTGGCACAAGATTTTGTGTCGATGATGTTGATGATAACAACACAAAAGCCAGTCCACGAGCAGGAAAAATCTTCGACCCAGCCGGGAAAAAACCTGGGCCCCTTGCATGGCATTCTGTCACGCTGACCACACAGTTATGGAGGCGAACGTAAACGAAACAAACCAGAATGCTTCAGTGTGTATGGCTGATCGTTTCTCGTAGGATAGTAGGCGGTCATTAGAGACACTGCCTTCAACCAATTGGCCTTCGAGTTTCGCACAGGTAGATGCCGCTGGAGGGAGAACACGCGCAGCGGCAATGGTCGCTCTCACTCGGAGTACTCGTAAACAAACAAAAACTCCAGTAGGCCCTTTTTACTGCCGAAATAGATATTTACAAAAAATGGTTCAAATAGCTCTGACCACTATGGGACTTAACATCTGAGGTCATTAGACCCCTAGAACTTAGAACTTCTTAAACCTAACTAACCTGAAGATATCACACACATCCATGGCCGAGGCAGGATTCGAACCTGCGACCGTAGCGATCTCACGGTTCCAGACTGAAATGCCTAGAACCGCTCGGCCACTCTGGCCAGCATATATTTACCGAAGTAGTGTATCGTAATAACTGAAGCATTAATGATCAGTTTCGGAGGTGATAGTAACGACAGGTAATTAGCTACCTATCTCTGGTATCTACAAGTGTTGGACGAACACATGGTAACACGGTGAGAAATTCACGCTTAAACATACTAGATGCAAATGATAGCCAAACCTGCAGGTTGCGCTGGTGTTTTTGATCACGGAGGCCACCTGTGCAATATCCTCAATTTGTTTCAAGTGTCAGTCGAGGTCAGAAGAGTGTTCTGTGTGGTTATGAAAGCATTATATCTGAGCTAAGTGACTTAGAAAGAGGGCAAACTGGTGGTGGTCGTTTGGTGGGTGCTCTTGCAACCCAGATAGCCGAAGTGTTTGGTTTTTCCAGAGGCAGCGTATCAAAGATTTGTACTCCATACAGGGAAAGCGGAAGACTTTCTGGTAAATCACAACGCGGACGAAATTGTATGTTGAGTGATCTTGACGGACTGTCATTGAAGAGGACTGTGACGAGAAGAAAAAGAGAACGACAGTTGTAAAAGTGGCTGCAGAACCGAATATAGGATTCACGAAAGCTGTCAGTACCAAAACAATTGCAAGGGAATTCCAAAAGCAGGGAGTTACAAGGCGAGCTGGAATGCGGTTGGATAGAAAGTTTTCTAACATACAGGGAGCAGTATGTCGTCCTGAACGGGGTGACTTCAACAGAAACAAGCTGAACTTCAGGTGTGCCCCAGGGCAGCGTAATAGGTCCTCTGCTTTCTACGATTTACATAAACGATCTGGTTGATGGTATTGATAGCGGCTTTAGACTGTTTGCCGATGATGCTGTAGTCCACAGTAAAGTAGTATCACACGAAAGTTGTGAACAAATCAATGAGTATTTGCAGAAAATAAATGCGTGGTGTAATGACTGGCAGTTATCTCTTAATATTGGTAAGTGTAACCTACTGCGTATAACAAGGCGAAATCCCCATTAATGTACGAGTACAAAAAAAATGCCCAGTCTTTGGGAACGGTAACGTCCGTCAAGTATCTGGGTGTGACTATTCGAAATGATCTCAAATGAAACGATCAGATTACACAAGTAACGGGTAAGGAGACTCTAGATTGCGGTTTACTGGTAGAATCCCGAAGCGAAGCAGTCCTTCAACAAAGGAAATAGCTTACAATACGTTAGTTCGTCCAGTCTTAGAGTATTGTTCGTCTGTATGGGACCCTTACCAGTTGGGTCTGATTCAAGAGATTGAGAGGGTCCAAAGAAGAGCAGCAAGATTCGTGACTGGTACATTTAGCCATCGCGAGAGCATTACAAATCTCACACAAAGTTTGAAGTGGGACACACTGCAGATAGACGGCGCGCTAAACAGAAGGGACTGCTCACTAAATTCCGAAATCCGATCTTCACCGAGGATGTAAAGCATATATTATTACGACCAACTTCCAAATCGCGCAATGACCACTATTGAAAGATAAGGGAAAGTAGAGCTCTTACTGAGGCGTTCAGACAGTCGTTTTACCTTCGCGCGAGTGGAACAGAGGAGGGGAAATATGACATTGGTGCGAATTCTGCCCTCTGCCACACACCGCTTGGTGGCTAGCGGAGTATATATGTAGATGTAGAATTCCAAAACCACTCATCAGTGATGCAAGTGTCCGTAACAGGAAAACGAGGTGCCGAAGCGATTTAAGCTGATTTTTGTGGAGATGTGGGAGAATGTCATGTGATCGGAAGGGTCTTGTTCCGCACTGTTTCCAACTTCTGGCCGAGTTTCCGTCCCAAGAGTGAAACATGACGGGGGTTCAGCGATGATCTGCGCATCAATAGCGTGGTATTCAATGGGCCCCATGACTCGCAAGATCGCGTTACTACCAAGGAATATGTGGACATTTTGGGTGATCAGGTCCATCCCACGGCACATCGTTTGATCCCCAATAGAGATGCTGCGTTCCGGGACGACAGGGCCCCGGTTCAAACAGCTCGCATCGTCCAGGACTGGATTTGTTGGCACAAGGATGAAATGTCGCATCTCCCTGGCCATCACGGACACCGGATCTCAGTAGCCTATGTGATCTACTGTGACGAGAAGGGTGCTTGATGGCTACCTATCTCCATCATCATTACCTTACGTGAAATGGGCACTATTTTGCAGGAAGAATTGTATAACACTCATCAGAAAACCATGTAGGACCTGTATTTATCCATTACGGGACGACTGGGTCCTGTTTTGAAAGCCAACGGTTTTCCTATATATGACAATGTGTTTCTTGTGTTTTCATATTTTTGTCCACTCCCTATATGTAGGCTCGCTCAGTGACGAAGAGATCGGGCGACAACGGTTTTGGCGTTTATGAAACTTATTTCGCTATTTTTGTGCACTTTGTCAATGATACCGTCTATTGTCTTCTGTGAAGATACATGCAATAAGTTTCCTTTGCTGTAGATCTTACGGTGACTTGTGTAGCGCAAGTACTGGAACTGATGTGATGTGGAGAGTGTCATTAAGGCAAAGAATATGCAGCCCCGTAACGGGATGAAGCCCGTGGACATACTTACAGAGTATTTTCCAACGTATGGCTCCATGAATTTTATCACATAGTGTACTTTCTGCGACGTTTTTCTTGGCTTCCTCGTAGTAATTCCTTGCGGTGGATCGGAGGTCACTTTCCTTGAAATCGAGAAAGAAGTTGTGCAGAGTGTGACCATGAGGCGTCTACGAGCTGTTTCAAGTACGAGCAACGAGATTTGTCTCTTCGCTTTTTTCGTTTACTCATACTCGCACGTCACGCACACTAATGTCTTAACTACGCGTTGTTCCCTGCTCAAGCTTTCAATGACGCAGCAGTTTCTTCCATGTCGTAGTTCGATGAGTAATTACTCGTTTTTTAGACGTCTGTCAAACCTGTTCAGTATTCATGAGTGATATTATTAATAATGAAACATATGCAACACCTCTATAAACATGCAGCTAACTACCCCACACTATCATAACCTTCATGTTAACTGCGGTCTTATACTACCTACTACAGACAGTAAGTACCCACCACGAACACAATTCGCTGCAGATACTATAGTGCGTATTTGAAAGGCTTTTGAGATCCAGTCTACAAGAATTGCCATTGAGAGGAAAATGTAAAGGAACATTTGTGAGTGTTGAACCGTTGCATAAAACCCTTCAAGTAATAGGCTGGAAGCTTTTCTTTACAGACTAGTGAAATTTCCCTAATTCTTAGATCACTTTCTTTTTGTAAAGAGTCTATATTTATAACAAATTTATAATCTTATCGAGCCGACAACATACCTTTTATTTTCAAATCTTGATGAATCGCCAACACCCAACACTCAGTGATATTTGTCACTGTGACTTTTCACACATGTGCAGTACTTGTATTTGACAGCCTAGTGTCATTCTCCGTTAGTAGCTTCGCTACGCAGTGACACAGAGCTGACGTTTGCCGTCGTATAGTCAAACCTCAAGATCAGCATTGAACGTACGAAAAAAAATTGCAGTTTACGGGCACTTGGCTTCAGATTCTTACACCTTACAAAAGTAACTAAACAACGTCGAAGATGAGGTATTAGGCCTATCTGAAACACTTCATCGTTAAATTCGTAATCGGTGGTGCTGGCTTCTGATGGGGTAGGGTATTTTAATAATAGCAGTGTAACCACAATACCCTCAGAAACTTACTGGTGTCACAGGAGGCACAGTTCTGACCTAAACATCTAGGTGAATGAACGTAATTTCCTATACTGGATAGTGCCGGCTGGTGTGGCCGAGCGGTTCTAGGCGCTACAGTCTGGAACCGCGCGACCGCTACGGTCGCTGCTTCGAATCCTGCCTCGGGCATGGATGTGTGTGATGTCCTTAGGTTAGTTAGGTTTAAGTAGTTCTAAGTTCTAGGGAACTGATGACCTCAGAAGTTGAGTCCCATAGTGCTCAGAGCCATTTGAACCATTTGAACCTATACTGGATAGTAAAAACATCCTTGTCAACTTCACGAGTACCTAGGACTATTATTTAGCACGAGGGGTACTGGGGAGTGCTGTATTATGCTAACAGCTCAACCTTTCAATCCCACTATTTCTTTTTAGGTGGGGAGAGGACATTTGAGGAAACCACGTAAAACGTGAAATAATAATCGTGAATTTATGGTACATCCTTGTATATACATTTACATGTCCCCAAAAACGTGTTTTGCATTTGGAATATTTGTACCTGTTCGGACGACAGTTACAGATCAGAGACTGTCAGAAGGGCGACACAACCTGTAACTTTAACTCGACAAAAATTTTCATTTACAGTAAGCACATTAGGTCGTAGTAGCAATAAGTCAACCACAGTTCAAGAAAGCAATGACAAATACATTCATTTTGAAAAGTCGACGTGTACAACGAACAGAGATGATGGACTACCGCAGTGGTCATGTTTATTGTATATGACAATTCTGTATGCGAATTATCCAGTTAAGAAGTACTTCAAAACAAATAAAATGGTATTTGCAATAATATAATATGAAAAAGGAGTCTCTTATTCGTGTTTAATAACTTAGTTTCGCAAGATACAGGTGTGAAGCTGGGTATCCATGATCCTCATGCCTATGATAGTTATGAGACTCCTTTATATTAAAATTTTCCATAAATAATAGGTCTTAGCGCAGAATCGGTATGCAGAGTCAGGAGCCAGTTAAAATCCTTTCTAAGAATACGTCATTCATCCCTGTACTATTAGCATGTGTTGAGAAAAGGGGCTGTTGACTTGAGAAATAATATGCATGATTACAAAGCAAATAGATTTAAATTAAATTACAATGAAATGAAAACCCTTTGCTGGTTACAAGCGTTGACATACGTTAAAGGGGACATATGAAAATGTATGCCCCGACTGGGACTCGAACCCGGGATCTCCTGCTTATATTTAAATTTCATGTGTGTGTGTGCGCGTGCGCAATCGCAAGTGAAGGCTAAGGAGGAGATGAGTTTTGCATTTCACGTGTAATATTTTATTATTTGGGCAAACCGCTTTCATGTACAAGAAATAAGTATCAGTAATTCATAACATTAACATAAATATCGTATATTCACTTTATTTTCAAGGACGTGAAATTCTAATTTGAAGAAATACTATACATTCTGTGGCAGTCCTTGCAATTCTGCTCTTAAATTACACTAATGTATCATTAAAACTAGTTCCAACATTATATCAACACGCACAGATAAAATTATCTGCAATAAAAAGCAAAAATATAAAAACAATTCTTTGGAATGCAAATGAACACTGTTATTGTCACCATATATATATGTTAAATCCCTTACTTTGTGCAAATAATTTGAGGGATGTGTTGAGTTTCGCAGCAATATTTGCGCAACTTTGTAGGTCACTAAATTTTACAATACAAACATTTATAGTGCCCACTGCAACTGTGGCCGAAACGTTGGTTTCTCCAGTAGTATAATTTTTTACATTATGCAGTTCGATGCTCAGAAGACTTTTATGTCAACTGAATCTAGCCACATAAGCCTACGCAATTATAAAAGCATTTCATTTAAAACAAGTAGCGCAGTGAAGCTATGAGAACGGGGCATTAGTTGTGCATGGGCAGTGCAGTCTGTAAGAGCACTTCCCGCCGGAACATAAAGTTCCACGTTCGAGCTATGGTCCGTAACACAGTTGTGACATGACAGGAAATATAAAATGTGTAAATATTTCGATTTTTTTTTTTTAGTTAGGTTATATCCAAAAACAGTTATAGATTTGTTCTAGGTAATACATATTTCCGAACAACAAAATAATTTACGTGAGTGTTACGTTTACGTGAAGAGAAGCGCCATACGTCACACCTGTTCCGCTGCGGAAAGTGCCTGTGGAGCGACGAGACGGCCAGAGCAGGGTCACGTCCCTAAAGGCCCCCCTGCCTTACGCGGGACGTTCGTGTTCGTCAGCGGTTGGAAGGGAATTCCGCCGCTGTGTGCAGCAGCCGCAGCCGGTTCCCCCACTCCTGCTACCGGGGGCAGGGCGCCTGCGCGCCGAGACACTCTATAGGCGGCGCCGCGGCGGCAGACGGGTTAGTCTGTCGCCGGATCTCGTACCAAGAGGACGCAGCAGTAGCAGCCGCCATGACAGGTACTGCATCCGATGCCGCTAGCACGCGCTCGCTGTCAGTCGCCCACTGGCCGTAACTAGTTCGATAGCCTGTGCTGCAACGAACAGAACACGCTGTAGTTAATGGCTCGGTCCGGTAGCGTTGCTAGCAGTTGTACTGGGCCCGCCATCTTCTGGTAAACAACCAGCTGGAGCCCTGTAGCTCGCTCGGAAAATTTGACTGCCCAGCCATGTTCACTGCTTCTCTTTGGAGATTGTGAATGGTTCTATCAAAATTGAAGTCTTGTGTTTAACTTTCATTTAATTTTGTACACTTGCGTTCTCCACTCAGATCATCTGAGCCTCGTACGACTTGAGCATGATTAGTGTCTTAATTTCGGTAACGTGGTACCTTGCTTCTCCCCTCTAAAAGAATCGTTCCATGCTTTACTCGGAGTATAAACAATGAGTAGTCCGCTATTAACGGTAAATTTCATCAAGCCCCCAAGTAATTGAGCGGCTTACCTTGAAAGCCGGTGAATGCACTTTCAGAACGATTTCGCGTCGTCGCATGGCTGCTGTTTAACTTATAGTGATTGCTCGGTCTTCGTATCGTCGTTCGTTACTATGAACGACATTTTGACGTCTATGCACGACTTTTCAACAATTGTTCAGTTAACGGTGTAAATCTTCAAAATAATGTGATCAGGCTGAAAGGGTGGCTAGGTAAAACCAAGCATTTCATGAATTTATTTATAGGACTTCAGTTATAGGAAATCTCGTAAAGCTCAGTTGTAATCAATTACATTTGCAGCCAAAATTTAATTGTTAACTGTCGTGACTAGAGTGACTTCATGTTCAGAAGAGAATTACGTAAATCTACCGTAATTGCTTTTAGAGTGAAGCACAATGTTCCAAAACTAAGCATTCTGAAAGTGTCATATGAAGCTGAGCTTTGATAGAAACAGGCAAAAGCAAACATTTTGGCTGACTGCAAGCGTTTCTAGCCATCATTAAATATACAGTCATGGTGTTTAAGAAATGTGCATTGTGTATAAGCATAATTTAACGTATTGTTTACCTTTATCCGCTCTTATTTGCTGTTCTATGTTTGAACGTGTGATAAATGTGGAGAAAAGTGTAATTTACGACAGTGTAGTGACGTGGCGGTCCTGTGCAGATGCTTCTGACAGTATAATCTATTTAAATCTCACCAATTTTACAGTAGTTCATTCACCGTTACACGACCGATGCAGATGACGGCAGAAAAACTGATTTGGACAACAAACGAAAGTAGCAAGGTTTCTTGTGAATTTCTTTCCTAGCTCATCTCCTTGCCAATCAAACGGGATTTGGAGTTAATAAAGTAACGAAAGGCCTTAAGGAAAAAAGGCTTTAAGTTGCAGCACATATAGAACGAACAAGCGAACGAAAACTGAAATAAAAAGCATATGAGTATTCCATCATCCTTGGTTATACACCCGCTTAGGCCACTGAACCTGGCACACACCATTTTGCGGATCAGTAATGCAAATCAAATGTCATTCGAATAAACACAGATAATAGGACGCGTATCAGTCTTGAAGACGTACATACGAATGCGGCAAGGGTGAGGAGAGATGGGCCAATAATCGTAGAGTAAGCTCCGTAGCACATATTGAAGGTACTGCGACAAATTCAATGTTAAACAGAAAGTTCTTATTTCGATACGTGTCCCATTATGCAGCCCACAATTGGTGTACTAAGGACACCAATTTTTCAAATAGCTTCGATGGTCGAAGTGCTTAAGGTATTGCTCATAATTGCGAGCAAGTAGCATGTGATGGACCACAATTTCATGCGGTCGCTCGCGACCTCCTGGGACCTCCATTGTTCATACGATAGCCATTGTTCCTGTTTCCACGGTCATTCTCTCGCGTGTTTACAAACGTGACTATGTGCTAACCCGATTGTGTGTGTCATTGGATTGCGTCACAGTAAAAGTAGCCTTTCAGCTGACAGTTCGTAGATCTGTGTTTTAGTCCGCTGAGTTTCTTTTTCCGTCACGCGCAGCCTAGATTCTTTTAACGAAAATAAGTTTTTCCAGTTTTTCCATTGATGTATTATCAGACGATATTGTGGGAAGTTTCCAGGAATACAGTTTGGCGAGTAGCCACACTAGGAGTATAACAATGTGCAGGAGCTCGAACTTCCCGATGGCAATGGCTCGCGATTGCAAAATGTACTTCGTAGTTGTACATGCCGTTGTCAGAGCGCAGCGTCCAAGTCATGATGAAAGTAACGACTGAGAGAAAACTTTGTGTGCACATTGTCATTTAGGAGGACTGCTTTTGATCAAGCAACTAAGGCAGCTTTTTCTGTAACATGAGCGGCCACAGTAAGTGGCGCGGCGGCTCTTAGAGCGTGAAGGAAAGACAAAAAGGTATAGTTTCGCTAAGGCTATGATTTGCAGTTACTAGAAATTCTTGAAAAATCGTAGTTTGCTCACTGCTGTACAGTCATTAACAGACCATCTTGAGGTATATTGCGGCATCATCATCAGATTTATTACGACCTATAATCACTACCACAAAAACCAACGTAGAAGGTATGGATTGTCATACATTTCACTGTCACAATATACCGGAGAATTGCCTGTTTATGAATGAGACTGCTTGTGTAATAAAGTGACAGAATAGCCGTGTGCAAACGGTGATTTTTCAACATAGGTATAAGTTTTATAGCAGTACGTATTTGGCATTAATTTTGTTTATAAAAGATAAGGCGATGTTGGAAGTTCTTATGATGCTGCAGTGGGTATGAGACGACAAATGCAAATATTCGGTTCGAAACGTAATTTAGCATATTATTCCTGCACTGTATTTCACCAACTGGCAATGCTTCGAACACGTGAAAAACGAATACCCACATTTCGTATGTAGGTTGTTGGTAACTACGTGTAAGATACTTTATTCCATTTCAGTTCCTCATGATTATGTGAACATCCTAATGCCATGTACGGTCTGTCATTGTGATTTGCAGTGACGCCAAACTTACAGGCATACTTCACAGTAACAAAGTGGTACAAATTGGCCGATAGTAGGTATGACAGGGATTAAGGTATTTCATTCTTAACAACAAATTATGGAACAAAAACGTATTCTGTAAGTTTTATCATGGCTGTGGACGAGAAGTTGGGGGAAAGTACTACGCCAGGGATGCCAAGTTGTACCAAGCTTGCGATTCCACGATTCCTGTTTGGCTTCCTCTACAACCAACCGGTTCTTATCCTGGTGTAGGTAACAGCACACCAACTCGAGTTAGCTCATTCCGTCTAAGCCAGGCTAATGTAAAAAGCCAATTTTTTTTCAGTTGGCTGATTTACATTGACATGTTTCACATCTATTATTTCTAACTTCATGTTCGTATTTTGGGCGTCCACTATTTATCCGTGCGTCTAACTTAGAATTGGAGAACGCGTTCTAGTCATAAAAACTGGATAAGTACAGTCAAACCCAAAAGTCTCTTTATTTCTCCTTAGTTATAACCGTCCATAAAAAATGTCGCTTTCGGAGGCCGCACAGCCCAAACCCGGTTTGCCAACCAGGCAGAACAACAGTGAGCAGTCAGGTAATGATCCCATCGACGCACCAGGTTCAAGGTCCTTTTTAAGACACCGAAGGCGCGATAATCGCGTGAGATGAGAAACATAGGTCGGGTGCTAGAATATCTCCCTCTCAAGTTGGCGTAACTTCTGCGATATGGGGACGTCTGTTGTCACGAAGCATCCCGCAGTGGTGGTTTTCCGTCGGACACGCTACCCCACACAAATTCTTCGTTCTCCTATGGATGTCTACCTGTGCTGGTTCTTCCCCGGCCAAGAAACGAATAACAGCACGCTGGTCCTGTCTGGGCGCATTTGGTAATAATGTCGCCATATTTCACGTTTCCACATTTACCGCACGCACTACGGAAATATACGAATGCCACACTAATCCCTTGCGTACATGTCGATGCTTATATACACGCACGAGAGTCACGTTACGTTGTATACACGCTGTAGCAGCGTCCTCAAACGGAAACTTTTCGATCACCCCTCATAGTTACATATCGAGACTTCTGTTTCGATGAGCCTTGCCTATTACTATTCACGCCGGTTCTGAGTGCAACACGAATAGCAAAGCTTGTGTAAGACTCATTAAAAGTTGTTCGGTAGATGGCAAAGTAAATGGAAATGCCGCGTGGGTAGGGCCTCCCGTCGGGTAGACCGTTCGGCTGCTGCAAGTCTTTAGAGTTGACGCCACTTCGGCGACTTGCGTGTCGTTGGGGATGAAATGATAAGGACAACACAACACCCAGTCCTTAAGCGGAGAAAATCTCAGACCCAGCCGGGAATCGAACCCGGACCGTTAGGTATGACATTCCGTCGCATTGACCACTCAGCTACCAGGGGCGGACATGCCAAAGTAGACTGATCTTTACAGTTACACCATGTTCTCCATTTCTGACGTTCGCGAGGTATTTTGTATATTTACAACGCGTGTGAATGAAGTCGTAAGGTGGAAAATTATTCCCAGTTCATGAGGAAAAACATTACTAATTTCTGGCTTGAAATAAATCCAGGAAATGTGTAAAACTCCACCAGGGTTGTTACTAAGAAATGATTTAATTTCTATTACGGCTTTCGTTCACTGAACCCCCTCGGATGACGGATGTCGAAGACCTTGTTGAGTGATTCGGTAGACATGAAAACATTTCCAGTAGCATGTGGTTTATGCCAAGCCTTTTGAAAGAAAGTACAAACACTACTGCAACGTGAGTGAAAATTAAAGCATTTCTTAAAATTTCATACGTTCCTTAGCGTATTAATAGGTGTGGCAGCCAATGCAGAACCTGCATAAAATTATTTTATAATTTAACTGTAGCCTCCAGTGGGCATCTTGCTGTTTCTGATGCAACTGAAAAGTCAGTGCCTCAGCAGTGCCATTAAAGGAGGAACGTTTTGTCGGTTGGTATATCACATATTTAATAGGGTGTAACATACGTACAACCCTCACACAAAGAGGAGGTTGGTATGTCGCTCTGATAAGGTAGCTCTCTAACCACATGGTTTCACTCAAATCATGATCGTGAAAGAAATTTCAAATGCGGAATTTAATCGACTTTAGGGAAAGCTAAGTTTCGCAAATAGTGGCACGAAAGCCATGACTGACTAGACGAGGATCATAATTTGTGTAGATCGTTTTCCTGACAGCAAGACCCAAGACACTACCCCCCCCCCCCCCCCTTTCCGCCCTGGAGCACACGCTGTCGGCTTTCGTCACAGCAACTGTCGCTCATTAGGGATGTCTAACAATGATTGCTGTTTTAATGGACCTATTGTGCTTGCGTAGACCCGGCAGGCATCTGCACTGAGGATAGGAATAACTGCCGCGTGGAGTATTCCGACACATCTACTTGGGAACTAGCAGCAGTGCCTGGAAGACACGGTCTGTTTGCAGTTCCTTCAAGCTGGAGCACCTAGCGGAGTGCCGTTCTGAGTTCTCTCTTCGTGTCGCAATTGTCCTTACACGCCAACACTGGCATTTACGAGTCACATATCTTACGGTAAAGAGGTGGGAAGATTGCACTTCAGGGGTGAAGAACCCTTATGTGTTATGAGGTAATGCCGGAAGTACTCCACACAGCTACAGCAGCTTAAGTAACATCAGCAACTGTTATCCAGAGTAACCGTCAAAGGTGTCTGACAACAACATAAGAGAGTATTTGAAATATATCCCTCATAAATAGAGTAACGGTGCTGTAGCAGAGTGGATTTTTTCCGTCACTACGAAACTGGAGTGTTTTGAGGTTACTTATTGTGCTGCCTAGTTGGGATAAAAGCTACTGAAGAAAAAGGATGATGTTGATGGCGAACGGAAGAAGGTTGGGATGAAATATGTTAAATTACACCATTATCAACCAGGTAAATTTAGGTTAAAAAGGTGTAAAATAGCAAAAAAAAAAAAAAAAAAGACGTGACGCTGAAACAGTGTCAATATAGACCGTTGAGGAGCAGAATGTGACTCGCTCAAGACATGGATGCAACTAAACAGTACTGCAGTGCGAGAGGATGTATTAACCGATCTCTTTCTGGTTAATCAGCAGGCTGGGAGCAGGTGTTGACGACTCGTTCATATTGCCTCACTAAGTTTCAGGGTCACAGGTAAGTTAAGATCTTATACGATTCTTGCACGAAAGCTGGCAGTATTGGGGCACCTTGCGCGCGCGTATCGCTAAGCAGTAATTGCGTATCGTAACAAGTTACGATGGCACCAGGTTAGTCACTAAGTGTCACCACGCTCGATGTCCCCCCTAAAAGACCAAACGCAACAAATACGCTGTTGTCACGACAGCGCAGTCAGATAACTGAAATGAAAATACTCTGCAATCCTTATGGCTACCATAAAGCTATACATCTAATTCAGTTTAAACCAAAGGCGGTATATCTGTCACAGATGTTTTTGGCACAATAGACTCGATGTCATATCCAGCGAAGATTGTTAATGCAGTTCAAAAATCAGTTTCCATCCTTTCCATCTTGCCAGAGTATTACGCGTAATTTGTAATTTATTTTCCCTTTCCAAAAATGGTTAAAGTTCGGACAAATTTCCTCTTTATGTTCACTTCTTACGAAATTTTAACGCCCAGCAGACGCTTACCATATCAAATAGTGACATAATTATGTTAGGTTGGTAATAACATGTTTCCCGCCATAATTTTTTTCTTTTCCCCCCTACATGCGCATTTGCATTTAGATTCATGGATTATTAAATGTTGAAATACTGGAATATATGCGTGGGATGAATACGCGTCACGCTTTGTCAAACATATTCCCAGTGAAGAATCTGCATCGTGAATGCCTGATGTATTCTCACGCTTGCACCGAAAATTACGATTTCTACGTAATAAAAAAACAAGTAGCACCTTGCGGTCTGAGAGCTGTGTGGTGCGTATGGCGTATATTTTTAAATATGCTGAAGTCTGCTGTTTAGCTACGTAGTAAAAAATGAAGATACTGATGATGCAAGGAAGTGTAGCGTCTGTGCATACATGCAAGAAGTGTTGTGAAGTAAAATGTATCTGCGACAAGCGGTTATTAGGTTATAGAAAAAAATTATATGTTGAAATTCGTTGTCCTAAGCGTGTACAGATGTCACGTAACATAGTACATAGAGCCAAAGGCACTATTTTCATAACTGTAAGCTCAGCCTACGTGTGACAATTCTTATCTTCATGGATGTGGCAGTTGAAAGAGCGACGAGTTTCGTAAGGTATGTGGTAGCATTGTGTAATTGATACTGTGGTATAAAACCACAAAGTAGCTTAGTTTCTACATTTGCGGCACTTTAATTAAATCACCGACATTAGTTCCGCTATAAAAATTCCACGCGCAGAGGTCAAAAGTTACTGAATGTTGTGTAGTTCATTTGGCAAAACTACGAACAGCTGATGCAATAAGAAGTGCATTTTGTTTGTAGATCGTAAACTTTCCGATGGTACCGTTTCCAACGACGTCACAATTCCCTGCTACTAGTTTCGGTGCTGGTTGATTTCGTGAATGGCTTAAAAGTCTAAAAAATGATTAGAAATGGATCCTAATCTAACTGATCCTAAATTTTCTGTTCCATTCTTCTGCATTCTATTCTTGTCAGTAAACTAGATGCGTGAACTGTTCAGTTGATTGTGCGATGGTTTTCGCACTTACCTGTCTCTATCTTCCGAATTGTATGGATGATGTTTCTCCGAAAGCGGAGTGGTACGTCGCCAGTCTCTCAGATTCTACACGCCATCTTGAGTAGTCGTTTGGTTCCCAATTCCCCTAATAATTTTAGAAATTCCGATGGAATATTACGTATCCATCTTGTCATTTGATGTCAAGTCTCGAGTGCTCCCTTACTGGATCCTCTGTCATCCCTATCGAACCCATTTGTTCTTCCATCACGTTATGAGACACGTCCTCTCCCCCTCATAGAGGCCTTCACTGTTATCTTCCCACCTAATTATTCATCTCTTACAGTAGAATTCCCACTGCATTCGTAATATTACCACACTTGCTTTTAATTTCACCGAGGGCTGTTTTGACTTTCCTATATTCTGAGTCAGGCCTCCAGACCATCGATTTCTCACATCTTTCCTGCAGTCATTTCGTCTTGACTGCTCTGGACTTCCTACATATTTCATTCCTAAGGGGTTTATAATACAGTATTCCTGTTTTTCTCCTAAATATTTTTGTACTTCCTACTTTCGCCAATCGATTGAAACATTTCATGTCATCCAAAGTTTCTTAGCAGTATCTTCCTTGTACCTATGTTCGACTGTGATTGTCCTTTTTAGAGATGTCCAGGCATCTGCAGCTGAACTGCCTTATCGCGGTATCCACATCCTTAGCAAAGTTCAAACATGTCTTATCTTTCGTCAGTACTTCAGTATCCTACTTTCTTTCGCACTGATCCTTCCTAGCGATTCTCTTACACTTCAATCTACTCTTCATGATTGAGTCTACATCTGCACCTGGGTACGCCTTACAGCCCAGTTTCTGACTTCGGAATCTGTCTGAGCGTGACAGCTGGTAACTTTCGTGTCACCAGGTCTTTCCCTCCTCTTGTGAGTCTTAGAGTATTCATTACCATCTGAAATTTATTGCAGAACTCAGTCTTTGTCCTATGTCATTCCTACTGCCAAGCCCATATTCTTCCATAACCGTTCTTCTATTCCTCCCCCATTGTTATCATATTTTCGCCTCCCTTTAAATATTGAATTACCCGTTCAATATCCTCGTCTACTTTCTTTATCACTTAAACTGCTGCTTGCGACTTTGGTATATACTCGTATACCGGAACTGTCGTTGTAAGCGTTGGCTTGTTGTCGAATCTCATTCACAGGAGTTCACCCTCTGCCCTACCTTCCTATTCATAATGAATCCCACCCCCGTTATACCATTTTCTACTGCTCTTGGTGGTACCCTACATTATTCTGACCTATAATCCTTCTTTCCATTTCATTTCACTGACTCCTGCTAAATCTAGACTGAGCCTTTTCCCTTTGCAGGTCTTCTAGCTTTGCTACTGCTAGCATACTTGTGACATTCCATGCTCCGATTTGTACAATGTTATCCCGTCGTTGGCCATTAATTTTCTTCACATGGTCACCTCCCCTTGGTAGTCCCCTCCCAGAGACCCGAATGGGGACTAATCAGGAATCTTTTACAATTGGAGAATTCATTGGCATTACAGGTAACATGCACTATTGATGAACTTTGAGTCTTTAATGCAGTGGTTTCTATTGCCTTGTGCATTGTAATGGCGTTGATCATTGCCTTTAGTGGCAGTTTCCCCACCCCAAAGGGCAAGAGAGGGCCCTGGATACTGTCCGCTCCTCCGCGCTCTTTGACAAAACCTTGGGCAGAAAAAGTGTGACTTCTTCTGCCGTAAGTCTTTTTCCGCCGCTGCTGATGGCCGTTTTGATAGTAGTCACAGATGCTGCCCCCTAGACCAAGAGTGAACTACTATTTCTATATAAATACCTTAAGAAAGAACGTCCTAACTGCTGCTTAAACGACGACTCGGACTCGACATATATTTCTGGAGACCAATAAATGTCCATTCACTGTGCAGAACGACGAACAATGCGGTAACTTCAGATTCTGTGAGCAAAATCGAACGGCGCACTTCATATCCAGATGACGTTCTGTATATTCAGCAGGGAGACTATTCATCCAGATTCATAACTTAACGTGTCCTTAAAAGGTGGTTCAAAATGAAGTGACCATCCCAACTGATGCTTTTGTTTCTGTGAACAACATTTTGACGAATGCCGTAACCTGTATTACTAAATCGCTACCGAGCGAGGTGGCGCAGTGGTTAGCACACTGGACTCGCATTCGGGAGGACGATGGTTCAATCCCGCGTCCGGCCATCCTGATTTAGGTTTTCTGTGATTTCCCTAGATCACTCCAGGCAAATGCCGGGATGGTTCTTTTGAAAGGGCACGGCCGACTTCCTTCCCCATCCTTCCCTAATCCGAGCTTGTGCTCCGTCTCTAATGACCTCGTTGTCGACGGGACGTTAAACACCAATATCCTCCTCCACTAAATCGCTATCCCAGAACCCCATACCACTTGTTGGTTGCCTATCTAACGGCTTTCAGAGGCAACAAGAGTTTCGTTTACCATATTTCGGGTAATTATTTATCGAATTTAAAAATTTAACAGGCTGTCATAATCTACTCATTAAGAGGTACAATCTTATATTAAGGCTTAACACAAAAAGACAGATATTACAGTTAGAGAGTATGCTTTCGTCTTGAGGCAGCGTAATTTGATGGCTCACAAATACCAGGATTAAATTAATCCAGTATTTGAGAATGAGAGCACTTACCGACTTCCAACAAACTTTAAGCATAATTTCATATACTTCGTAAACTTTTCTTGTTTACATGCTTAATGTCAAATGTTTAACACATGAACTGATTTGAAAAGTAATCGCACGTTTGAATCTGTTTTAAATATGTGAATTCCTGTAAAGAATCAGCGTTTACTGGTATGCCAGGTTCTGCGAACGTTGGTCTTGCATACATAGTCGCTGCTTCGACCGAAAAGGTTGTGCGGATGCACCTAAGCACATCACTAGCAGCATCTAGTAAAAAGAAAAAGCGAGACGTCGTGGTGCCACGTATGCAAATAGAAAAATCAGACTATGTAGACACCTGGAAACGCATAAGCTACCGAAATTTAAAAAAAAAAAATCTTCGCCCTGTTCTTCACTGCAGGCGAAAATACATAGTGCGCTACGTAGTGAAAAACACGCAAAGAAGCGATACACGTATTCAATTGATGTGTAGTGTCTAGTATAAATCATTCCGTTATCTTAAGTACTCACCTCTGTCCCGTTCATGACTCCCGTACTGAGGCCTTGGGCCATGAAAATCGCAACATTTCACCTGGAACTTTTCCTTTATTAGTGAACCATGCAATATTATCGACATGAGTTATCTCACTTACCTGCCACCGGATTTTATTTAAACCATTCGTAATTCATATCTGGAAAAACACTGAGTGCGGTAGACTGCGTGCATTGAAACTGCAGCTGTATGGATTCGGGGAAGTGCGTGTCTAAAGATACTCATTTCACTATGGTATACACAGACAGGCAAACATTACAAGACCAAAGAGGAGTTCTGCGACTTCAATGAAAGTTAGTAGGCGTATTTGTAAATTTGACAGACGTCAGTTCAAATTTTGCGCCAGTCGCATAGCAATGGCGCTAGTGGCGACCGAACTCCGGTCGGTTACGTGGCACTACCGAGAGGGTAGACCATAGAGTTGGGCGTAAGACTCCGGAGCATCGTGCTTCATCTGCAGCAGGTATTTGAGCAGCAGTTGGCACCACAGTGATACAACGTACTGTTACAAATCAGTTACTTCAATGACAGCTCAGAGCCAGACGCGTATACATTCCACTGACCCCAAAACTACCGCCATTTGCAACTAAAGTGACATCAGGCGAGACCTCATGGGCATGGTGGAGGTCTGTTGTGTTTTTAATGAATATTGGTTCTGCCTCGGTGTCAGCGATGGTTGTGCGTCGTTTGGAAGGAGGCCACTGGAGGACTTGCAACCAAACTGTCTGCATGCTAATCAAATTGGACCAGTACCTGCAATTACGGTCCAGGGTGCGATTTCTTATCACAGAAGGGCACTCTCGTGGTTCTCATGCAACCTGACTGCAAAAATGTTCATCAACAAATAATGAAGAAATTGAGAGAAGTTGGGAAGCAGAATTAGGACAAATTACACTGGGAGAAATGGAAGTAGCTGTGAAGAAGATGAATGTGGGGAAAGCCCCAGGACCCGATGAAATATCAGTGGACATGATAAGAGCAGCAGGTCCAGTGGGAATGAAGTGGCTGTATAGAGTACTATCAAGTGTGTGGAGAAATAGTACAATACCTGACGATTGTAGAGAAGGAGACATTGTCCCCATCTTCAAAAAAGGCAATAAAAGACTTTGTAAAAACTGCAAAGGAATAAGCCTCATGAATCATACAGCTTAGATTTTTGAAAGAATTTTACTGAATCGAATAAGTGAAAAGATAGAAAAGGAGATGAGTAAAGAACAGCATGGGTTTAGGAAAGGAAGAAGCACGATCGACCTGATATTTTCCATCCGTCAACTGATGGAAAAAAAAGTTGGGTGTATAACAAAAGGGTGATTATGGTTTTTATAGACATAGAAAAGGCATATGACTCAGTTAACAGGGAAAGACTCTGGGAAGAAATGAAGAAGATAGATATAGAAGGTGGATACATTAATGTAATAAAGACAATGTACAGAGGACACAATTGTAGAATTAGAACACCATTGGGGAACTCTGAATACTTTGAAATAAGACAAGGACTTAAGCAAGGAAGTATTCTATATCCTGCACCTTTTAATGTTGTGATGGAGAGAATGAATAGGTCAGTTAAAGATATAGTAAAAGAAAAAGACAAAAAGAGGATTTTTGCAGATGATATGGTAATATGGAGTGATAGAGGTAGATGTACAGTTACAGCTTGATGCGTGGAAGGACATAATGGAAAGGTATGGATTAAAAATAAATAAGGATAAGAGTGATGTAATGGTATTTGGAAGAGAAAAGGGATCAATGGAAATATTACCTTAATGGAGAACCCCTCAAAGTGGTAGAAAGTGTGGTGTCACCGCCAGACACCACACTTGCTAGGTGGTAGCCTTTAAATCGGCCGCGGTCCGTTAGTATACGTCGGACCCGCGTGTTGCCACTATCAGTGATTGCAGACCGAGCGCCGCCACACGGCAGGTCTAGTCCAGAGAGACTCCCTAGCACTCGCCCCAGTTGTACAGCCGACTTTGCTAGCGATGGTTCACTGTCTACATACGCTCTCATTTGCAGAGACGACAGTTTAGCATAGCCTTCAGCTACGTCATTTGCTACGACCTAGCAAGGCGCCATATTCAGTTACTATATGTCGTCTGAATAGATAATATTGTGAACCATGTACCTCCAAGAGCGACGTTCATCATTAATGGATTAAAGTTAAGTATCAAACTAATTACGTCCGCTTTCTGAATTCTAATTCCTTGTCATGTTCCACACCTCACGTCAGTATAGTCCTTCCCTCCTCACGCCAGCCTGCGTGAGCTAAAACGCGTGCATTTCGGCCTCCTCTAGTAACACGGTGTTGGCTCTTCTGCCAACAGAACAGAAAGTTTCACTTATTTAGGGAGTGCAATATCTAGGGATGGAAGAATAACCAACGAAATTAATAGGTTACAGAAGGGAGGCAATTTCTACCATACAATAAAACACCTGATTTGGAATAAGGAAGTTTCAGAAAAAGCAAAACTCTTGATGTATAAGAATTAGTACTTGCCTATTGTCACATATGGTGGGGAAACATGGACAATGACAGAAAGGGACTGGAGCAGACTGCAAGCAGGGAAAATGAAATTTCTCAGAGCAGTTAAGGGAAAAACAAGAATGGACAGAGTAAGGAATGTAGAGATTAGAAAGGACCTTAAACAAGCAAGTAAGAGAGAAGAAATTGAAAAAGAGAGATTAATATGGTACGGGCATGTTAAGAGGATGGTCCGCAGCTCGTGGTCGTGCGGTAGCGTTCTCGCTTCCCACGCGGGTTCCCGGGTTCGATTCCCGGCGGGGTCATGGATTTTCTCTGCCTCGTGATGACTGGGTGTTGTGTGATGTCCTTAGGTTAGTTTGGTTTAAGTAGTTCTAAGTTCTAGGGGGACTGATGATCATAGATGTTCAGTCCCATAGTGCTCAGAGCCATTTGAACCATTTTTTGTTAAGAGGATGCATGGGCAGAGACTCCGCAGAATTGTGGAAGAACTAAAGATGGATGGAAAAGACCTAGATGGCGCCCTAGAACACGATGGAAAATGGGAGTGAGAAAATCTGTGGGAAGGAGAGGTGTGAGCTGGCAGGAAGTGGAAGAAGAATAGTGGTGGGAGGACCGAGCCAAATGGAGAGGACTCGTTAGCACCCAGACGCGGCAGTAGCTGGGGCGGGATCCGGATATAGATAGATAGTCTGGTGATTCTACATGTTGTACTGCCATTCATGAACAGCATTCCATGGGGTGTTTTCAACCAGAATAACGCTCGCCCACATAACTCTGTTGTATCCGATCATCATCTGCATTGTATCGACGTGTTGTGTTCGCCTGCTCGATCACCAGATTTGACTCCAATGGAGCACATATGGAACATCATCGGACGATAGCTCCAGCGTCATCCACAAACAACACTAACCGTCCATGTAGTGACCGACCAAGTGCAACAGGTTTGGAGCTCCGTCCCACAAAGTGACATCCGGCAGCTGTACAACGCAATGCATACACGTTTGCATTCAACATTCTGGAGGCTACACTCGTTACTGCTGTACCAGCATTTCACATTTGCAATTTTTATCTCTCGCTTACATTAACTTGGGGGTCTTGAATGTCAACCACTTAAATAGTTACCTAGATAAATATGTTCCCGAAATTTTATTACTCTACATTAATTATTTTTTGGTGTTGCAACTTTTGCATCAGCGTATTTGTGACTGATGCTTAACAGTCGGTAAAATCTCTGAAGGTCTACTAACATTTCTGGTCTGATTCTTGGTTACTGCAGTTCGCTGGATGAATGAACCCGGAAGAGTTGTAACTTTCCCCATTACCGACAAGTTTCAAAACAAGACAGCTCTGGCTGTGACAACACCATTTCTTGCAAAACACAGGGCATGTCACCGTCAATTACGGGCTGAACAGTCGTAAATTGAAGAGTCAACTAATGACAAAATAGTTAATTACAGAACGCATAAATTGCTTCAGGTCGGCACTCTTTCTAAAGAACTGTGGAATGTAATTAAGTGTCAACACTGCTACCGTGCCCCTGGGTTGCCCAAGACGGTGCATTTTCTCTGAATTAACGCCGGCTGAGTTTTGTTCAGAGACTAGACTAGTGGTTCCGTTAACAGAAGAAAAGGACCGTGGTGAAGTAGCTAGTCTTCAGGATTTGAGTAAACGATCAGATTTGAGAAAAAATACAACAAAATGTCAGTTCGTATCGTAGAAAACTGAGATAAATGGAGTAATATGATCATAAAAGAGGACTAAGGTGAGAGGGATTTCACCGTAGCATGAATTGTACACAGTAGGCTTCTATGCAATATCTAAACAATATCTGATGCGAAATCGGATGGTCTTCTGGATGGTTATCATTGTACGTAACGACCGGCCGCTGTGTGGCCGAGCGGTTCTTGGCGCTTCAGTCTGGAACCGCGCGACCGCTAGGGTCGCAGGTTCGAATCCTGCCTCGGACATGGATGTGTGTGGTGTCCTTAGGTTACTAAGGTTTAAGTAGTTCTGAGTTCTAGGGGACTGATGACCTCAGATGTTAAGTCCCATAGTGCTTGGAGCCATTTTTGTACGTAACGGAAGGAAGAATAGCATAGTAGCTTGAAACAGTTTCCGAGATGTGGAGAGCCACAATAAGAGAAAGAAATCAGAACTGTTCTTGCGTCTTCATACTGATGGAGAATGCTTTTATCACCAAGTATGTTGTTGCCCCGAATGGGTTTTCAATGTTTCCGCATTTACAGCCAACATTTTATGTTGTCTCAACAAACAGATGCTTTGTTTCAGAGTGGCTATGTAAACCACACATAGCTGTCGCGGTTACGAGGAAGACAGGTTCCCACATACAGGCCTATTCAGATTATCGTCATCTTTTACGATGGGACGTGGCGTAGTGGTTGAGGCATTGGATTTATATTCGGGAACAGAAGGGTCCACCATACACTTTTAGGAAATAGCTTTTGCTAGTCGAGGGTGGATAGTTTGTTTCACCAGTGTCGGCGCTTGTAATTTCATGCCGCACACACGGCTCATAGTCAACACTGCAATACGCAATTAATCCACACGATAGGGACCTCATATCGTAGCAAAATTCCATCTATCATCGTCACAGTAACCGTACTTTCGGTAATTTGATTGTAAGTTTTTGTGTGACCAAACGTAAATACCTACTCGGTAAATACAGTCCCACAGCTACACTAAAGGCAAGCAGGGAAAATGTACGCAAGCAGTTATACAAATGAAAATGTGAAAGCCGCAGCCGGCCGCTGTGACCGACTGGCTCTAGGAGCTTCAGTCCAGAACCACGCGGCTGCTACGGTCGCAGGTTCGAATCCTGCCTCGCGCATGGGTGTGTGTGATGTCCTTAGGTTAGTTGGGTTTAAGTAGTTCTGAGTTCTCGGGGACTGATGACCTCAGATGTTAAGTCCCATAGTGCTTAGAGCCATTTGAAAGCCGCATGCTTCAGAGATAAAAGCCTAAAGACAGCGTTGTCAATTGATACTGACTATTTACTTGAACAAAACCAACCGAAATGTATGGGTCACTTTCCGAATAGAGGAGGGAATATGAAAGATATGAGCAGTTTAGAGATGTCTTTGAATATAATCATCTGTCTTTCTAACACTGAGATCTGAGGAAGAGACATAGGTAGGTGTAATGCCATATCAGTTCCATCCGTATCTACATCCCAATCTGTCACGTTCAAGACACGAAGTGCTCAAAAATACAGCGTCTCTTTATGAACGTTTCTCAGAATAGGGAAGCCGATGCCCTAAACAGGTAAATAAAGTACGTAGTCGTAGCTTCAGTAAGAGAATCCTTTACGAAGAGAAATATAAGCTCATTAACAGCCTCCGACACTGAGACAACATTGTACTGTTTTCCTTATTCTTTTTTTTTTCTTTCTTGAGACCCTAAAATCTCATAAAATGCCTCTGTGACTTAGAATGAATATCGGTTGCAACCATATGGGCATCATCAAAAGTATTACACGAACATGATGATTGCGTCATGGAAGAAGAGTATTGTATAACAAACTTTCTAAATTTTCTTGTCGAAAGTGCTTTACATGCTACGTGGAAAAAAAATAGATATGTGGGTGACACGAGGTAAAGGCCATGAATTGCTAGATATACTACGTAAAACAAACCAGCAGCGGACATGCACGGAACGACAGTTGGAGCTGCGGGCACAAGGCACCACATCCGGGAGGAGATAAAGCATCTTCGCGGTAGTGGCCTTAACGACAGCACGTGAGGCAAAAGCATTTAGCCCTAACGACCTGTCTTTAAAATACAAATTGCTCTCTATTGGCGTCGTTGAAGAAAACTATGAAAACTTCCTGTAAAATAAGTACATGATATAATCAAGAAAAAACGGTTACTTTTTTCTTTCGTGTGAATGATAGATATGGGATCGCGCCTTACACTTTCATCTTGCATTACCTTGTTGAGAATGTTACCTCCTTAACAGTATGTAGAGACAGTCCGGTAACGTTGAGCTGTTGCCATAACTGTGGTTCAGATATTGACACGTGGTTAGAGGGATATCCTTTTTATTGTGATAACGCTTCTTTCAAGTCTGCTGGTTACAATTACGATAAATCACCTTAAGTATATTACTGTGTGGAGAGAATGTTGTAGCTGAGTAGCAAGATCTTAACGATTTGCACACGGAAGGGTATTGTTACATATAAAGCCAAGATTCAGTAAGTTTACTCCCAGTCTTATGACAATTATTTCCAGCCTCATAACCGCAGATCACTTGACGCAAGAGTGTTCTGTTTAACTTATTTGACACACTCCAAGCACGAAAATTACCGTATCTGCTCTTATGAAGTTATTTCTTTTAATTATACACTTAGCGTTGGCAATCTGTTTACGATCTTCGTGATGAGGTGGCGTAATGGTAAAAAAAACTATATTCTCATTCGAGAGAGGCATTATTCAAATACACGTAACACGATTCTTATTCAAGGGTTTTCGATACCAAATGGTTTTGGGCGAGTGCCAGGATTGTTATTTCAGAATTACAATGGCTCATTTACTGTCATGAAATCTCAGCACGTGCTTCGTCTGTAATGAACTCGACGAAGGAAGAAACTTTAAAGGCTAGAACTTGACTGGAAATATGTTTGCACGTGGGACCTTGGTTAACTGTCCAGAATCCATGGCCGGATGGTC
This sequence comes from Schistocerca americana, assembly GCF_021461395.2. NCBI lineage: Eukaryota > Metazoa > Arthropoda > Insecta > Orthoptera > Acrididae > Schistocerca > Schistocerca americana. The sequence continues at coordinate 105,399,996 of NC_060120.1, forward strand.
AGAATGGGGGACTGGAGTAGTGGAGTGTTACCCACATGCCCTTCCAAAATTGCGTCCTCTCAGTGACGACTGACTACCGTATCAGCTCGGCAATCAGAGCACAACATTGAGAGCGGAACAAACAGGCGGTAGAGATTGCGCCTTGTAATAGTGTTGCCGGAAGCTGCCACGAGGAATAATAGATAAGTGTAGCGCCGCACAGATAAAAATTGTTCTTTAAAGTCTTACATATTGCCATAATAGTAGTTTGCGACCTTATAAATTTTAACATAGTTTCTTACGTCCAGTACTGCTTTAAAATTACGCTGTTCACATTAGGGTTTCAGCACCTGCCTCTGATCATCAGAAGAGATGAATTGCCAACAGCTTCTTCAAGACATTACAATTCCAGCTAAGCATTCTCAACATCATAAAATCATTATAAGGTATCTAAATGAATACATCATATCGTTACAATTAAGTTTCTTTTAATACGTGACTATATGATGTATTCATTGACAGATCTAGTGACTTCATGATGTTCAGAATGTTTAACTGCAATTATTTTTTGACGAAGCAGTTAGCATATTAATCATAAAAGAAGATGACAATCGAATGCTGAAACTGATAATGTGAATATTATAATTTTTAAGCTATCTTTGACGTAATAAATGACTATACGGAAATTGTTCGTTCAAGTGGCACCTGTAAGTTTACTCTGGCAACTTGGGTAGCTTTCTGCTGTTGTCAGTTTGCTGGCAGCTGCGTCGGCGATTTCTTTAAACACTCTTAACTACGCAAAATATGGTAGAATAAGTAATGATCGACGGATGGCTGTGTCAAAAAATCTACGGGTACTGGGCACTGAATGCCGGCCTCTGTTTTGACCAGACCAGACTTGGGATTCTTCCTACACTTCGGTCAGGGCCCCTGAAGATGGCCTAATGCAGCGCCGAAACGGGTTTGCTTAAACAAGACAACTGGAAACTTAGCTGACTGAAAGATGTTTTGATTCGGCAGTTCATATATAATTCAATTAATTTTCACAGCGAATGACAAATTAGTTTGGAGGTTTCACGACAAATAGCTCTGAGTGTACTTGCGTATCGTCAATATCCCTAATAATAATCCTTCAAAATATATATCGAATTTATAAAGTCTTTTTTTCTCGCTGGATACGCCCATGGCCGTCGTAAATTATCACCGGCAAGCCGCAACTGGAGTTGCGGTCGTCTGAGCCATGAAATTATGCTGTTGGAAGTATTTCGTAACACAGCCCTTGACGGCTGTGGAACCTCTCACGGAGACCGGCAGCTTGCGCCAAAGGTAGTGTGTGTGGCGTGCAGCACGTTGTACTCAAGTTGACGGGGTCGACTACCGCCTGCCCCACAGTTCCTCGTCGTTTCTCGATCTGAGGACGGAAAGGATTTTTCCTCTGTCAACCCTTTCGTTATCCAGAAGGGCGTAGATGCCATAGCCGGATCTGTCAAACCTTGTACCAGGTTGCGTAACGGTACCTTATTACTAGAAACTGAGAGCGCCTTTCAGGCACAAAAACTGCTTCGGGCCACACTCCTGTACACGTTCCCTGTGCGGGTGGAGGCTCACCGAACTTTGAATTCGTCTCGTGGTGTGGTCTATACTAGATCCCTCGACGGATTGACTGACGAGGAGATTCAATCTTTCCTCGCTGAGCAGGGCGTGACGGCTGTCCATAGGGTCATGAAAAAGGTCAACAATGACCTTGTACCGACCCGGACACTTTTCTTGACCTTCGATAGTGTTAAGCTGCCATCGCGCATCAAGGCGGGCTACGAGGTTATTTCTGTTCGCCCCTATGTCCCGACACCTACGCGCTGCTACCATTGTCAGCGTTTCAATCACACTCGACAGTCTTGTTCCAATGCGGCTAAATGTGTCACTTGTGGCAGGGATGCCCATGAGGGTGACTGTCGACCTCCGTCTCCTCGTTGTGTGAACTGTCAGGGTGACCATGCCGCATCCTCCCGCGACTGTCCTGTCTATATGGAAGAACGCTGTATCCAAGAAATTCGGGTCAAAGAGAAAGTGTCCACTTCGGCTGCTCGCAAGCTATTGGCTAGTAGGAAGCCCACGCTGCTCCCAGCGGGGAAATACAGTACTGTCCTCGCCTCTCCTCGGACTACCCGGGAGGTAGCAACCCAGACATGCGATCTGACCTTCAGCACCACGGTCGTCCGTTCGGCCAGTGCTAAGATCGCGCGGGTCGACGTCTCCTCTTCCTCCCATCACCCCACAGACACCAGCCCCTTCATCAGCTTCTGCTAAGACGAAGACCCAGAAGTCAGATGCACAGGCCTTCAAGAAGGAACCGTCCCGTGCAGACTTCCTACGTACCTCGACCTCCCAGCCTTCCACCGGTACTTCCACCAAACGACCTTCCAAGAAGGCTCATAGGAAGCACAGTTGTCCTTCTCCGCTACGGCGCATTTCTTCTCCTGCGCCACCCAGCGGTTGCCGCCCCAGGCCGTCATCCGTTTCGCCTGGCCGCACCGCTGGTAGCCGAACATCTGGCCGTTCACCGGCGGAGGAAGCTCCCCCTCCCGGCCATCTTACCAAGATGGCCGATGAACCTATAGACCCAATGGACGATGACTGTCCGGCTACTGATAGCGGCGGCAGTGCTCGCTCGAAGCCAGGCCCTCAGCGGCCTTCGAGGTGACCCCTTCTTTCATCTTCATTTTCTTTTTACGATGGCACTTATTCACTGGAATATTCGCAGCATTCGCTCCAACCGAGAGGACTTGAAGTTGCTGCTCCGCTTGCACCGTCCGCTCGTCGTAGCCCTCCAGGAAACGAAGCTACGCCCATGCAATCAAATTGCCTTGGCACACTACACCTCTGTGCATTTTGACCTACCCCCTGTGGTAGGTATTCCGGCTCATGGAGGGGTTGTGTTGCTGGTCCGGGATGATATTTACTACGATCCCATCACATTGCACACCGGCCTGCAGGCAGTTGCCATCCGCATTACTCTCCCCACTTTTACATTTTCCATTTGTACCGTCTACACTCCGTCGTCATCTGCCGTTACCAGGGCAGACATGACGCAGCTTATTGCTCAGCTACCTGCCCCATTTTTGTTAACTGGAGACTTCAATGCCCACCATCCCCTTTGGGGCTCTCCGGCATCCTGCCCGAGGGGCTCCCTGTTAGCAGACCTTTTCAACCAGCTCAATCTTGTCTGCCTCTATACTGGCGCCCCTACTTTTCTTTCGGACACATCTCACACCTATTCCCATTTAGACCTCTCTATATGTACTACCCAACTTGCACGCCGGTTTGAGTGGTATGCACTTTCTGATACGTATTCGAGCGACCACTTCCCGTGTGTTATCCATCTTCTGCAGCATACCCCCTCCCCGTGCTCATCCAGTTGGAACATCTCCAAAGCAGACTGGGGGCTCTTCTCTTCCAGGGCGACCTTTCAGGATCAAACCTTCACAAGCTGCGATCGTCAGGTCGCACACCTCACGGAAGTCATTCTCACTGCTGCTGAATATTCCATCCCTCACCCTACTTCTTCTCCACGTCGCGTACCGGTCCCCTGGTGGACCGCAGCATGTAGAGACGCTTTACGTGCTCGTCGACGTGCTTTACGCACCTTTAAACGCCCCCCTACAGTGGCGAATTGTATCACTTATAAACGATTACGTGCACAGTGTCGTCGTATTATTAAAGAAAGCAAGAAAGCCAGCTGGGCTGCTTTCACAAGCACCTTCAACAGTTTTACTCCTTCTGTTGTCTGGGGTAGCCTGCGCCGGCTATCTAGCACTAAGGTCCACTCACCAGTTTCTGGCTTGATGGTCGCGAATGACGTCCTTGTGGCCCCGGAGGATGTCTCCAATGCCTTCGGCCGCTTCTTCGCAGAGGTTTCGAGCTCCGCTCATTAACACCCTGCCTTCCTCCACCGCAAACAGGCAGAGGAGGCTAGGCCACCTAACTTCCGCTCCTCGAATCGTGAAAGTTATAATGCCCCATTCACCATGCGGGAACTCGAAAACGCACTTGGCCGGTCACGGTCCTCCGCTCCAGGGCCTGATTCTATTCATATTCAGATGCTGAAGAACCTTTCTCCTGCGGGTAAAGGTTTTCTTCTTCGTACTTACAATCGCATCTGGACTGAGGGACATGTTCCCGCATGCTGGCGCGAGTCTATTGTTGTCCCGATTCCTAAACCAGGGAAGGACAAGCACTTGCTTTCCAGTTATCGACCCATCTCGCTTACCAGCTGTGTCTGTAAAGTGATGGAGCGAATGGTTAACTCTCGTTTGGTTTGGCTGCTCGAGTCTCGACGCCTACTTACCAATGTACAATGTGGATTTCGGAGGCGCCGCTCTGCTGTTGACCATCTGGTTACCTTGTCGACCTTCGTTATGAATAACTTGAAGCGGAAGCGCCCGACCGCGGCTGTGTTCTTTGATTTGGAGAAGGCTTACGACACCTGTTGGAGGGCGGGCATTCTCCGCACCATGCATACATGGGGTCTTCGCGGTCGCCTCCCTCTTTTTATTCGTTCCTTTTTAATGGATCGACAGTTCAGGGTACGTGTGGGTTCTGTCCTGTCAGACACCTTTCACCAGGAGAATGGGGTGCCACAGGGCTCAGTTTTGAGAGTCGCTCTCTTCGCCATAGCGATCAATCCAGTAATGGATTGCCTCCCAGCTGATGTATCAGGCTCCCTTTTCGTGGACGATTTTACCATCTATTGCAGCGCGCAGCGCACACGTGTCCTGGAGCGCTGTCTTCAGCGTTCTCTTGACCGTCTTTACTCCTGGAGTGTCGCCAATGGCTTCAGTTTTTCTGCCGAGAAGACGGTCTGAATTAACTTCTGGCGCTACAAAGAGTTTCTCCCACCGTCCTTACGACTCGGTCCCGTTGCTCTCACAATTCGTGGAGACAACAAAATTTTTAGGTCTTACATTTGACAGGAAACTTAGCTGGTCTCCACATGTGTCATATTTGGCTGCACGTTGTACCCGTTCTTTGAATGTCCTCCGTGTTCTCAGTGGTATGTCGTGGGGAGCGGATCGAACCGTCCTACTTCGTCTATATCGGTCGATCGTCCGCTCCAAGCTGGATTATGGGAGCTTCGTATACTCCTCTGCACGGCCATCCATCTTACGCCGCCTCAACTCCATACAACATCGGGGTTTACGACTTGCGATCGGAGCGTTTTATACTAGTCCCGTAGAGAGTCTTCATGCTGACGCTGGCGAATTGCCACTCACCTACCGGCGCGATATAATGCTTTGTCGGTATGCCTGTCGGCTACTGTCAATGCCCGACCACCCGTCTTATCGTTCCTTTTTTGACGACTCTCTCGACCGTCAATACGGGTTGTATGTCTCTGCCCTGCTACCCCCTGGAGTTCGCTTTCGTCGCCTCCTTCAACACCTTAATTTTTCACTCCCTGCAACCTTTCGAGTGGGCGAGAGCCACACGCCACCTTGGCTCCAGGCTCAGGTTCGCGTTCACCTTGACCTCAGCTCGCTCCCAAAAGAGGTTACCCCCGGTTCGGTCTACCACTCCCGTTTTGTCGAACTTCGTTCGAAGTTCGTTAATATGACCTTCATTTATACAGATGGCTCAAAGACCAATGACGGGGTCGGGTGTTCCTTTATTGTCGGGGCACAAAGTTTCAAATACCGGCTCCATGGCCATTGTTCGGTCTTCACAGCTGAGCTCTTTGCCCTCTACCAGGCTGTTTTTGACATCTGCCGCCACCGACATTCTGCTTATGTCATCTGCTCCGATTCTCTGAGCGCCATCCAGAGCCTCAGTGATCCGTATCCGGTTCACCCTTTCGTGCACCGGATCCAACGCTCTCTTCAGCAGCTGGTGGACGTCGGTTCTCCGGTTAGCTTTATGTGGGTTCCTGGCCATGTCGGTATCCCTGGGAACGAAGCTGCAGATGCCGCGGCCAAGGCTGCGGTCCTCCAGCCTCGGACAGCTTCTTGTTGTGTCCCTTCGTCGGATTATAGCAGGGTAATTTGTCGGCGCATTTTATCGCTGTGGCATGCCGATTGGGCTGCACTTACGGACAACAAGCTTCGGGCCTTGAAACCTCTTCCCGCGGCTTGGACGTCCTCCTCCCGCCCTTCTCGGCGGGAGGAGGTCGTTTTGGCCCGGTTACGCATTGGCCACTGCCGGTTCAGCCATCGCCATCTGCTGACGGCTGCGCCGGCGCCGTTCTGCCCATGTGGGCAATTGCTGACGGTCCGCCACATTTTAACGTCCTGTCCGGATTTTAACACACTGCGTTTTGATCTTGGCCTGCCATGTACTCTAGATGCCATTTTAGCGGATGACCCACGAGCAGCCGCTCGCGTTCTTCGTTTTATCAATTTGACAAACCTCTCTAAGGACATTTGATTATGCTGTTTTTTTAATCCTATGCCTGTCAGTCTGTCTTTTATCGTGTTTTCCCTTTTAGTTGTTGTTTTAAACTTGTACCTCGCGGTGCATTCTTAACGTAGTCTGGGCGCTAATGACCATTGAAGTTGTGCGCCCTAAAACCACAAAAAAAACCTGAAAACTGTGGTTCCAGTGTTGCGGAGTATCGAATTCGGTCGTCTTGATGAATGCATGCCTGTTGTTTTTATTATGAAATGAAACAAGAGTAGCCCATTCTGCAGTAAATTACCTTGGAGTGTATCTGCGTTGCGGACGTACACAAGATGCCAATTTATGAGATTTTTCATCCTCTGCATGGATTCGTACGATATGTTCCTTGTTTTATGTTAGTGGGGTAGCACCAGATTCTTCATACATTGCAGTAGGTGACCGCGTGTAAAAAGTAGAGACCATGTTCCCATTGGAACACTAGATCATCAAATGAAAATTTGAAGTATCGCTGTAGCAGTGAAACTATCACCGACTTTTCTTTCCTAGCAGCTTCTTGTATGACACTTTCTCTTGAAGAATCCCATTTAACTGGAAATCTTGTACATACAATTTAGTTGAATCAAGGATCGAGTGTTGTACGTTTGAAGTCGCTTTCTTTATAGACCATTGCTCTTCTATAACGGTTCCATTAATTCGACTAATATTCAACAATGAAGCGTACGAATGTTTTGAATGCCGTTCCTTTCACGGAAGAACTATATTTATACAATCACTACAGCGAAACAGTTTCTTTATTTTAGATAATATCTGGTGATTGATTCTCGTAGATGTAGTATTGCGTCTTGTATATGAGCATTCTCGTCGCATATGCGAACCACCCCTAAGTCTCATGTAATAATAGGGTTTTCCAATAAGCAGGTTCACGCACCATTTCGTTCACGCTCTTTAGAAGTTAATACAGTGAGTTGTTTTTTCATTCATGTATACATAATGCATAACCCCAATAATATAAGTATCCCAAACTTAGTATCTACAAACTTAAAACAACAATACTTCTGTAAATATCTGACCACCGATGTCGCGACGTTAAAGTCTTTCAAATTTTGTTTCACAAAATGTTTCTCACGAGGGAAAGTCATTCCTGTATCTGGCTGTGGGTGCATGAATACGAGTTTCTCTTGTGTGCAAATTACCTGGTGCTATATGCCTATGCACTCAAATATTCTGCAAACACACGACAGACCGTGTTCCTGTGAGACAAGCAAACATGTTACCTGTACTTATTATTCTGAGAAGCTGGTAGCGGAAAGCGTTGCGTTTTTCTGTTAGTGTGTGCTTCCGAGAACATCAGCGGCAGCAAGAAACAGTGAAGTAAGATGTGCGAAAGAAGTTAAAGAAACTGAATGACAACTGCAAAGCCATCTCGTTTAATGATTGTGCAATACATTAACGATCCTGGACTGGAACAACTTCATCGATAAATTTATTCTATTTAGGTCGTAAAATAAACGAGTTGCGAATTCGTGTTTCAATATTTTTGACACAACGGACTTTCAACTTATTTCTGCTTCGGGTGGCAGCCTATTTGTCTTTTCAGGTGACTGATGCGGCGTTTGTCAAGATTTATGTATAAGATGCGGTTCTCAAACTTGAAATTAGAATCCTGTTACCATGAAGTTCTGACGGTAAAAGGCTTGTGGCTAATGTAGCCCGAAAGCAACCTTCTTCGGATTCGAGTTCTTATCTAAATGAGACAAAGTTGCATTGAATGGCTGGAGGGTGAGGGGATGAGGATGTAACAGTGTGTTCACAGCGCACATATAAACAAAATATTGCCTCTCCCTTCTTTAAAATAGCACAGTTATCGCTTTGCAGCGCCACAGATAGTGTTGAACAAGTGCGAAGGGAAAATGTTTTCCAACACATGGCAGGGTGGTATAGCAATCAGTAATATACGATGAAGAAAGAAACAGGTAGTCGTGGCTGCAGGGGTGTATTAATTATTTATTTACCATTGACGGTTTTCGTCTGGTTCAGGCATTTTCAGAGTGGCTGGATATTAGATGATGATAGGGACATGGGATATCGAGCATACAGAACGTCCCAGCGTATAAATGTCCTCGTCAAATATTTTGATAGCTCGGTGTGCTTATTGAGGCATGCGACGTAGTCCAACGAATGCGAAACACGGTCAAGCGTACATAGATCTGTCATTATACACTCGGCTCACTCCTCGTTGTCTTCCCCTGTCCAGTACTAAGTGCTCATCACGGATATGGGCAACTACACCTCCGACATGGCTGCATGATTACAAGTCTATGTAGGCCTGAGCCGGCTGTGGTGGCCGAGCGGTTCTAGGCGCTTTAGTCTGGAACCGCGCGACCGCTACGGTCGCAAGTCCGAATCCTGCCTCGGGCATGGATGTGTGTGATGCCCTTAGGTTAGTTAGGTTTAAGTAGTTCTTAGTTCTAGGGGACTGATGACCTCAGAAGTTAAGTCCCATAGTGCTCAGAGTCATTTGAACCATTTTATGTAGGCCTGATCCTTTTTCTGTTCTCGTTGGACAACGTCGCATGCCTCAACAAAGACACAGCGCAATGTTTCCAAGTATTTGACGGGAGAACTTGTTTGCTGAGACGTTCTGTATGCTCGGTACCCTATGTACCTGAAAAAATCTGATATCCAACCAGTGTGAAGATGCCTACATCGGACGCGTCATTGGTAAGTAAATAATGAAGACATCCCTGCAATCAAACTGTCTGTTTCTTCAAAGTACCTTGGTGTAAGGAATCACTGCAGTTAGACATTTTGCCCTGTAGACGCCACATAATGTCAGAAAGAAGCTACTGTGTTCGGACGTGTCCACGGCACGGAGAATCAAACAGCCTATAATGTTGATCAGCGCGGGCTGGCCAACGTGTCTGCAAGCAGTGCACAAGAACAGTGGGCGTAAGACAATCCAAGGCGACATTGGCCGCAAACGGGTCTCACGTCTAGCCTGTGACAGTCGCTTTCAAGCCAGACAGGAACGGCTGTTGTCAGAGAATAAGGGTCCACTTCAAGCAGTTTCGAGCGAACATGCGAACATTGCGAAGTGACCTGCATGCCTTGGACATATTGGAGTCGGACACCTTGCAAACTGTCTTTGCTCTCGTCAGCACATAAAGCAGCAGGTCTCCAGTGAGTCAGAGACAGGCCTGGATAATAGATGCCTGGAAGCGTACAGTTCAGTCTGACAAGTCGTGGTTCTAAGTTTTTAAATGCTGCAAGAGGTAAAGAGCTCCGGCGTTTAACCGGCTGCAGGTAGTTCTGGGACGGTTTCAGGGTACTTTTCCTAACACCGGGGTCAACTCAATCAAGCGAACATCAACCAAGATATTAATTTCTCATACTCGAGTTCAGTCGTACATAATTTTTTGAGAGACATCATGGTCACCGTTGACTGTGGAAAAACTACGTATTTCACTTTTTTGTGTGCCGGTCTTTGGGACTTAATCATGTGGTACTGCAAGAGATTTTGCTTCAGCACATGTCAGACTTCATAAATCTTGCGACATACATACATGTAAGACTTAGCTTTGACGAAGCATGTATACGAAGTGTGTTCAAAAAGTATCGGGAATACTGTAATTTTCACGTGGTGTATTAGTCAATTCGCGCGATTTTTCATTGTTATGTTGGTAAACATGTCTGAAACGTATATGGTAGCCATATTGGATATTTACTCTGTCGTCAGCTGTCAAGAATGTTACATATTAGTTTACGATTAATAATTTGTTTTTAAAAATGGATCAGAGAATTTTCACTACATTTTGCTACAAAAATGGAATAAAATGTAATTATGATTTAGAAATGTTGAATAGTGCTTTTGGTGAGTCTGTTGTGAGCAAAACAATGGATTACGAGTGTTGTAAGCGTTGCCAAGGCGGCTATGAAGCAGTTGAAGATAACGAACGTTCACGTCCCAGCACATAAACAAGCGATGAAAACGCGAGGGAAATGTTCATGAACCATCGCCGAAGCACAATTGAAGAAGTTGATGATGCAGGCATATCAATTGGCTCATGCCATGAAATCTTTTCGGATGTTTTTGGTATGGAAAACGTGTGACAGCAAAATTTGCGCCGAAGTTGATGAATTTCGGGCAAAAACAGCGGCGAATGGAAATTGCTCAGGAGTAGTTAAATGAAGTAAACAACGATGCAGACCTACTGGAACGTGTCGTAACAGATAAAGAAGCACAAGTTTGTGGCGCTGACGTTAAAACAAAGGTTCGGTCGTCCTAATAGAGGCAGTCTGGATCGCCAAAACCGAAAAAAGGTCGGCAAAAACGATGTGAAGGCTCTCCCCGCTGTTTTATTCGATTTTAATGGAGTAGTGCATTATGAATTCTTGAAAAAAGTTCAGTCTGTCAGTGAGTACTGCCTAAAAGTTCTTCCCCTTTCGGAAAGCAAAAAACACCCGATTTGTAGCGAAAGAATCCATAGCTGTTCACCACTTGCTCACACTTCATTGCTCTTTCGTTAATTTTTGGCGAAAAACAACGCTATAATGATAACGCAGTCTCCATATGCGCCAGATATGGTGGGTCGATGTGACTTTTTTTCTGTTTCCAAAAATAAAAAGAACGTGAAAGATCCATCGCTTTACAAGCTTAGAAGAGATAAAAAGCACATACCTGAAAGAGCTAAGCGCTGCCCCAAAGAGCTCCAGAAGTGTTTCGGGAATTGGAAGAAGTGCTGGCATAAGTGTAAATTATCGAATGGGGGAAAACTCTGAAAGAGGTAACATTAAGATAGACGAATAAAGAAAATTGTTTAAAAAAAATGAAAATTCGCAATACTTTCTGAACACACCTCGTAGAAGTCGGAAAATTTTAAAAGTATGACATGTGATGAAGCAAGGATCTTTCTCACTGTCTTTCGTAAATGAACCAAGATGTTTTTCAGCATTTTCGGAGTCTGAGTATTGTCCTTCCTTCCGTCTACATCATATGCTGTGGACACTCCTAAGATGAGAACAGTCACGTTGCACGCATACGTTTCTCGTTTGACGAACATCTTGGCTTGGCACTTCGACTGGCCCACCAAATCACCCGACACTAATTCCGTAGGAACAGACATCAACAGTTTTCACCGACCCGATATGTCATGCAGGTGCAGGTGTACTGATATCGCAACTATTCCCGTACTGATCGGAAAGTCATCCCTGACGCTGTTTATAAACATACATACAATTAAAACGAGTGTTACCTGTGGGTAAGATACCAGACTCCAGAATTTCAGTTGAAAGTAAAGCATTAGACTCTTCGGCGGAACAGGAGAGTTAACATCCAACATGTCACGAAGGAAAATCTCGACACATCACCACGCTACGCACTAGAGGTTTGTCAATCGGAGGCGTTCGACGAATGTACTAAATCCAAAGTGATATGATGCGGACATGGAATCGATTCCAGTTGACAGGTAGTGTCGAGGAATTAACCGGACAGGCCAACCACGTCAGACAGCTGCACAGATTGATCGATATCTGCGACTTTTGAGTCAAAGCAACTGTGGGCTGCAGGCTCCAGAAACGATTTCGGCTTGCGAAGAGGCTACAGGACGTCGTGTACCGCAGCAAACGGTTAGGAGACGATTACATGATGCTAATCTCCATTCTCGACGACCATGGCGAGCATCACAGCGTACACACCACCATTATGGACTCTGTTACAGCTCTTTGTACGCTGATAATTGCAGACAATGTGCTTGTGACCGAGCGAGGTGGCGCATGGTTAGCACACAGGAATCGCATTCGGGAGGATGACGGCTCAATCCCGCGTCCGGCCATACTGATTTAGGTTTTCCGTGGTTTCCCTAAATCGCTCCAGGTAAATGCCGGGATGGGTCCTTTGAAAGAGCACGGCCGACTTCGTTCCCCGACCTTCCCTAATCCAATGAGACCGATGACCTAGCTGTCTGGTATCATCCCCCAAACAACCCAACCCAATGCGCTTGGAGGCAGCCTTATAATTTCAGAAGCGTCCAACACTGTGTCCCTTAAGTGCAACAAGGTGGAAGTAGTAATGGGTTGATGCTCTGGGGTGGCGTTATAAGGGGTCTCTCGTGGTTGATGAGAGCCATCAGTGTCTACAAACAATAGTGGGACCGTATCGCCGACATTCTGGTGACAATTTCATTTTGATGGCTGATAACTCATGTGCTCGTCGTGCTGTTCTCCTAAACTCGTTCGTCCATCATGCTAGGACCACCAGAATGGAGTGGTATGCCTGTTCCCTGATCGTGAGCCCATTCCAGCATGTGTGGTGTAGACTGAAACGAGCTGTTTTTGGACTTAGACATTGACAGCGACCACGCACTCTGTCCGACTTACGCATAATCGACATTGAAGAATGGCACAGTTTGGACCAGGGCTCGCTTGATGATCTCATGGGAGGAAGGGGACGTTCAAGCACCATTTGAGGTTGCCCAGAATCACTGGGCATCGCTGTTCATTCCGTCCACCAGTGTCCTGCAATTGTTGTTCACTTCACCGACGAAAGCAACGTCGCCAGCGAATCTAATCATTGATATCGTTTCACCTTGAATTTTAATTCCACTCTTGAACCTTTCTTTTATTTCCGTAATTGCTTCTTCGATGTACAGATTTAACATTAGGGGCGGAAAACTACTCCATGTCTTACACCATTTTTAGTCCGGGCAATATGATCCGATTTTACAGCATTGAATACTGCGTGCAGTGGAGGAACAGTTCCAAGACGTTGATTGTATCAGCATGACGATGCACCCTGTCAAAGGAGCATCTAAAACGCAACGCTTTGTGGACAATAATATTCTAGAAATGGTATTTCATTCATAGTTGTTATTTTCCAGCAACTGTAGCATATATTTCAGGATAAAATTCAGTCGTCAGTTGTAAATGTATTCTTATTAAGCTTTACAGTTTTCAACATTTGTCATAATCAACTTCGCTCTCAAAAATTCCAGGACATGTTCAGATTTGCTTGGACATATGCAGGATTTGACGGTCTACACATCGAAAAATTTGAAAACGTTAAAAAAATATGTTTTGACAGAGCACAGGGAATACTGTGCGACTGTGAAACTGTTGCATTCATTTGTTGCAGTTTATGTGACAAACTCTTAAGTTTTCATCACTTTTTTGGGAGTGATTATCACATCCACAAGAAAACCTAAATGGGGTAAAGTAGAAGAACCTTTTTACTCATTCGCCAAGTGTACAAGTTAGGTGGGTCGATAACAAATTCCTTTCATGTGACGCACATGCCGTCACCGGTGTCGTATAGAATATATCAGACGTGTTTTCCTGTGGAGGAATCGGTTGACCTATGACCTTGCGATCAAATGTTTTCGGTTCCCAATGGAGAGGCACGTCCTGCGGTCGCAAAACACAGACACCGAACTTATTGCAGTGAACAGAGACGTCAGTGAACCAACGGACAGATCATAACTTTGCGAAAATAAAGAAAGTAAACTTTTCACTCGAGGGAAGACTTGAACTAAGGACACATCGTTCCACACCTGTTCACGGGACCACGGCGCTCCTGAGCTCACACTATCCTCGATATTGCCTATCTTGCGCATGGACTACTCAGTTTTTATATTTTGCTTATTTTTTTCATAGTACCACACAACTTCTTCCTGTTTTCTCGAGTGATCTGTGTTCAGTTTTTCAAGGCCCATCCACTGTGCCAGCTTATAACTAAATTTGAGGGGGGGAGGGGGGATCCGCAGCTCGTGGTCGTGCGGTAGCGTTCTCGCTTCCCGCGCCTGGGTTCCCGGGTTCGATTCCCGGCGGGGTCAGGGATTTTCTCTGCCTCGTGATGACTGGGTGTTGTGTGATGTCCTTAGGTTAGTTAGGTTTAAGTAGTTCTAAGTTCTAGGGGACTGATGATCATAGATGTTAAGTCCCATAGTGCTCAGAGCGACTCGCATGACAGCAGCTGGTGGTCACGTGGCGGCTGAGCCACGGAGGACGCCGGCGAAAGAGAAAGTGTCGGCCACGGGGCCAGCGCCGCACTGCCTCACTGTGTCGAGGTCACGCCGCAGCCGCTCCTCCCTACACCTGCCTAGGCGGCCGGCTGGAGACCAGCCGATCTACAGGTCACCACCAGCAGCGGCAGAGGTGCTCTAGATGAAGTGAAGGAGCCATCTACTGGTGCCCACACCTACCACGACATTTGTAGTTGGTTTTCGTTTGCTACCAGTTAAGTGGACCGATAAGGAACTGCATTTTCCAGTCGCCTTAATTTGACCACTTGCCAAAAGCCTGAAGAACCAACGTTCATAGCGCTGACCACTGCGAGACGTGCAGAAAGATCGCCCATTAGGTTCTGGAATATATCGACAGGGATGTGGAACCATGCCGACTTCAGTGCCCTGGCCAGATGCGCTAGGTTTCTCGGTTAGAGATTTGTGGTGCGTACAGCAAGATTGAGGTGGTTCCATAAATTCTCGATTGAGTTCAAATCCGGGGACTGCAGTGGCCAGAGGAGTACAGTATACTAACCCTTTTTTTCGAATGATACCTTGCGAAACATGGATGAAGGGTATCAGACGGATGCCATATTCCTTGACTTCCGGAAAGCGTTTAACTCGGTGCCCCACTGCAGACTCCTCACTAAGGTACGATCATATGAGATTGGTTCCCAAGAACGTGAGTGGCTCGAAGACTTCTTAGGTAATAGAACCCAGTACGTTGTCCTCGATGGTGAGTGTTCATCAGAGGTGAGGGTATCATCTGGAGTGCTCCAAGGAAGTGTGGTAGGTCCGCTCTTGTTTTCTGTCTACATAAATGATCTTTTGGATAGGGTGGATAGCAATGTGCGGCTGTTCGCTGATGATGCTGTGGTGTACGGCAAGGTGTCGTCGTTGAGTGACTGTAGGAGGATACAAGATGACTTGGACAGTATTTGTGATTGGTGTAAAGAATGGCAGCTAACTCTAAATATCGATAAATGTAAATTAATGCAGATGAGTAGAAGAAAGAATCCCGTAATGTTTGAATACTTCATTAGTAGCGTAGCTCTTGACGCAGTCACGTCGATTAAATATTTGGGCGTAACATTGCAGAGCGATATGAAGTGGGACAAGCATGTAATGCCAGTTGTGGGGAAGGCGGATAGTCATCTTCGGTTCATTGGTAGAATTTTGGGAAAATGTGGTTCATCTGTAGAGGAGACCGCTTATAAAACACTAATACGACCTATTCTTGAGCACTGCTCGAGCGTTTGGGATCCCTATCAGGTCGGATTGAGGGAGGACATAGAAGTAATTCAGAGGCGGGCTGCTAGATTTGTTACTGATAGGTTTGATCATCACGCGAGTGTTACGGAAATGCTTCAGGAACTCGGGTGGGAGTCTCTAGAGGAAAGGAGGCGTTCTTTTCGTGAATCGCTACTGAGGAAATTTAGAGAACCAGCATTTGAGGCTGACTGAAGTACAGTTTTACTGCCGCCAACTTACATTTCGCGGAAAGACCACAAAGATAAGATAAGAGAGATTAGGGCTCGTACAGAGGTATATAGGCGGTCATTTTTCCCTCGTTCTGTTTGGGAGTGGAACAGGGAGAGAAGATACTAGTTGTGGTACGAGGTACCCTCCGCCACGCACCGTGTAGTGGATTGCGGAGTATGTACGTATATGTAGATGGTGTTCTTCAAGCAATGCGGATACGCTACGAGCTGTGAGATACTTCGCATTGTCCTGTTGTTAGACGCCATCATGCTGAGAAATGTCCGCCCCCGGTAGCTGAATGGTCAGCGTGACAGATTGTCAATCCTCTGGGCTCGAGTTAGATTCCCAGCTGGGTCGGGGAATTTTCTCCACCCAGGGACTGGGTGTTGTGCTGTCCTCATCATCACCGTGTCATCGTCATCGACTGCAGGTCGCCGAAGTGGCGTCAAATTGAAAGACCGTCATCCGGCGAACGGTCTATCTGACGAGGGGCTCCAGCCATACGATTAAATAAATAAATGCCGGGGAATAGCAAAATGTATGGTGGGGGGAACATGGTCCTCAAGGATAGATGTTTGCTTGTGTTTATCCACGTACCTTCCACAACACGAGATCACCCACGAATCGCCATGAAAATATTCCCCAGGCCATAACGCTTTCTCTTCCGACCTGGACCCTTCCGACGATTCTTGCAGCGTGTTTGCTTTCGGACGTTTCATGTCGTACAAGCCAACGGCCACCTGTCCAATTGAGCATAAAATCTGATTTACATGAAAATGCCACCCGTTTCCACTCAGTGGACGTCCAGTTGACGGTATTGGCATACAGATTCCAGCCTTCGTCGCCAACGGCTATCAGTCGCCATGGGTGCATGAAACAGGCTCCTGCTACGGAGGCCTAGACGCAGCAACGTTCGTTGCCCCTTGGTTCATCTGGACGGTCAGTTGCTCAACAGTTGCGCGTTTATTCACCCGTACACATCTCCCCTTCCGTCGTTCACCCTGTCATCTATGGCTCTTGGTGTCCACACTTGCCTCGGCGCAGATTTGGATAGCGCCATTTTGCTATGCACAGAATAGCCGCGGCGACACGCGCAGTTCATAAACTTAGCCCTTTAGGAAATGCTGAGACCCTTGGCCCAAAAGCCAAGCCCTTCTAGACGTCAGATAAGTCACTATAGTGCAGGAAGTGCAGCATTGAGGCAACGACTGCCCGGTTTTTTGCATCCCCGACACGCTTCATATACCCTCCGGTGCTAGTGCTCCCACCTACCGTCTGTGCGTGGTTATTGCAAGTTGTCGTCGAACATGGGTAGTGGTCACATTAATATGATTAGACAGCGTAGATCCTTCGCAGAATCGTAGAGGACCGGAGTATGTCGATAACGGTAGAAGGAGCAGGCTGATGGGATATGTTTCGAGACAACAGGGAAAACTTTCACGGTACGTTTTGAAAACTACAGGGAAGGTAGAGATAGAAATATATACAACACATTATCCAGAATGTTGGGTGCTGAGAGTGACAACTTGCTTCTAATGTGAAAAAATGTGAAGTATTGCAAATCAGCAGGAAAATTCCTATAAGGGATCACAGTACCACATTAGTGGTCCTCTGCTTGACACAGTCACATCCATTAAATATTGGGGCGTAACTTTTCTAAAACATGAAATGGTACAAGCACATAATGTCAACTGAAGGGGAGGCGAATGTCTGACTTAGGTTTATTGGGAGAATTCTAGAAAAGTGTTCAACTGCAAAAGACGCGGCGCACAGAACACTTGCGCGATTCGTCTTGGGTATTGCTCGAGGGTTTCGGATCCCCATCTGGTTTAAAGGAAGACATTAAAACACTTTGGGGCCATGCTGCTTGATTTGTAAAGGGTAGATTCGAGAATATTACGGAAATCCCAGGAGGCAACACGACGCCTTTGAGTGTGAACCCTTTACTACCTTGCCTTTGTGCGGCCTTCATTCGCTTTCTTAAGACACTACTCCAGCCTCTCTCTATCGCCGTAAGTTTCTCAATCTTCGCACACAACTTGCCGATAGTACATTTGTGTATAATGATGGCTCTCGGACTGACCGTCGTATCGCTTGTGACTTCGTCATTGGCACCGACGATTTTCGCCATCGGCTTTCGGAACGCTGCTCGTTATTTACGGCAGAGCTATTCTCCCTGTACCAGGTCACGCAGTACATCCGGAGACAAGCTTTTCAATTGCGTCATCTGCTCCGATTCCCTCAATGCCCTTCAGAGCGTCTGTGTGCTGTACACCGTCCATTCCTTAGTGCAAAGGGTCAAGGAAAGGTTTTACTTGCTCGCTCTTGATGGAGCCACTGTGTTTATGTAAGTTCCTGGTCACGTCGGTCTGGCGGGAAAACTAGGCCGCTGACGCTGCTGCCAAGGCTGCAGTTCTCGTATCTCGGCCCGCTAGTTCTTACATTCTCCCCGATGATCTCTGTGTTGCCGTGTGTCAGAAGGTGGTGTCACTTGGGCATCACCACTGGTCCTCCGTTCATGGGAACAGCTGCGGGGAATTGAGCCTCTCCCAGCGGCTTGGACTACCTCCTCTCTGCCCTCTCGCCGCGTGGTTGATTATTGCACACTGTCTTTTTAGCCGTCGCTGCTTGTTAAATGGTGCTCCCCCACCACTTTGTGCTCATTGCGCTCAACCTTGGACGGTCCGGCATTTGCTGACGGAATGCCTTTTTTTTTTTTAACTACTTACGTCCTCATCTATGTTTACCGTGTGAGTTATCGGCCGTTTTAGCGAACGACGCGCGAGCTTTAGGATAAGTAAAGGCATCAGAGAGGCAGTTCTGACCAAGAAAGAAATGATCTTATTCAAAATGGTGTAAGACAGGCCTACATTCTTTCTCCCCTTCATTCTGTACATCGAAGAACAAAAGCCACAAATAAAAGAAAGTTTAAAGAGAGGGATTAAAATTCAGGTGAAAGCATATCAATGATAAGATTTGTTGACAACATTGCTGTCCTCACTTAAGGTGAAGATATACAGAATCGAAATAAATGGTTGTAGCTCCGTCGTAAGTTCATTTAAGAAGTATCTCATTTCTTCCTTCACGGTGACTAGTTTGGGACAGCTATGTCCATTTTCAGACCATCCGTATCGCGTGACAATACAGGCGAAATCGTATGTACAAAAGCTACCCCTGCAACGACGATCAAAGCAGTCGCAGGTTTTGAACATAGACTTTCGCCTGCATTGTAGCACGGTAGGGATGCTTTGAAAACGGACATAGCTGTCCGAAACTAGTCACCATGAAAGCTAAAAAAAGATACTTCTTAATTGAACTTATGACGGAGCTGTAACCATTTATTTCAATTATAAAACAAATTGCGGACCTATTTTTCACATTCAGAATTCTATAGGTTCGTGAATTACAGGATACTTTGAATGGAATGGTAAAATGAGTACAGAATATGGCTTGAGAATAAGCCGAAGAAAGACGGAAGTGATGAGAAGTATCAGAAATGAGAACAGCGAGACATTTAGCATCAGAATAGTGTATCACGAAGTAGACGCAGTTCCAGAATTCTGCTGTGTAGGTAGCCAAATAACCTGTGTTGGAGGGAGGAAGGAGCACATAAAAAGCAAATCAGCACTGGCAAAAAGGAACATTTCTGGCCAAGAGAAGTCTACTAGTATCATAGACCTTAATTTGAGGAAAAAATTTCTGAGAACACGTTTGGAGCGCAGCAGAGTATGTTAGGGATACGTGGGCTGTGGGGAAAACCGGTGCACAATGCAATCGAAGCATTTGAGAGGTGCTGTGTCCACCAAACAAGACACAGCCAGGGCAAAAGCACCCATAGGCGAAATGGCGACAGTGCTATAGAGAGTCGCCACTGGCGCGAGTTCCACCGGCGCCACGGGCGGCGCTGAGGATGAAGATATCGACTTCGCCTCGGCCAATTGCCGGTCGAGTACAATCCGCCGATTACCGGACAACGGACGGAAGCCCATTCGGAAGATACAAGAGCAGCTCTCGCCCATTTGGTTATAGATGATCGTTCAGGGCTAACGTAGTGAACTCTTAGATGTATAGATGTGACTAGTTTCGGACACCTACGTCCATTTTCAAACCAATCCTATCAGTTGTAAATTGCATTTGTTATGTACTCTGTTTACCTACGATTATTTGCGCTTAGCCATTGAGGGCCTTTTTTGTTATATATTACAACCAGTGTTGCAGACTTACAATTCAACATGTCACAAAGATAAGTAAACCTTGTCAAGGCATTAGTGTGAGTTTGTTGCTAATACCTATCCGGTATCTTGACCCCGGGGCGAAGGTGTGTAATAGTGGCAAGGAGATATTGTCTTAGAGGTGAACTGCACCAGAAGCCGTTTTACGAACTCAGAAACTCGACCTACCGTAACTATAGTGGCAACTCGGTCTTCACAGCAGTAGCGACGAGGCCATTACAAAACTGGTGACAAGGGCTTACAAAATGATGTAGCAGAAGAATGTTGAAAGTAAGGTAGACTGATAAGGTAAGGAGTAAGATGATTCTCTCCAGAATCATCGAGGAAAGGAACATACGGAAAACACTGACAAGAAGGGACAGGATGATGGGACATCTCTTAAGATATCAGGGAATAACTTCCACGATAGTAGAGGAAGCTGAACTGCAGAGGAAGGCAGATACCGGAATACATCTAGCATATAATTGAGGAAATAGGTTCTAATTCCTACTGTGAGATGAAAAGGTTGCCACGGGAGAGGAATTTTGTGGCAGGTCGCAACAGACCAGTCAGAAGATCGAGGACTCAAAAACTTATGTTAAGTATAATCCACAGCTTTTTTCTTTTTTTTACGATGAATGGTGAGCAAGCAGTAAAGGAAACAAAAGAAAAATTCGGAGTATGTATTAAAACCCATAGAGAAGAAATAAAAACTTTGAGGTTCGCCGATGACATTGTAATTCTGTCAGAGACAGCAAAGGACTTGGAAGAGCTGTTGAACGGAATGGACAGTGTATTGAAACGAGGATATAAGATGAACATCAACAAAAGCAAAACGAGGATAATGGAATGTAGTCGAATTAAGTCGGGTGATGCTGAGGGAATTAGATTAGGAAATGAGACACTTAAAGTAGTAAAGGAGTTCTGCAATTTGCGGAGCAAAATAACTCAAATGGCTCTGAGCACTATGGGACTCAACTGCTGAGGTCATTAGTCCCCTAGAACTTAGAACTAGTTAAACCTAACCAACCTAAGGACATCACAAACACCCATGCCCGAGGCAGGATTCGAACCTGCGACCGTAGCGGTCTTGCGGTTCCAGACTGCAGCGCCTTTAACCGCACGGCCACTTCGGCCGGCAGCAAAATAACTGATGATGGTCGAAGTAGAGAGGATATAAAATGTAGACTGGCAATGGAAAGGAAAGCGTTTCTGAAGAAGAGAAATTTGTTAACATCGAGTATAGATTTTAGTGTCAGGAAGTCATTTCTGAAAGTATTTGTATGGAGTGTAGCCATGTATGGAAGTGAAACATGGACGATAAATAGTTTGGACAAGAAGAGAATAGAAGCTTTCGAAATGTGGTGCTACAGAAGAATGCTGAAGATTATAACTAATGAGGGGATATTGAATAGGATTGGGGCGAAGAGGAGTTTGTGGGACAACTTGACTAGAAGAAGGGACCGGTTGGTGGGACATGTTCTGAGGCATCAAGGGATCAAAAAATTTAGTATTGGAGGGCAGCGTGGAGGGTAAAAATCGTAGAGGGAGACCAAGAGATGAATACACTAAGCAGATTCAAAAGGATGTAGGTAATGGTTAGAGTTGTCGACTGCACTCTGGAGCCCTGGCTCGCGCTCTGCAGAGGTTGCTGTGGTGCTAATCTGCAATGCTGCTGCGGAGACACGAGGCGAGTTGCCTCACGCTGGCGCGGCCGCCCGGCACGTGTTCGGGTTGGGAGAGTGCGCGGGCCACGGCTGCGAGGTAGCTGGCTGGCTAGCACCTTGAGGACCGGCGCGACCGCTCTCGAGCCGCGCGTGCCCATGGGGCAGCCGCTCCTGCCAGAGGTTGCCGTCTCCAGCGGCAGTTTCAACCTGCAGGGGACACGTTCTTACCAAGGAATGATGCAGGTGCACCCAGCAGCCGACTAGTGCCCATAGAATTTTCTTCGTTATACACTGCCCGAAAAAAAAAAAAAACTCTTTTACTGGTTTCCAGTTAAATCAAAATTCATTTTTTCAAAAGCTGATATGGAGTACATGAAACGATTACATTTACATATCAATAGCACAAGCGATTCTGTGGTACCACGTATCGACCCATGCTTAAACACCCACATTAGTATTTGGTGTAGCCTCCACAGGCGGCAATGTACGCGGTGCCTCTGACATCCAGTCAGTCGTGTAGAGGGCGATACTGTCCTGGGATACGTCATCCCTCGCCTGCTCGACCTGTTCACGTAGTCCTGTAAGAGTTTTTGGCTGACCAGTCACACTACTCACTTCTCGTCTAATCATATCATAGGAGAAACGTCGGGAGATCATGCTGGCCAGGGAAGTTGCTGCACGTAGAGTTGGAACAATGCATCACCTTCTGTAGCAAGAACGGCAAAGGAACGGGTCTAACAAGTTTCTGCACATACCGATTGCTGGTTAGCGTCCCCTCCAGAGACACGGAAGGTGAACCAGAGTTGTAGCTTATCGCACCTCAGACAATAGGCAGTTCGTGTTGACATGTCTGGGAATACAAGCCCTTTTACCTGTCCTGTGGCAGCTGTGCGATCTGCCACTGCTGCCCTTACAATACGACGACAGCAAGGCCAACGTGTATGGAAATTCTCCGAAAGGACCGTCCAACCACTAGGAAAGCCACAGTTTGACTCCTTTCAAACTCGCTCAGTTGGCTATAGGAAGCACGAGTGCGTCTCGGAGGCATGCATCACAGGTTTGCACCACGCTGTGAGCATTCCCCAATAAACGAACGACACAGACGGCGCTCTGGTAGCTATGCCACTATGCCATCTGTTGGCAGACGACGTTGAAGCTATTATCAGTACACGTACTGTCCCCCGGTGGCGTATGCCGTCATAGAGTTAAAATCGACGTCTTCTTTCCAGGTGCACTAATACCTTTTTTTTTTCCAATAGTGTAGAATGACGTGAAAGACGTAGCACGTATCCAATAAGTTGCAACCTAAGGGTAACTACTTCCTCTTGTACACTCCTAAACTACGATGAATTTCATGCTACAAGGTACTTCGCACAGAACTGTATACTAGTATAAGGATTCCCTCGGGTCTGGGTTGCGGGAATAGTTGAAAAGGGGCAGCTAGTGGGGATCTGGAAGCGGTAAAGTGCAGGAAGTAAAAATTGGCATGTGCACCAGAAAAGATATTTATCTGAAGACGAAAGTTAAAATTACTTAACATAAAAATTCAGATGTACAACTTCGTTTCATATTACAAAAGGCTTGCTTACGGCAGCAGGATGAATGACTCTTACAGCTCAAACAATAAAAAAGCCTGAAAGATTGATAATGATAGTTAGTGAGTAATAATAATTTAGCAAGAAGACATCTCTATTGAAACAGTATTTAAGCAAATAACAATTTTAAAAAATTTAAATATCAAGGCCATAATGACAGGGTCCGCCCCGATAGCTGAGTGGTCAGCGCGGCGGTCTGTCACGCCAAGGGGCCCGGGTTCGATTCCCGGCTGGGTCGGAGATTTTCTCCGCTCAGGGACTGGGTGTTGTGTTGTCCTCATTGTGATTTCATCATCATCAGTGGAAGGCCACGGGAAACCTCCACTGGAATCACTTCGCTAGACGCTCATGCGGTGGACCTCTCTGACGAGGCTTTGCCCATGACAAGACCCGCCGTAATGCAGAACACAAAATATAATGACAGGAGGTATGTAAAGGTGAAATTTAATTAGTCGTCTTCACTTTCCCTGGTTCAAACAATACTAAAATAGAGAAACAAAATTGCATTAGACATATTGATGGGAATCAGCAATCAAAAATGATTAAGAGTTGTCTCAGACTAACCAGTGGGCCGTCATAACAAATAACCAGAAGACCAAGTGGTCACAGTACAACTTGTAAGTACGATTAACAGAATGGAGCCCCAGATGCTGCAAGAACCACGTGTGCTCAAAATACTGAACTTCAAAGTAAGTCCACACTACACATTCAAGAATATCTTTCCAATAATGATAAACGTCAAGCAAATGCCCATATTATACCAAACAAAATTTTTAAAATTGAAATTATTGGGGAAATAAAATTTACGCTCAAGAGTGTGCTTTTTCAGTTTAATAGTTGGTGTTCGACAACGAAAGCGAACACGTGTAGTGTCCTATAATGAAATTCTGACGCAAGCTCGTTATGTACTCGCTTTCAGGTAGGATATATGGTCGTTTATTAATGGGATAATTATCCACCATATCGACACCTACTGCACTTGAAAATGGCCTGTAAGGCCGAAATTGGTCAATCGTGCATGATGTAATAAATTGAGTACTTGTGATAAACAACCGAGAAGATTCCGGAATAGTCCCCCATTCGGATCTCCGGGAGGGGACTGCCAAGGGGTAGGTTACCATGAGGAAAAGATTGAATAATCAACGAAAGGATAACGTTCTACGTGTCTGGGCGTGGAATGTCAGAAGCTACAACGTGGTAGGGAAAGTAGAAAATCTGAAAAGGGAAATGCAAAGGCTCAATCTAGATATAGTAGGGGTCAGTGAAGTGAAGTGGAAGGAAGACAAGGATTTCTGGTCAGACGAGTATCGGGTAATATCAACAGCAGCAGAAAATGGTATAACAGGTGTAGGATTCGTTATGAATAGGAAGGTAGGGCAGAGGGTGTGTTACATCTTTCCAATAATGATAAACGTCAAGCAAATGCTCGTATTACACCAAACAAAGTTTTTAAAATTGAAATTATTGGGGAAATAAAATTTACGCTGAAGAGTGTGCTTTTTCAGTTTAAACTATTTTGAAAATGTACAAAAGACTTTTTTTAAAAAAAGGCATCAATGACTTACAGCATGAAAAACACAACTGGATCATGCTTAACAAAACCACTTCACTTTGTCAGCACGCTTAAATATGACCAACACAGACCATTTCAGCGGGCTCAAAAATAAAAAAAATTCGGAAACTTGAGCTTGCCATGCACTAAACAATGCGACACACTTGTTAAACACATACGCCCCAAGAGGAAAGTGTTGCACATTGCACGTCGACAGAGTACCCAATAACACCGCTACCAGTCCACCTCCACAAGCACGCTACAGGACCTAGCACGACGCTCGTCAAAATATTTATGCGTCCGCTGCTCCGCGCTGTCCTTACACCCACAGACCAAGCAGAAAATGTGAACCAAGGCCTTTTTCTCAAAGAAGTGGGCTTAGCAATCGAAGACCAGCTTACAAGACAACACAATGCCGAGACATGATCCCTTGTTTACAGCCAACCCCTCGGGACGACCAATTATGGCTGCTTAGTAACTTCCTTCTCCAGCTAGCGGCAAGATAGAATTTACCAAGAGCCAAAGCAGTTCGGTGTGAAGTCACCCTAGGCCAGTCGTGAGCGCGTGCTCTTGCGAGACGTCAGGAAGAAAGTTGCTTAGCAACCGCTGAAGATGTAGCCTCGCGCTATCGATGAGGAATCTGTAGTGCCCACGGTTCAATAGGAACTGCTTAAATGCGTCTGTGTAGGGTGTAATTAGTCCAAACTTGGTTTCATATTCCTTAAGGAAGCGATAAGTAGGAGGCCGAAGCACATTCCTAAAGTCAACACTTAATACTGGTGCTTGAAACTCTATAATTAGACCTTTTATTATGGGGGGGGGCGGGTATTTGGCGTGTATGAAGCTCCGCCAGTTCATAGTTTTACATTACACCCATAAATGAAAATAAGCAAATTCAACAAGCTTTGTCATACGCATCACTATCTGAGGCAAAATTTCAGTTGCCTAAATGCGTTCTTTGAAACTCTGATAGACGATGCCATCGTTAATGACTAACACAATGTTCTAAGAACTGTAGATCTCACAGTAATGACAAGACGCCCTACAGCGAGAAGATTGGAACACATGAGTCCTTGTCCCCTTGGGCGGGCTACTTTCTCCAGTCGTTGACCATGGGAGCCGCTCGCATCGTTTCGGCCTGCGTTGCTGTGGGGTCAAGTATGAGTCAGTGCTTAATTACGAGGTCATGTCAGCATTGTAGCGGCAGACTTTTGACGATGGTATTAACAGTGGAAGACCGAGAGAAAAAAAGACGTAAATTTGGGAGGCCATCTTCATCTCCTACTGTTGAACAAGTGTATAAGAAGCAACGACGCAAATAAAATAAAGACTGGGGATACGGATTGAAAGTCGGAGCGAAATGATATCGATGATAAAATTCGCCGATGACATTGCTAACTCCTGTGAAAGTGAAGAATTTCAGGACCTATTCAACGGAAAGGAGTTGACAGTAAATCGGAGTGACTAGTAGCTGAAAAGAGATAAGTAACTTAACACCAAATTTAAGGACCACAAAGAGGAGATCGGTTACCACGGAAGCAAAATTGCGTATGACGGACGAAGCAAAGATACACGGAGCAGACCACTAGTGGCAAAGACTACATTCCTCGTTAAAAGAACTAGTATCAAATGTATGTCGTAATATGAGGATTCTGAGTTCCGTCTAGAGCACAGCACAGCATCATATGGGAAGGAAATCTGGGCTGTGAGGAAATGGGAAGATCATTGGTGCCCAAAGGCATGATGAAAATTAAGTGCACTGATAAGACAAGAAATACACTCCTGGAAATTGAAATAAGAACACCGTGAATTCATTGTCCCAGGAAGGGGAAACTTTATTGACACATTCCTGGGGTCAGATACATCACATGATCACACGGACAGAACCACAGGCACATAGACACAGGCAACAGAGCATGCACAATGTCGGCACTAGTACAGTGTATATCCACCTTTCGCAGGAATGCAGGCTGCTATTCTCCCATGGAGACGATCGTAGAGATGCTGGATGTAGTCCTGTGGAACGGCTTGCCATGCCATTTCCACCTGGCGCCTCAGTTGGACCAGCGTTCGTGCTGGACGTGCAGACCGCGTGAGACGACGGTTCATCCAGTCCCAAACATGCTCAATGGGGGACAGATCCGGAGATCTTGCTGGCCAGGGTAGTTGACTTACACCTTCTAGAGCACGTTGGGTGGCACGGGATACATGCGGACGTGCATTGTCCTGTTGGAACAGCAAGTTCCCTTGCCGGTCTAGGAATGGTAGAACGATGGGTTCGATGACGGTTTGGATGTACCGTGCACTATTCAGTGTCCCCTCGACGATCACCAGTGGTGTACGGCCAGTGTAGGAGATCGCTCCCCACACCATGATGCCGGGTGTTGGCCCTGTGTGCCTCGGTCGTATGCAGTCCTGATTGTGGCGCTCACCTGCACGGCGCCAAACACGCATACGACCATCATTGGCACCAACGCAGAAGCGACTCTCATCGCTGAAGACGACACGTCTCCATTCGTCCCTCCATTCACGCCTGTCGCGACACCACTGGAGGCGGGCTGCACGATGTTGGGGCGTGAGCGGAAGACGGCCTAACGGTGTGCGGGACCGTAGCCCAGCTTCATGGAGACGGTTGCGAATGGTCCTCGCCGATACCCCAGGAGCAACAGTGTCCCTAATTTGCTGGGAAGTGGCGGTGCGGTCCCCTACGGCACTGCGTAGGATCCTACGGTCTTGGCGTGCATCCGTGCGTCGCTGCGGTCCGGTCCCAGGTTGACGGGCACGTGCACCTTCCGCCGACCACTGGCGACAACATCGATGTACTGTGGAGACCTCACGCCCCACGTGTTGAGCAATTCGGCGGTACCTCCACCCGGCCTCCCGCATGCCCACTATACGCCCTCGCTCAAAGTCCGTCAACTGCACATACGGTTCACGTCCACGCTGTCGCGGCTTGCTACCAGTGTTAAAGACTGCGATGGAGCTCCGTATGCCACGGCAAACTGGCTGACACTGACGGCGGCGGTGCACAAATGCTGCGCAGCTAGCGCCATTCGACGGCCAACACCGCGGTTCCTGGTGTGTCCGCTGTGCCGTGCGTGTGATCATTGCTTGTACAGCCCTCTCGCAGTGTCCGGAGCAAGTATGGTGGGTCTGACACACCGGTGTCAATGTGTTCTTTTTTCCATTTCCAGGAGTGTATTATGACTGTCCGCAAAGCGGTGAGTATGTGTGAAAAACATCGAGGAGGAGGAGGACAGGATAGTAGGAAATGTGTTGAGATATCCGGAGTTACTTCATGGTACTTAGGGCAAAAATGTGGAGTAAGACAGTTTGGAATATATTCAACAAATGATTTTTGAGGACGTTGAGTAGAAGTGATGGTCTCAGATGGAGAAGTTGCAGTGGGTCTCTTCAAGGCAATCACCAGACTGGTGACTAAAAATTGTAGCTATGTTATCTTCTTGCAGTTGTAAATGGATGTTATTCAGAACGGATGGCGCTTCAGTAGTGCCTTTTGCACCTTTAAGGGCATTGGCGTTGGTCAATAATTTACAGTTTTCAGACCTACCTCTCCTACCCTTACCGTGAGCCACTAATGCCTTTCCTTTCACCAAAATATATTTAGGAATTGCGTTTGTCTGTACTTCTGTAACGGTTTAATACACAGCTTTCGATCTTTAATAGACTCAATGTCATACTACAAAATTCCACAACTGCGACGGTTAAAAGCCGTTGAGAAAATGTTGCTGGTAAAAGCTTCGTGTTCGCAGCTCTAGCGGCCACGCGAGAGTGTAAGGAATTAAAAACTCGTCAGTGCCGATGGTTGCAGCGGTTCATAACATCAGTCTGAATTTCACAAAGTGTTATTTGGACGACTGCATTTGATAAGCACTTCAAAAATACGTATTTTGAGCGTAATACTTCGTACGTCACATAATACTTACTTTCGAACCAAGTCAACAGTTCAACGTATAAGAGAGTAACCGTAAATCCTTAGGCGAGAACGCTGTGATAAGTTCAGATTAAACATAAATACTCTCGGTACACTATGGGGGCTAACAAATGTTTATTAAACTAGTAGTGTGTGTTCTCGACATCGCAACGCTTCCTTCCCCGCACATAACAAGTTGGCCGCTAGCAGCGGCAGAGTAGACCTACGAAAACCGTCCTACTCCAGATCAGCTGACATGGTGTTTTCGCAAGGCAGATGCACGTAAATGCAATTTACGAAATTCCCTTAAACATGAAAGTGGATAACCACTGACGTAAAACCACAATTTGTGTCTTACCCTGTTACGTCAAGTGGACTGCTCGGTTTGGAAATACTCGTACTAAATCATTTTCGTTATAACAGTTACTAAAAAGTCGGTGAAGTATGGATGTAAGCTTTAATATAGATTCAACAAAAGTGGGCGAAATACATACGCTGTAAAAAAAAGTGAGACGAGAAAATATTTGATGCGATGATTAAAAATCTTACTTCAATTTGCGTGCAAACAGGTAATCTAGCCTAGAAGAGCAAGAAGTTTCTTGTTACGCTACGTCAAAGCACTTATAGATAGCCATCAGAGATGAGATAGATAAAAACCATGTTAGACTACGTTTGTTGAAAGCAATTATATATCACTGACTTTTTTTTTGCATGAAAATTTACCGTTGCGTGATGAAGGCGAAGATATTAAGACAGAGAGAACTACAAAACGTGTAAATTGCCCTACGCGTTCGCCAGTAGCGGGAATAAACATTACTCTAGCGGTGACTTCTCGACAAATCAGTTTACTCATCTTCTGGCTGTTATACTCCGTGAAACTCTGCTCCTTATACTTTACTAAGGGCGAGTAGAACTCATTAGCAAGGAACGTGTAATTTAATCACGAAAGTGACGGTAACAGTTTTTTTAACATTTCATATAATATACGTGATCGCTACTGAATATCGATTTCGTACTGGATTACTAAAGATAACGTAAAGTACCTTAGTGATCGTCTCAGTTCAATGTTATATTTGCACTACATTGTTAAGGACCTCTGTCCTGACATCAACAATTATTTTCGGATATTATTATTATTATTATTATTATTCAGCAAAAGCTCCATAACAAGTCCTCAGCTCTACGTGATCATACATCGAAGCGTTGTCATTTTGGAAGTTATGTGCGAAGTGAAATTTCTGTTACGAACGCAGCTAGAATTGTTTGTCCCTTATTTTCAAATAATTCTTTCGACCGTTGCCGGGTACTAATGGTATACTTAATCAGATCTTAGATCACTTAAAATTTAATATAAAAAGGAATTTTAATTCTTGCTCCGTTCTGTCCATTTTCCTTCAAAGCCATAAGTTATCGGAATAATTCAATGGTAGGTATTGTTTCTTCAGAGTATTTTAACTGGCGCATATTCCATTCTCGGAAGCTCTTGTAGGCTTCAGTAGTTTAAGAACATAATAATAGTATCGTTTTCATGTTGGTCAGGAACCTGGTGCAAGTCTTTAGATTGGACGCCACTTCGGCGACTTGAGTGCCCCTAATATAACCCATTTACCTAACTGGGAAAAGGGGAACTACACTTTAACGCGGAATGTAAACCACGTGTCGTTCCTGGCGACTTCTCAAGTCGTTGAAAGGTGAAGGCCGACTTAAAGACATATTAAAATTTTTCGGGATTCGATCCCGCGACATCTTAGTTTGTCAGGCACACGATTTTCCACTAGATCCCTTGGCCCGACATGTATTGTCTGAATGTCAAGTAGTGAGAAAAAGAAAGACGTTCAGGAAATGGATTCTTATCGTCGTTAAAGGAACGTCTTCAGCATTCGTCTATCTTCAGAAATCGTGGAGCAAGTCAATGAAAATGCTCAAAACTGGATGTAAAACAAATTTTCCCAAAAAGGAGTTTCGTTGGGGGTGAACGGAACGACTTCTATACGTCTCTGCATACATAATCAAAACACCAGTCAGGAAGACACGGAGAGTATCCGTTAATATAATGTCGAACATTATTCTGAACCTCGATTTTGAATGCCTTGTTTTCCCTTAGTGATCTATAAGTCAAGGTTACACGCTAGTGCGTAGTACACGGCTAGAGACCTGATGGTGGATGTAACTTATCAGTGAAAGCGACGAACAGTGTTTTAGTTTCATGATGGGAAGCAAGGCATAGGTCAAGGAAATAAGTTCCGTCGGTTAATCTATGCTTTTGGTTAATGGAACATATTGTAATACGTCCTTCAAGCTCCAACGACACCAGAAACGGGGAACACTAAGCTGACTACACTTCTACGATGTTCAGAAACACGTCCGAAGCCTCTTGCATTCCCTCCTTAAGTGATCCCTAGAGGCAAACTTGGTTATCAATTGTACAATAGTCGACTTGTCCCTGTCAGAATATATTTTAACCTCCAGAAGAATGAGAAAAATAAATACCAGATCCGACAACTCAAAAACCTGAAGGACGAGAAGTGAGAATTTGATATCACGAACAGGATCTCCACTAATCATGACTTTGACTATGAGGCTGTGCTGGCGCTGCGCCACTCCTAGTTTTCACTCCACCACTTATCAATGTCTCGACCACACAAACACAGCACTCCCCACGCACACAGTACTGCCGTGAGTTCTTACCGCGGAGTCACTGAAATTATTCAACGGTCGGAGCAGAATGGTGACAATGTACGTGATTTATGAAAATCTTTTCGTTTACATGTTTGCATCATCTCTCTTGATGTCCCACACGTTCATATTTTTACTCAGCTCATTTTAATTTTAACTCTAGACTTCAGAAAGTAATGCATTAAAATGTGACATTGTAAACACAGCTCAGTTCAACACTGCTTCTCTTTGCTGCTACATTGCATCGAACGTTTGCACTGGCAGTTCTCCGCTTTACTTGATGCATATCTTCACTTCTCAAAAGTAATATATACTAGCAGAAAATGCTCCTCTCGGAGCACAAGAAGGGTAATATACTCCTGTTTTAAGAGACTGAAAACTAAGATACAAGCTGCCTTATTCTACCTTCCTCAGAACCTCCAAATTTTTTCCCAAAAATTTTGGCGTGTGAACATATTCGCACTCTGTTTAACACGCAACTCACCTCACTCCCACAAGTTTACCCAATTGTAATTCGCTCACGTCCACTAGTCCATCGTCGTAAGTTACTCATATCCACATATACTCCCACTTGCCAATTCTCACGCACTTGCCGCGCGGGGTAGCCATGCGGTGAAGCCCTCATGTCACGGTTCGCGCGGCTCCCCCCCCCCCCCCCCCCTCCCTCCCTGTCGGAGGCCCGAGTCCTCCCTCGGGCATAAGGGTGTATGTGTTGTCCTTAACGTAAGTTAAAGTTAGATTAAGTAGTGCATACGGCTAGGGACCGAAGACCTCAGTAGTTGGTCCCATAGTTCTTACCGCAAATTTCCAATTTTTCTCACGCACACATTTTGTCAATTTTCACGCATACGTTCAGCCTAACTCTTTCTCATTATCTTTCTTTATCTAACTGTTACTATCTCCTGCGTCACAGCCAGAGTCTCTCTCATTCTTTCCTACCACTACAGTCTCCTCTCACTTCACTGTCTCACTCTCGCACTCTCATTCATTCTCACTGACGCGCTCTCTCTCTCTCTCTCTCTCTCTCTCTCTCTCTCTCTCTCTCTCTCTCTCACGCTCTCTCTTTTCCTCGTTGTCCTTGTCATAGACTCTGTCTCTCATTAGCACTTTCTCTCACTATTTATTTTTATTTCTCTTCAACTAGCACTTCCTCCTTCCCTCTTTTCCTAGCATTGCTCTGTCACTGTCAACTATGTTCCCCTGCCACTGTGTTCATCATTTTCCGTCTCTTTCCCACTCCACTCTCTCTGCGTAAGAAGCGCGATTTGTTCGCAGGCCAAAATTTTTGTGAAAATTTTTAAATGTGCTGATATCCCACTATTACGTCAGTGTTTAAACAGGAGCATATTCACCTTTTTTGAGCTCTGAAGAAGGGATCGGTTCGTAGGACACGATCTGAGGCAACATACCAATTCGGTAATGTAGAGAGGCGTGGAGGGTAAAATTTGTAGAGGGAGACAGTTATGAATACACTAAGCAAATTGAAAAGGAGGTAGGTTGCAGTAGTTACACGGAGATGGAGGCTTGCACAGGTTAGAGTAGCATGGAGAGCTGCATCAAATCAGTTTCTGAACAGAAGATCACAACGCAACAAGAGCGTTTCCCCGTTGGTTCCCTTTTTCTTGCCACAGTAGAACGAGTCACTCACATCAAAAGAACTTTACGGGTCAATATAATTGTTATAATGTAGTTACGTCAAACTGAAATAACGTAAAATTAAGTTTACACCTCAGGCCGGATATTATGTACACAAAAAACTTTAATTTGTATCAGTAAAACATAGGGTTCCCAGAACCATTCTAATGATAACGAAGGCAGTAGTATATTTCTCCGTGGTACTTCACGTTATGTACTACGTTTTCGCCTCACACTGGATTTTACGCGTACAAGCTACCTGGGGGCGGTAGGGAAGCCGTTCTGTGTACAGTGTTCACTGACTCCAGTATTTATTCCGCAGGCCAGGAGGACAAGATGCTGAAGCTGGCCAAGGAGCCGCACCCCACGGTGATGCGCGGCTCCTTCGCGGTGGGCCTCGAGTTCAGCCAGGAGCTGTCGCCGCAGATCCAGGAGGTGGCCCGAACCGAGCTGCGGGAGAACCCGGACCAGATTCGGGAGTCACTCGCCGCCTTCCGGGACATCCTCAGGGGTGAGTAGCGGCCGCAGGGCCATCGACACAAAGCTGCACGGGCCGCCGCCGTCAATTTTGCTGAAAGAAATTCCGCGTATTCTCAGTGAGGCAGGGCTGTACAACTGGCGTATTTCGCGAGTGAACACTCGCGCCTTCTTACGCTCTTGCCTGCGAGCAGAGCAGGTGCGGCACAGAATGGGCCTCAAAACCTGCACGTAATAGAAAAACGGATATAAAATTCTACAAAACTATGTTCTTTGGGATGGTAAGTGGGAATCTGATGTTGGAATTAGAATATTCAGAACGGCGGACCCAATAATGTAGATCAAAAATCGAGTAAGGCATGGGGTATAAAGGAATGAGAGAGTTCTGATAACGAATTAAGTCGGAATCGCCGTACTGAAAAGTTTTATTCGATATTTTAAATTTTTAAATCGAAATCAGTCTCATTTTTGTCAGTAAAAACGCCTCCTCTTGCTGCAATGTATTTTATAACTCCCGCACGCGTTTCGCCTTTTTTCACTTTGACTTCATCCCACTGATTTAAAGTGGAAAAAAAGGCGAAAAGCGTCTGGGACAAATAAAATACACTGCAGCAAAAGTACCCGTTTTTTATTGACAAAAAAGATTTTTCTGTGCTTGCTGCGGAGGTGCAAATGACTCTAAGCACTATGAGACTCAACATCTGAGGCCATCAGTCCCCTAGACTTAGAACTACTTAAACCTGACTGACCTAAAAACATCACACACATCCATTCCCGTGGCAGGATTCGAACCTGCGAGCCGGCCGGAGTGGCCGAGCGGTTCTAGGCGCTTCAGTCTGGAACCGCGCGACCGCTACGGTCGCAGGTTCGAATCCTGCCTCAGTCATGGATGTGTGTGATGTCCTTAGGTTAGTTAGGTTTAAGTAGTTTTAAGTTCTAGGGGACTGATGACCTTAGCAGTCAAGTCCCATAGTGCTCAGAGCCATTTGAACCATTTTTCGAACCTGCGACCGTAGCAGCAGCGCAGCTCTGAGCTGAAGCGTCTAGAACCGCTCAGCCATGCTATGGAGGATGGCCGCGCAAATAAAATGGAAATGAGTCACACTTGTCTCTTGTATCATTGCCTTCAGAAGGATCGCTGTGGGGCTGTCCACTGGAAGATGGTTCTAAAAGCAGATCTTTCACCTCGTATGGGACCTGTTTATCTTCAGTTGTCATTTTCTGGAATCTCGAAATGGATGAATCCGCAAGCGCCAGAAGCCGATTCAACACGACATGCATCGTTATCTTACTGGAATATTTGCGTGTAAATTCCTCTCGGTATACTTATTCCGATCTTCTTTCATCTTTATCTTCCTTCAACTTCAGATAGCCGACCAGTCGGCAACGGAGCAGTTTCGATTATGCCATATCCTTGCATCAAAACGACGCGAACTGATGTCAGCATCGGACATTGTTGCAAATATTGGCAGTCTGCTGAAACTGGCGCCCGACTTTCCAGAAACGTGCATTTTTTCAGAGCTCTTGATAGGTATGTTTTAGTTTTAGACTGCTCTGCAAAAAGTTTGAATAGTTCTCCCGCATTTCGCAAAAAGGGAAAAAGTTATTCGCCAATTTGAGAAAAAAACTATGATCAAAAGGTAGCGTTATAGGCCCTTTGCTGTTCCTTATCTATATTAACGATTTGAGAGACAATCTGAGCAGCCGTCTTCGGTTGTTTGCAGTTGACGCTGTCGTTTATCGACTAATAAAGTCATCAGAAGGTCAAAACAAACAGCAAAAGGATTTAGAAAAGATATCTGAATGGTGCGGAAAGTGGCAGTTTGACCCTAAATAGTGAAAAGTGTGAGGGCATCCACATGAGTGCTAAAAGCCGGCCGAAGTGGCCGTGCGGTTAAAGGCGCTGCAGTCTGGCACCGCAAGACCGCTACGGTCGCAGGTTCGAATCCTGCCTCGGGCATGGATGTTTGTGATGTCTTTAGGTTAGTTAGGTTTAACTAATTCTAAGTTCTAGGGGACTAATGACCTCAGCAGTTGAGTCCCATAGTGCTAAGAGCCATTTTGAGTGCTAAAAGGAACTCGACAACTTCGGTTACACGATAAATCAGTCTAATCTAAATGCCGCAAATTCAACTAAATACCTAGGTTTTGCAATTCAAAAAGTTCGAAGAAAGGCAGCACATTTTGTATTTTCGCGAAATATGGGAGAGAGTGTCACGGAAATGATACACGATTTGGGCTAGACATCATTAAAAGAAAGATGTTTTTCGTTGCGAAGGAATGTTCTCACGTAATTCCGACCACCAGCTTTCTCCTTCGAATGCGAAAATATTTTGTTGACGCCGACCTACAGAGGGAGGAACAATCACCACGATAAAATAAGAGAAATCAGAGGTCGTACGGAAAGATATAGGTGTTCGTTTCTTTCCGCGCACTATACGAGATTTCAGTAATATAGAATTGTGAAGGTGGTTCGATGAACCCTGTGCCAGGCACTTAAATGTGATTTGCAGAGTATCCATGTAGATGTAGAAAATTCCGAACAGCTCTCCAACAATTCTACAGAAAACCCTAATGATACTTTTTGTTCAGATAATAGTTGGAGAAGTTCAATAATGAGGGACCCATTTTTACCGTGTGGCAGAAAAATACTTTCGAACTCGTTAAGTATACTGTCAAGTTAGTATGAGAGCTGCTTACAAAACTGGAGCCACGCAGCCGAAATTTTGCACCTAACCGGTTTCGAGTAATACCGGTAGTATTGAAGTCGATACACGTCATTATGCGGGTTGAAAATGTCACAAAACCTCCTTCTGGAGTGCTACCAGTCTTACTTTATTCTGTCAATTAATCGCCACACACACACACACACACACACACACACACACACACACACACACACACACACACACAATATCTGAACAATGTGTCATTGCCCGATTCACTGTTTACCGTCAAGTCTCACGGCACATATCGTACCGACTTGAGACTGGAATGACACTGCACATTGCGCACGTATACAAAAGTGCAAACTCAAAAGATTTTCCTGTTTTGTCCAGGTTTTCAAGCGAGCTAGCCCAATGTGCGGTGTGGTATGGAGTGAGGATAATGGATGTGCACCATGTGGTCGCGAATACACGTGAGAAGCGCCAACTCTGAAATAAGGGAGGGCAAGTTTTGACAGCGGTACCATCTAATAGTATCATTAGTGTAGACATTGTGAAGCGCCGGCAATGTCTTTGCATTTCAATCCACAGTGCGAGGAAACATGAGTTCGAAAAATCTTTATTGTATCATAATACACTCAGCACTTTCAGGAAGATCAGTTTACGAGGGCACTAAGTCTTAACACGTCAAATAATACAGAAACCGAAAATGTGAAAGACTTAAGCTTGTAAAAGAGGTTTTAAAACTTAGAAGCAGGTCACTGAAGAGGGTGGAGGAGAGGAGGAAAAATCATGTGAGTACGCTGTTCGGAACATATACATCTACATTTATACTCCGCAAGCCACCCAACGGTGTGTGGCGGAGGGCACTTTACGTGCCACTGTCATTACCTCCCTTTCCTGTTCCAGTCGCGTATTGTTCGCGGGAAGAACGACTGCCGGAAAGCCTCCGTGCGCGCTCGAATCTCTCTGATTTTACATTCTAGATCTCCTCGGGAGGTATAAATAGGGGGAAGCAATATATTCGATACCTCATCTAGAAACGCACCCTCTCGAAACCTGGACAGCAAGCTACACCGCGATGCAGAGCGCCTCTCTTGCAGAGTCTGCCACTTGAGTTTGCTAAACATCTCCGTAACGCTATCACGCTTACCAAATAACCCTGTGACGAAACGCGGCGCTCTTCTTTGGATCTTCTCTATCTCCTCTATCAACCTGACCTGGTACGGATCCCACACTGATGAGCAATACTCAAGAAAAGGTCGAACGAGTGTTTTGTAAGCCACCTCCTTTTTTGATGCACTACATTTTCTGAGAACTCTCCGAACGAATCTCAACCTGGCACCTGCCTTACCAACAATTAATTTTATATGATCATTTCACTTCAAATAAATCGTTCCGTACACATACTCACAGATATTTTACGGAAGTTACTGCTACCAGCGTTTGTGTCCCTGCACCAAGTGCCTATCCGCTGCAGATCTTCCTGCACAGTTACTAAATTTCAATACTTTTAGCATGGGTGTTGATTTAATGAAAGAATACTCGGTAGCCGCAGTTGAACATTTGCGTCCACTTCAGGGTGAACACTGTCGCGTAGTGATGCTATCAAACATGACAATCACGCATTGCACATAGGTTACAACAGACGACGTTCACAGCTACCTTGCATAATCTGTGTAAATTGTTCGCTGCATATTCTTTACCGCTCGATGAAAGTGTAGGGACACAG
The DNA here is from genome assembly GCF_021461395.2 of Schistocerca americana. Classification (NCBI taxonomy): domain Eukaryota; kingdom Metazoa; phylum Arthropoda; class Insecta; order Orthoptera; family Acrididae; genus Schistocerca; species Schistocerca americana. Next base: position 105,437,986 of record NC_060120.1, read on the forward strand.
TTGGATGTGACATTCTTAGCAGCATACAAGAAAGTGTAAAAAATGTAGATTTGTCGTGGAATTTAGTAGTTTATGCGTCTAAAGTCGGAGTATGTTGGGAAATGAATCAGGATTCTTAGCGCAACTGAAAATGAGAGCTTCCAGTACCCAAATCGCGATGATCTGCAGCTTGCAGTGCGATACGGAACGTAGGTTATATTTATTCAAGAATATCTGTCAGAATTGCTTTCCACTTCTAGCAAGTCTCCAGAGGGTTCCTTATCTTATCGTTGCTTGCAGCATTTACTGCCACTTGCGGACCCCGCTTGCTGTGAAGCCCTGCAGTAAGGACATAATTGTATGCAGTGTCTGTATTGTGCTGTCACAGCTGGTAATGCCTTATAGTGTACAATGTGATTTAGAAATATGTTACCACTGAAATTGTAGGTACGTTGCTAGCCATTAAAGGAGTGTTTCAATGAACTAAATTTATGCGATTTGTAATTTACCTACTCGTCTAGACTTGATCGCCACCATGTGTAACATAGAAGCTATGCTATGCTAAAGATGAGTAAAGTTTGGTACGTGGTTGCCAGTTATGTACTTGAGTTGGAACGTTCATAGCTCTGGAATACCCTGTATGTAAAACACCACTTTGCCGGCCGCGGTGGTCTAGCGGTTCTGGCGCTGCAGTCCGGAACCGCGGGACTGCTACGGTCGCAGGTTCGAATCCTGCCTCGGGCATGGGTGTGTGTGATGTCCTTAGGTTAGTTAGGTTTAAGTAGTTCTATGTTCTAGGGGACTTATGACCTAAGATGTTGAGTCCCATAGTGCTCAGAGCCATTTGAACCATTTTTTTAAAACACCACTTTAGTTGTTCTTAATGCTTTAATTTCCACTAGAAATTCAAAGGAGGTTGTAGAGTGCTTTGCCGTACATGAAACCGGTTTCATTGGCGTGTGACAAGTGAGAGAAGTTAGTCTCCGTGTATGTAACGGAGTTTTCCGCTACGTACACGAACACGAAGTGTTTTTTGTCGTTGTTTGTGGACAGTAAAAATGCACAGATGGCTCACTTCAGCTTGGCACATCCTCGTTACGGTGAAGTAACGTTTGCACTTGTTACTGTGCTGTCATAAGAATTGGCACAAAACAGCATGCTACGGGAACTGTTTTCGTGTGTACCAAGGCACTTCACGAGGTCATAGGCATCTGCCATTTGAGTGTGTTCAGTGAGCGAAACAGTAGTGAAAATTAATCTAAAACATTTTTGCTGTATTATTTTATTTTCGAGTAGTGATCATTAAGCAGAAGTCGTTTTCAAATTGCTGTATCTGTTTTGATACCTACATTGCGTTCCATCTCAAGGTGCACAACGCCAAAGCCAAGAACTGGTTAAGAGATTCAGTACACAGATTTCAAACATTCTTCAGCGATGCAGTGCTTCATTAATGTTATAGTACACTGCAGAAATAGACGTACAAAATGTTCGAATACCATCTGGACGACGTCTCATTAATCTAGTAGCAATCTGATTTTGTATGCAGAGTGCTATTATATTGACGCTGAATCGTCTGATTCGTGTACGCGTTGATAACTAATGCCCAAGTCATGTTTTTGACGTTATGCAGAGTGAGATCAAACATCTTGTATACATCCACAAAGATGCTGTAATTGAAAAATCGTCTTGTATCCGATGACTTAGTAAAATCGAAAGTGGTAGCAATAACACTTTAATAGTAACTAACTGTGTAAAACAAGGTTAGGTGCTGCTTGAGGGCGGAAGTAAGACTCGGAAACTAGTGATGTGCAAACATGTTCACCACACTATCGTCTATCTGCACGTCTAGACAAAAAAAATTAGTTCCCAGGGATCAGTACCACTGTTTGAATGTGTGGAAAACAAACCCACTTGGTACTAAGGGGCGGCACCGAAAATAGACATCGGTTGGGCATATGATCAAAGATATTCAGTGATTGTGATATACGAACACCGGGAAAGTTAAAACGGGAAGTCGCTTATTATCACACTAAAATCCTCTTCAGGTGATAAAAATCGTTTCGTGAATAATGAAACAATATTCAACAACTCCTTGAACGTCACTCTGTAGGGATAATAAATGTGAGATTAAACTCGACGCAGACCATTGCTCGCATTCCTGCTGTCGTGATTCGCGTGACGACATCAGAGTATGGACGTGCTAGGACGTCGAATTTAGACGTAAACAGCATCCATTTGTTTCCAGTAGTGTAGCTGTCGTTGCCGTACATCAGCGAAGGTACTGCTAGTTGTACTTCAGAGACGGGAAGTACACTACTTTCCCGGCGAAAAAAACCTAAACTTTGGTGTACTGGAGGTCGGCAACTGTGCATCCTGCTAAGTTTTGCGGACGTGAAGGGCAAGCGCGGCTGCCCTTGCGACTTTGCGAAGGTTGCTTAGCCGTCTCAGGTTGTCTAAGTCGCAGGACCGGTCTACGTGGAAGCTCGTTCCGCCCTTGTTGGCGGCAGGTCGCGTACTCTGTGTATCAAGATCGAAGGCGGGTACTTTCTACTATGAAAGAGACCATGGTCTGATGGCAATGCCCGTAGGGAGAGTTTAACATGTAACCTCCCCCTCACTTATCGACCTTAATGACAGTGAAAAATTAAACCGCGTGTACCTAATGGAAATTTGGGAAAAGCAATCGTCACCGAAGTTAATCTGTCGGTAAAGAGGGAGGAAAGGGTTACATCTAAATGAAAGGAAAAATGCTAATGAAACTGGTGGAAATTCATTTTGAAATAGGGGTAAAGTTAATGAAGAAAGTAAATGTGCGGCCGTTACGTTAACAATTAACTAGCGGTAATTAGATATTTGAGATTTGGGGGAAATTACGGTCGCCAGTCCTAAGGACACTTACTATAGTAACTGAAAAAGAAAGGTTATTACACATATAATTAGCACTAGAAGCGTGGCAACTGGAGGTTGACACGTGTAGTGTGAAAACTGAAAGTTTGTCAGAAGTAATAAATTTCGCTACACTCTGACTTAATTTAGCAAAAGAATTAATAAAACCGGAAAATCGAAAGTTAATTTAGTGACTGAAGTTAATAGTGAGCTTTCTTTCTGAAGCACATCGAAATTCAGTAAAATACGGTTAGTCTTGGACTACCTCAACAATCATTTCAAAAGCTACTTGAATCTACGCAATTTAGAAATATGAGATTTAACTTTGAACTTGAGTTAAATGATTCTGAACAATTAACAATAGTAAAATTTAGTACGTACCAAGCTGAGCTGCAGTCACAGGAAGCTAAAATATGGTAACAAAACTAGCACTGCCCGCTTCTCGTGGTCGTGCGGTAGCGTTCTCGCTTCCCACGCCCGGGTTCCCGGGTTCGATTCCCGGCGGGGTCAGGGATTTTCTCTACCTCGTGATGGCTGGGTGTTGTGTGCTGTCCTTAGGTTAGTTAGGTTTAAGTAGTTCTGAGTTCTAGGGGACTGATGACCATAGATGTTAAGTCGCATAGTGCTCAGAGCCATAAAACTAGCACTCTTAATTTGTGCTTGTGTAATCTAAGTATCGTAGCCAGCTATGAATACTTTAACTGAACTTTGAAATTAAAGCAGTGAAATGGAATTATGCTGGCGTTTGAATTTCAACGACACTCGGGTTCATTTCGGAAAAGGAAGGGACCCTGCTTGGTAAAGCAATTGGGACAATGAGCAACAAAGGTTCATGCTAAGTTGCTGTAATTTTGTGATGCAACAATTTTAAAAGTTTGAAAAGCTGAGGTCTGCCATACAGTTCTAAAACTTTACGTGCTTCCAGTCTTCCTTGTTGGTTGATTGAAGGTTCGAAGCCGTCGATCGAGGAGGTGGCGACAGTCACTCATTGTCGGCCGTCGCTGTTGCAGAAGCTGGATGTTGGCGCGCCTTCTTCTCGACACGGTCACCAGACGAAACGGGCTCTTGATGTGCGCCAGCTAATGCTTCCCGTCCGCGACACCATGTCAGAAACTATCATCGCAAGTCGAGCGCAATTACATGCTGCCAAACCCCGAAAGCGCGGCAACTCGCGGGAGCTTCACACCACACAGCTGCTCCACTCGCTACTCCAGCCAGACTCTCCCTTGCTCTGCTCTGCCCGCGCTCCACGCGGCCGAGTTAACACTACCAAAGATCCTACACACTTTGATTCTTCACACGACCTATCGATGTAATCGTTCGATAGCAGTTTTCCCTAGGCAAGACCCAGCGTAAAAATACAAATAATATTTACGAAACAAACCAACATAAATGCATAAATATATATATATACAAACAGTAAAACAATTACAATATATAAAGAGACAGAAATGTCATATCTTGAGGTAACAAGCCAAGGAAAAAAAATTATAGTACAATAGATGGGAACAGGAGGATATACATTTCCGGCGTTACAAACATATGCTAGAAAAGTATATTCGCCTTTTAAGCCTGCTTCTCTCTTTTTATGTTCAGATTAAATACAAATATGTATCCTGAAACCTTCCCTCAATAAAATACCCTTTTCTGTACACGGTTTACGCCAATCTACATCTAAAAAAATTAAACTCCTCCTGAACAGGCCATGAAGGCCCAAAGGTACCGACCGGCCGCCGTGTCATTCTCAGCCCACTGACGTCACTGGATGCGGATATGGAGGGGCAAGTGGTCAGCACACCGCACTCCCAGCCGTATGTCAGTTTGCGAGACCGGAGCCGCTACTTCTCAATCAAGTAGTTCCTCAGTTTGCCGCACAAGGGCTGAGTGCACCCCGCTTGTCAACAGAGCTCTGCAGACCGGATGGTCACCCATCCAGCTGCTAGACCAGCCCGACAGCGCTTAACTTCGGTGATCTGACGGGAACCGGTGTTACCACTGTGTCAAGGCCGTTGGCCATCTAAATCTACATCTACATCTGCATAGACACCCCGCAAGCCACCATGGGTGCCTGGTGGAGGGTACCCTGTACCACAACTTGTCATTTCCCATCCCGGTGGACTCGCAAAACAGAGCGAGTGAAAAACGACTGTCTGTACCCCTCAGTTTCTATTATCTTCGTGATCCTTAGGCATAATGTATGTTGGCGGCAATATAATCGTTCGGCCGTCACCTTCAAATCCCTGTCTTCAAAATTTTTCGCCTTCCCTCCAGGGATTTCCATTTGAGTAGCCGAAGCATCTCCGTAACACCTGTTGTTTGAACATACAGGTAACAAATCTAGCAGCCCGCCTCTGAATTGCTTCGGTCTTTCTTCAGTCCGACATATGGTACGGATCCACAACACTCGAGCAGTACGCAAGAATAGGTCGCACCAGCGCCCTTTATGCGGTCTCCTTTACGTGTGAACCACTCTTTCCTAAAACTCTCCCAATAAACATAGGTCGACCATTTGCCTTCCCTACCACTGTTCTCATATGGTCGTTCCACCTCATGTCGCTTTGCAACGTTAGCTCACACATTTCAACGACTTGACTGTGTCAAGCAGAACAGTAAACATCAGCCGCGCGGGATTAGCCGAGCGGTCACAGGGCGCTGCAGTCATGGACTGTGCGGCTGGTCCCGGCGGAGATTGGAGTCCTCCCTCGGGCATGGGTGTGTGTGTTTGTCCTCAGGATAATTTAGGTTAAGTAGTGTGTAAGCTTAGGGAATGATGACCTTAGCAGTTAAGTCCCATAAGATTTCACACACATTTGAACATTTTTTTTTTTTTAGTAAAGATCATGTGACAACGCTGACTGCTGTTTCTTAAGGGAACAGAACAAGAACTGGAGTACCTTACTTTTCGAAACATAATAGTAATGAGCATAAATAAAGACTTACTGAATATATGAACGTACTAACAAGGGGAGGCCGCCAATTGTGAAATTCAGATTCGATTCATACTGCGCATAATAAAAGCTCATGGCCAGAGGTGTAATGTGGCAAAGCACCAAGATGCACTTCTCAGCCGTTGTCGAGAAAATCGACAGTTAAAAGAAACCGTTGCGGTGAAATACTCTCTAAGATTAATAATTTCCTACAGCGTCGTAGCGCAGAGATAAGCGCTTGGGTTCGTAATCCGAAGGTCGCCGGATCGAATCCCGCACCATGCAACTTTTTTTTCATTATTAGTTTTTTGTAATTCAAATATATATATATATATTGATGAATTGCTTATGCATGTTGGAGAAGGCGGATCGCTCTCCAATTGTACCGCCTCCATTTTTCCGTTTGTTTAACAGGGTGTACCAAAACTCTCACGTCCGCACTGATTTTCAACGATGTTATAAGTTGCGCTAGGGACCGCATCTACCTTCTTTCGAAGTTAGCATGCAACTACGCTGTTATGCGGCGGCTCGTTTCGGCCCATTCAACATCTGTCCATCAAGTGTAACGAGCGAGTAACGGAGTTTATATTTCATACCTGCCACAGCAAATTTGTGTTCGTGGGGTCTCTATTCTAATTCGAACGTTTTACTTACGCTATACGTATTCGTTTCGGAATATCGTTTCTACGTCTTCCGTTAACTATACGTGGTTAACATTATGAAGACAATTAATAACATTTGTGAAATGCAACTTTATTTGTGGAAAACATAATGATGTTCGAAGTCGCCAGTTTTTCCACGACAAACGACTTTCAACAACTTATTACATGCATAATTGTTGCAACTGATTGCCGGGAATATGTATATATATATATATATATATATATATATATATATATATATATATATATATATATATATATATATATATATATATTTGAATTACAAAAAACAAATACTAAAAAAAAAAGTTGCATGGCGCGAGATTCGATCCGGCGACCTTCGGATTACAAACCCCAGCGCTTACCGCTGCGCCACGACGCTGTAGAAAACTATTAATCGTAGAGATTATTTCACCGCAACGGTCTCTTTTTAACTGTCGATTTTCTCGACAACGGCTGAGAAGTGCATCTTGGTGCTTTGCCACATTACACCTCTGGCCATGAGCTTTTATTATGCGCAGTATGAATCGAATCTGAATTTCACAATTGGCGGCCTCCCCTTGTAAGTTGCAATAAGCTCGTGTCCTGGCATCAGTAATGTGTAAGTAACCGAGCTTACTGCGAAGCTATGTGCAGTGAATATGCTTGGCTATATCTTATTAACCCTATTGCCGGTACAGACTTGTTCTCTGCATTCCATGCTGGGGGCGGCTTTTACTATGGCTGTACTGCTCGCCAAATGCTGGTGGCTGTGCTGAGATACTTACCATGGGATTTTTCGAAAACCCTTAGATGAAAAATCTGATTTTTTGCACATGTTACAGTTTGATGTCTTCACTCGACAAAGAACTGAATTCATACTTATTACACTGCATCAAATTAAATAAAACCTGCATGAAATTTTAAAGCGTTTGCAGACGTAAAACCGCATTGCCTAAGCAATTTTAGCTCATACATTGCAATGAATAAAATGTAGAAAAGGTAATGAATGTTATTTAAAATTGAGAGCAGAACGATATCTCATTGCATTTTCAAGGTATTGGGTTTTGCATCCGACGGACGATCGGGCGTGACATGTTCGCTCAAGCCCTTGCGCAACGTTAATCGTGTGGTCATAACAATCGTGATACATCCTAAACAATTCAAGATAACGAAACGAGTGTTTTTCTGTAAATGATAACATGCAATGAGGCACATGTCTTATGTGATGAATACTCGAAACCGTTTTTATTCACCGAGGTATGGAAGTAAGTCGTCCGCAGCAGTGAGAGGTCGGTAGCTCTGTACGAATACGCAAGCGGCACGCGTATACACGTCTACAGCATCTGAGCAGCATGGCGTGTGAGGACGGGCACATATGTCCACAGCAACGAAAGGACCTAGATTTTCTATTTAGAAATATGAAATTTAAAGGCGCAAAGCAGTAACGTTGTATGTAGAGTGATGAACTGCCAACTCTCGCTACATCTCCATTTGCTGTCTTAGCTTCTGGTGTGGAAAACTTGCAAAGAGATAGATGGAGGGTACTGTTGACTGCAGGTTTGAAAAAAGCAAATCTGGTTATGATAATTGCGCAGCTAAACTGGTATCTCTCCTGCAGGCATAAAATCTGAAACATCGTGACATAGGAAGATGACAATTACAAACTGCATTCTCAGTAGTATAGATATTAGAATCTTAACGTAGCCAATAAACGCCAGAATCTCTGATCAAGAAAATATAACTGCGTTTAAATGGATCAAATGGCTCTGAGCACTATGGGACTTAACTGCTGAGGTCATCAGTCCGCTAGAACTTAGAACTACTTGAACCTAACTAACCTAAGGACATCACACACATCCATGCCCGAGGCAGGATTCGAACCTGCGACCGTAGCGGTCGCGCGGTTCCAGAGTGTAGTGCCTAGAACCGCTCGGCCACTCCGGCAGGCTAACTGCGTTTAAAGCATAATTACGGGCAGAATGATGCATGAGACATCTGTACGTGGAACACATGCTACAAGAAATCACCACAAACGAAAGATTTAAACCGAAAGAAATCCATAATCCATATGCATTAGACAGTGTTTAAAAAATATCTCACTAAGGAAGAGTGTGATAAATTCAACGGCCCTAGTATTCGATGGACTAATGTGAACACAATCGTTCCTTGCTTCGACAACTGACCATCATCTGAAGCGAACTTATTGTTTGAACATAAAGTGCTCGTTAAACCTCTGGGCTGTAAATAGTACTCCAAGCGTAGCAATAAAAGTCAGAACTTCGGGAAACATTCGTATCATGAAATCTCAAAATGGAAAAACAGAGACTGGCTTGGACAGTAGCGTCTCTGCTCACGGACATAGGCGGCGCGGAATCCCAGGACAAACAGCGTCGAACTAGTACTCCGTTCGTGAGTTTAAACTAAAAGTTTACCACAGGACGCAGCACGCTGGTCCCTGACTGGCGGCCGTAACTGCTCATCATGGTAAAGTTCTTCCCACATTCGGCGGAGCAAGTCCACATCAATCTGTTCAGAAGCACTGTTGATGCGAGCTCGCAGTTCTGGTAGGTTTACCGATAGAGGATGCATATACACTGAACCTGTCACATTAGACACACAAAAGTCCTATTGGGCTAGGTCTGAAGAGCTTGGAAGCCATGACATGAATTGTTGGTCATCATCAAAATGGCTCTGAGCATTATGGGACTTAACATCTGAGGTCATCAGTCCCCTAGAACTTAGCAGTACTCAGATAAACTTCCTTGCAGGTGAAAACTGTATGCAGGGCCATGACTCGGAATCGGAACCTTTACCTCCCATGGGAATGCTCTACCGACTGAGCTATCCAAGACGACTCACAACCCGAACTCACACTTTTACTTTTGCCGGTACCTCATCTCCTACCTTCATTCTAAAGTGCTGAGAATGTTTAATTAAGGAGTCTATCGAAAGAAATGTTCAAATGTGTGTGAAATATTATGGGATTTTTACTGCTAAGTTCATCAGTCCCTAAGCTTACACACTACTTAACTTAAATTATCCTACGGACAAACACACACGCCCATGTCCGAGGGAGGACTCGAACCTCCGCCGGGACCAACCGCACAGTCCATGACTGCAGCGCCCTAGACCGCTCGGCTAATTCCGCGGGGCGAGTCTATCGAAATCAAAAATGTTTGGCAATCTAATAAACCGTTAAATTTCAGTTTAATCCAGGCCCAGTTTATTAAGATCTCGCTGTCATTTGCATCAGTGCTGGAAAACGCGGAGAGAACGTGCATTTCACAGAATATCAGAACACAAGACTCAACAGCCAATGCTCGCACCTCACCTTGCGACTGCGTAAAGCCTGTTCATCCCTATTCTCAAACAACTAAATATTAAGACTTCGTCCGCCTACGTAGCGCAGCGGTAGCGTTACCGCCTACCACGCAAGGGGGACCCGGGTTCGATTCCCGGCAGGGGAATGGGTGTTTTGTGTCCATTTTCATCATCATTGACACGCAAGTCGCCGAAGTGACGTCAACTAAAAAGACTTGCAATACGGTGGCCGAACCCCGAAGGGGATATACCGGCCAGTAAATGGCATAACACCACTTCATTTTTTCATTCATGACATCGAAAAATATACATGTCATTGCTGCCCGGTTCGCTCGCATCAGTTTAAGCTGTACCCTTAGATTCCTGCCTATCCATACTCTAGGAAACCGTGACATATTTTGAAAAAATGACCCTTGTCCCAGGTTTTTTTTACAAAAAGGAAAAAAAGTAGCATACAGCGGGATACGAATCTACCTCCATCTGCTCCATGACAGAACGTCTCCTAACCACGTGACCATAATGAACATAGACAGTTTCCATTTATGAAGGCTTTTACCGTCAATGCGTCATTAAGTGACATATAATCATCAGAAATCCTACGAATGGTGACATGTTTGTGATAAACCTTCGATTCGTCAAAAACAACGGTGAGGTGAGCGTGCTGGCTACGTAGAGGCTTTGTGCACGTGCAGTGCGGAGTGCGGTTGCTGGTTACAGAGTCTTGTACGAAGGTTGGAACTTAAATACTGGCAACTATTTATTCACAACCGACACAAAAGAGATACATGTTTGCACCTGTTACTGTCCTTCAAAGTAGTCACCAGCGTTGTGTAGAACCCGTTGCCAGCGATGTGGAAGGCGTAGTATACCGCTAACAGAGCCTACGCTGTTGATAGTGGCCGGCCGTGGTGGCCGAGCGGTTCTAGTCGCTACAGTCTGGAGCCGCGCGACCGCTAAGGTCGTACGTTCGAATCCTGCGTCGGGCATCGATGTGTGTGATGTTCTTAGGTTAGTTAGGTTTAAGTAGTTCTAAGTTCTAGGGGACTGATTACCTCAGAAGTTAAGTCCCATAGTGCTCAGAGCAATTTGAACCATTTTTGTTGATGGTGTGAATGGCGAGGTCTAGAGTTATGGTGATTCTCGTGTACGACTGTGATGGTGTTATCCTAACGCATTACGTTCCTCCACGGCAGACCGTCAATGCACACTATTACTGTTGTTTTTGGAACATCACCTGCGACCACCTTTGCGAAAGAAGCGGCGACTCTTTCTGCGCAACCCAGTCACCATTTTGCACGACAATGCGCGGGCACATACAGCGCGAGCTGTGGCTGCTCTGTTCGTTCGATGAGACTGGGAAGTACTGTACCATCCACCATACTCCCTGGACTTAATTCCTTGTGACTTTGATTTGATTCCGAAGATGAAGGAACCACTTCGTGGCATTCGCTTCAGAACTGATCCAGAGATTCGACAGCCAGTAGACCGCTTCATTCGCACCATCAACAGAACATGCTCTGCTAACTGTATGCTAAGCCTTCCATATCGCTGGCAACGGGTTCTACACAATGCTGGTGACTACTTTGAAGGACAGTAACAGGCGCAAACATGTCACTCTTTTGTATCGGTTGTGAATAAATAGTTGCCACTATTTAAGTTCCAACCCTCGTATACCAGTGCGCGCTCTGAGAAACAAACTGGCATCAAAGGTCGTAGTGGACGCCGGGAGTTGAGCTCGGCTATGGATAGCGGCGCGGTAACAACGATGATTCACAGTCTGGTTGGAGTAAGGGCGTGGAATACATACCATAAGAGCACAATTAACAGCAGCCGAAGAAGACGACTAGGTAGGTCGTCGAAAAATTGTTCTTCAAACGGCAACAATGCTCGGATGACCACTCGGAAGAATGTCAGTAACCAATCACCCCAAGAAAGACTCAGAGAGCATATGAAGCGTTGCTATTTGTTTCAGTAATAGACTTGAACATTTGTCAGAAACGTTGTGGAGGGTCTTTGCTCGTCTTGTAATACATAAACGCTGAATTTCCTCTGCAAATTGCGAAATTCATTATCTGAATAGTGGGATCCAATCGGTCTGAGTTGGAATTATGTATGGAAAGTAAGAAAGAAAGAAAGAAATAGTCATATAGCATTGTTGACTGAGAGAGGCGGAACAGTAGGTTCAACTTGGCTAATAGAAAAGGATTGTCAATTCGCGGTGTGCGACATCTGTGTATTAAGCACGTCTACTTAATTACGTAATAGTTTGTCTAGTGTAGTGTCGTTCTTGTTGTGTATGATGATGAGAGAAGGGAAAGGGTAAAACCCAGTGTTGAGATATGACATACTTGTCTCCAATAGGACCAAGGAAACCAAAGAGTTTAACGTTAACATCCTGCGGACGGGTCATCATAAGGTGTCATCAGAGACTGTGGAGAGATTTGAAATTTAATCGAGTAAACTGGCACAAAGACTGATGATTAGGAACTTTATACCTCCAGCTCTCGCGGTTCCAGACTGAAGCGCCTAGAACCGCTCGGCCACAACGGCCGGCTGATCGTCATCCCCACGACGACCGAGCCAGGAGTTTCTCAATTTCCTGTTTAAGACTTCACGAACATCATGACAGAAGTGGGGTGGGGCACCATCCTGAAGGTAGGGAAAGCCCAAACTGTCGGTCTCCAGTTTTGTGCTTTCCAGCATGTCCAAATACACGTTTCCTCTAACGATCTTTACGCAAAAGAAAAAGGCATAGCAAACTTTAAACCGTGAGACTGCATAGAACAGATTAACCTGTGGTGAGTCTCTAATGTATTCCACGACAGCGTGGTGGTTGCTTCATCACTGAAGATGAGTTTATCGCAAAACCAACGCTCTACCATTCTGTGCAGTCTCACGGTTTAATGTTTGCTATGTCTTCGATAAATTTTTGCAACTGTGCCTAAAACTCAAAGCATCTGACTTTGTCATCGGAAGTCAGGGCTTGGATGAATTGCTAGTGGGAAGGTTTCAGCTTCAGTCGTTTCCTTAAGATCTTGCAAATGGTCGGTTGTGGTGCGTTCAGCTATCTGCTTGCTCTGTTTGTAGACTTCTGCGGACTACGTTTGAAACTCGCGGTCAACGGTTTCTTCACTAACCGCGGATCGACCCGATGATTTTTCCTTACAAATCCATTCTGAAGGTTTAAACCGCGCAATCATGGCCGAATGGAGTTGGCAGTTTGTGGATCTTTGTTAAACTTCGTTCTGTTGTACTATTACGGCAGACTGATGTGAATGCATTTCTCGGCAGCTCTCGCCATCTTACTTAACTGTTCACTGCCCCGCATTCGTGGCAGAAATCCGAAGTGCATCTGCGGGAGTACAAAGCTTTTCGTTGTTTCTCTAGAGGAGTGTTGAGTTTTGTGGAAAATTGCCAGTTAATGTAGCTAGAATGAATTTATGAAATCGCTCAAATTATTTACACTCCTAAAGAGTTTGTCTTCAGAGATAGATTTCTCGGCACAGAAACATCTCTGCAGAGTGCCTGCGGTTTAGAATGCGCAAAAGAAAAATGAAATTTGAAAGTTGCAACTGTGAGAGACGCGTTTCAGCATGTTATGTATAGCATTGCATGGCTTTAATGACAGGCCTCACAGAAAGAACTCCTGCAGTCACTACTTTTCTAACTGAGAATTGCTTACACAGTGGTCTTTCCCATGCTTCCCTCATAGCAAGTGTCATCTGCTGCTGAGATGCAGTATTGCAGGCTACGTGGGAAACTCGTGGTGAGACAAAGCTAAGGACCGTACTGAGTTTGTTTCGTATGGGACTTTTTAACAAGTTTTGCAAGAACTAGAAAAACACATTTTCGTTGGACAGTAGATGACTGACTATTGCCTTATATTTTCTTGCTCCTTTTCTTGTAGCGTCAACCTAAGTATGCTGACGACCCAAGAGCCACATTACGTCACCTCTTGCACCACATAATGGCTGATCGAAACCGGTAACTGTGTCTTGAAACTCTTTTGTCATAGCTGTTGCAAGAGAAGAAAAGAGCTTTGCAACGTGTTTCACGCCTCACCTTTGGTCGAACAAAGTGGTGGGATAAGCAAAACACCATTATAACGATCGTTTAACTGAATAGACTGTTCTTTCATATACCAAAGTTTTTATTCTTTTGAAACAGTATTGCCAGTTTTCAAGTAGTTCTCATCGGCAGCGGAGTCGTTGTTCAGTCTTGGCAGCCGCACTGAAAGACTCCAACTGGTATGGCCTTTAACATGTCAGTCAAATTCATTTGAATGTTCTCCAGAGTCCCAAAATGACGTCCTTTTACGAATTTAACAATTTCGGGAAAAGAAAAACGTTACAAGGATTCAGATCAGGGCCGGCCGCCGTGGTCGAGCGGGTCTAGGCGCTTCGGTCCGGAACCGCGCGACCGCTACGGTCGCTGGTTCGAATCCTGCCTAGGGCATGGATGTGTATGATGTCCTTAGGTTAGTTAGGCGTAAGTAGTTCTAAGTTCTAGGGGACTGATGACCTCAGATGTCAAGTCCCATAGTGCTCAGAGCCATTCAGATCAGGTGAATAGGAGGGCTGCAGGAATGCCTTTTGAAGAGAGAAATTCCTGATGGAAGGGGCCGTGTGACATTGGCCGTTGTCATCATGCAGAATCCAATTGTCTGCAATGTCTGGTCTCACTGAATTCACCCTTTACCTGAGCCTTCCAAGGATATCTTTGTAAAGCACTTGGTTGCCAGTATGTCCTGGAGCAATAAATTCTTTATGCACGATACCGCTACTGCCAAAAGAGCATTGTTTTTATCTTCGATCAACTCGTTTGAGCTTTTTTCTGTCGAGGAGATGTCGCAGTGTGCCACTTCTGGCTACTCCGCTTTGCCTCAGGATCGTAGTAAAAAAAATCCAGAATTCCTCACCTGTGATCACACGAGTAAACCGTTCATGGGCGTTGGCAACCCTCTCAAGATCAACACACATGTTTTTTCGATTGGCCTCCTGCTCAGTTGTGAGGTTTTTCAGCACTATTTTGGCCTGTGCAGAGTTGCCCAAAATGTGATGTACAGTGTAAGTGTTTAACAGGTCGTGTATCATCCTTTTTGTTGAACGTCGGTCTTATCTCACAAAAGCACGCATACGTTCGACGTTTCCGTCGGTTTTTGAAGTTGAAGGTCTCCGTGAGTGAGGTTCATCTTCGATGTGTTCTCTGCTTTCCAAAAACGATTTCTGCCAGCAAGAAACTTGTGCTCTAGATAAGGAAAGTTGCCCACTGGCCTATTGCAGCTTGTAAGAGGTCCATGACTAAGGAATTTATTGCCAGCGCACTCGAGCAGTTGTAATTTCGATGGTTGCTCACGCGCTGCCTGCGATATGTAAGCTATAAGAGAATCTCATACCAGAGAGCAGTGTTGTATGCACTAGGAACTGTGTGGCAATAGGCGTAAGTAGTTGCTAGCAGTCGTGTGTATCGAGTTGGCTGGGCCGGTCGTGGGGAGCGATGGCGGTGCCTGAGGAATGTAGTATAAGGTAAAAGCTGCCTCGCGCATATGTACTATTGTTATATCAAGTCCCATGTAAATGCTTTAAAAATCTATTAATTATAATCTTTCATATAAAAATTAACTTTTGACAAGCATTCATCTCAATTTAAAGAATTTATTAATTTCTCCAATCCATGGTCACCCCGATTATTGTGAAGAAAAATCAGTTGTTTGTATTATGCATGACAAATCTATCGGCCAGCATTGCACCGGGCTGTGCCAGAAAAAAAATTCTTATAGGAGCAGATATATACGCGTTATCCGGCGACTTCACTGAGGTAACAATTTTCAATTTATTCAGTATGAACTTCCAGTTAAGATTCACAGTCAGTTAATTATTGAAAGGTTATAAGTAAGCCATAATTTTATTGAGAGGTCAGTCACATTTTATTATTCCAAGGTTACGGAAGTAAACTGTTGGTAGGTTACGCTGAATAGGAGTGTTATATACATATTTTTCTGTTGGGAGGTTACAAGCTTTTCAAAGTTCATACTGGCTGGTTCTCCAAGCGTAACACAAACTTGCTGCATAACTTGCTTTGAATTTCGCTGTTCCATTTTCGTGACACACTACAAAAACGCAGCTTCACTGATGGCGCTCTCAAAATCACGGGATGGCTGTACCGAGCCAAAACTCGGACTGGGCATCTGGAAGGGACAAACACGCCGGTCAACACAAGTAGAACCACACAGCGTTGTCAGTCTCATTACCTTCTTCGCACACCTCTTACAAGGAGACGGCACGACCGTGGGGTCGGGGATTTGTCCGCAATTTTGTGTGGTGAAAGATGACCCCTAACACCTCACGTGGTTAAAATATTAGGACGCACTACTCGGAAAATCCCGGGAAAAATCGATCCAAAGTTTCTTAGGTGCCTTATGAGCATAAAATGTTAGTCCATTGTCGCGCAGCCGTCTGGCCTACATGGTTAGCGCTCGGACCTTTACGCCAGAGGTCTCAGGTTCGATTCTTCCTCCGGCACTTTTTTTTTCTTCTGTTGCTTGCAAAATTGCAGCGCATTGTTGCAGGAGAATCGTGAAATTAATTCGCGGGAAGATTGTATACAGATTCATTGTATAATTCGCCATCAATTATCGTCACCAATATTCCGACACATGATTTAGTATGCCTGGTTTGCCTCAAAATTGTCAGAAGCTCGAAACATTTTCGTAAATGTTAATGGGGCATGTTTTTGTACAGATTTATTGCAAACGCCCTGTGGTTTTAAAAAACCCGCTTTTATATGTTGCGCAAGATGTCGCAAAAATTATTGCTTTGTTTGTTTTTGCGATAATTACCACTACGGTTCTTCTTTATAATTATTATATGTATAAAAATTGAATGTTTCCCAATCGACTTTGTTATTCTGATTAAACAGGCAACGTTTCTCCTCATATACTTTACAATGAGAAATGGAAAACCCACCGCCAAGAATTGTGTTGTTGGACAAAAAGAAAACAATTATTATTCAATAATGAAACTAATTTGTTAAAGATAACGTAGGTTTGGGAAACTTTCTGAATAATTAGTGGAATAACCAAAGAAAATGAAACAGAAGGAAAAAAAAGTGCCAGAGGAAGAATCGAACACGAGATATCTGGCGTAAGAATCCGAGCCCTAAACACGGAGGCCAGACGGCGGCTCGGCAGTGGACTAACATTTTATACTCATAAGGCACCTAAGAAACTTTGGATCGATTTTTCCCTGGATTTTCCGGGTAGTGCGTGCTAATATTTTAACCACCTGAGGTGTTAGGCGTCCTCTTTCACCACACAAAATTGCGGACAAATCCCCGACCCCACGGTCGTGCCGTCTCCTTGTTACTATTAAATCACTGGATGCGCAGAGCTGTATAGGACACGATACGAATAACTCTTTTTCGAGTAATGAAAAAAGATTATATTGATGATGATTGTCAGAGTTCTCGAACAGTTACTTGTAATTATCGACTGGTATAAGTATACTCATATCAGTTTTCACTATATTGCAAAATATGCGGAAAATTGATGTGATTAGCAATAACAGTTTGTCTTTCAGCCTGGACAGCTAGTCATTGCAATTCTTTCACTTTGTGCATATTTGTGTAGACAATGAATCAAGAAGCTGTCATATTATTGTGTGTCCAGGCTAAACTTTGAAGTGTTTTAAAAAGAAGCGGCCGTCACATGAAGTAGCTGACGGCGTTTACGGCAGCACGTAGCCGTGCAGTGCACTGCGGCGCGGCGCGGGTGCGTCACGCAGTGCGTAGCAAGGCCACGTAGCCGGAACGCTGAGCCAGCGCTAACGCCGTGTTTTTCCTTTCCAGAGGAGACCGACTTCAAGCTGCCCCTGGACGACGACGCCTGGTGCATCCGCTTCCTGAGGCCCTGCAAGTACTACCCGGAGTCCGCCGCAGCACTGGTGAGTGCGCACGCGTTCGCCTCCCTCCGTCCACACACGATGTGATTTCATTTGACCTTCAGCAAGTAAGACGATCCCTGGAAAAATTTACAACGAGACACAACATTTTTTGTTATTTCTTGTCCACACTATGTGCAAAGATTTTACTAACCACCGTCACGAACTCTAATGTACAACAAATGCGGAGGCTACACTTTCATGGCCGGACGGAGTGGCCGAGCGGTTCTAGGCGCTACAGTCTGGAACCGCGTGACCGCTGCGGTCGCAGGTTCGAATCCTGCCTCGGGCATGGATGTGTGTGTTGTCCTTAGGTTAGTTAGGTTTAAGTAGTTCTAAGTTGTAGGGGACTGATGACCTCAGCAGTTAAGTCCCATAGTGCTCAGAGCCATTTGAACCATTTTTACACTTTCTTGTAGTAAAGATATCCCAATTAAAAGGTCCAGACTAATTTACTTTAGCCCTGGTTCAGTGTCTACCACTTTTAGAGGCACCTGTTTTTACTGAAAATTTTTGCTTGATTTTGTAATTTTTACAAAGCTATTCCGTTACACTTTCCGACGTATTTATATCGTTTCATCAATAATTTCGCTAAATTTTATTTCCACTTGTTCAATAATAAAAGCTAAATGAAAAATCATTGCTAGCGTATTATCAGTGAAACAGTTTTTTGTTTTTATATGATGAAAATGGTGCACCTAACGAAAATGCATACATCAAAGCATGCATGTTTCGAAAATATTTATCCCGCCACTTCTGATAACTAAGCCCTAGCCTATGTAGGTATTTCTTCTCGTTCACTCGCTGCTTCATTGCTAACTCGATCACAACATTTGTTTCCCGTCATCTATCATCTTGCTATCCAACATCATCTGATGTTCGCAGCTGCTGATTTTTACAGAAAGCACTTGCTCTATACAAAACATTCTCGGACTTCTTGCCACGTCAGTTCAGAGTAAAACCTCGAGCTTTCGACGATTCCCCCCATCGTCTTCGGCAGTAGCAACTGACTGTCAAAACTGCTGCTGGAGTGGCCTTATACAGCCCAAAGACGGCTTCTGATTGGTCGGTATTGCGTAATGCTGTCGCAGGTTGTATCAACGACTGTGACAGTAGCAGCCCCTCTCCCTTCGTAGCGTAAACATGGCGATGAGTATCTCTGGCTCTTTTCTGTATCGAGAGCTCGCCGCCACGCACCACTAAGATTATATCAGCTGTCACGGTTGAACATTCTCTCTCACATTCTTATTTCTACAGCCTCTTTACTTTATCGAATCCCAGTATGTAGCAGCCTGGGACAAAACATTCGTTCGTTAAACAGTATTTTGTGATGCTTTGCTCAGCAGCTGCAAATTTCCCTACTTCTAGATTTTTAATATGCCGTTGATGGTCTGCGCAGCGGTCGGAAACGGTGCGGATGGACTGACCGACTGACAGGTTGTCCGAGAATGTTCTACACAACAGTGCCGTTGCGAAAGAACTTCTCCGCAGTTCATTCTGTGCAATTCATGTTACTATACCTTGCCTGAATTTTCTCTGTGTATACTTTTTACCTTTAATGCAGAAGAATTCATCCATTTCTTTTCCAAAGTAACTATTCAGCCACCCACCAAGTCCGTTGGGTGAGCACATCGTCACCTAAGCGCCGTTCTGATTGTGCATAGTACACCCAAGAGCTGTGCCACCTTCTATTCCAGCACGCATCCAACTCAATTTCTATCCAGCTTGTGACCACTGCTACGTCATCAGGGAGCCGTATCATCCCATTTTCTCTCTGACAACTTTAGACGTTGGTAGTCGTCTACTCCCCTTCGTTGTTTCCTCAATAAACAAGTTAAATATCGATGATGTACCTGACCTTTTCCGCTCCCTCTTGTAACATTCAGTAAGCCGACTATTCCAAGCTACACCACATAACGGTAATGAATTGTCATTTGATCTCTACAGCTAATACGACACTGCCTAAGAATGAAAAGTATGAAATTCCATTCCCTCCCCAGTATTCTCAAAACCTCCAAATTCATTGTATGTTGTTTTTCATAAATATGCCTATTTTCTTAGACGCAGTCCTAATATTGCTGCTTGAGAGCTACCGACGCTCAAGTTTCCATTTCTCGATAAAGCACTTTTGTACTTCTGACGCATGTGATACATTTTTTTTATCTGTCCGCTCCTGCTTTGCCAGTGTCAGTTTGCCAGCAGTTGTGCTTTGATATCCTAGTCTTTTCCTACGAACACTGTAATTAACGATTAAGACAAAAATAGTGATGTGGCAGGGAAGGCACCGTCGGATGGAGCTACGGCCATGAAACGACAGCCAATCAACGACAAGCAGTGGAATTTTGTGCCTTTAAACTGACTTGTTCCAGATAACATCTGATGCGCAAAAGAGCGCAGATGCTGATTAAATCAGTTGAAGAGAGTGGTTCCAACCGAATAGGGAAAGCTGGAAAAACTTGAATCGCTTGCCCATGGTTGGTTAAGTTTGACGCGAGTTTCCTGTGAAATCTAGGGTGAAACGCTGCCATTAAATCAAACTAGGCTGAAAGTACCTTGACGCCTTTAATCTGTTAAGATGATACACGGTAGTGCAGAAATGGCACTGCAGTAAGATGTTAGACATGTGGTACTTTTTGGCTGAAACTTTATCAATAATGAAATCTAAGGGCGACATGTTTCAGTTTTCGCTAGTGTACAGAGAAAATGAATTTTTGTTCCATCAAGTACAAACATTACATCAGGAAGTGTGAACTAAGACAACGGTGAAAAATAAAATATTTTTTTCTAGAATTATATTTTTACAGCAAATGATCGAAATACTGTAACAAGTGTGGAGCACAAAAACCCCAGCATAAACAGTAGCAGTTTAGGCGAACAAATGGACCTGCCACAGACACCTATAAACTTCTGCGCGATCTTCGTTAAGATGCTGTCGTTTTGTGGACGTAGCTCCACATTGCTGCGTTTCCCATCTTTGATGATATGCAAGTTTTGTTAGATTCTATGTTCCTTACTCTTCTCTGATATTACCAGGCTGTTTTTCACCACCCTATACTCAAGAGGACGACACCCTCCACATCCATGTATGGACTTGAAAATGGGCACGCGCTTGTAACTGGACAGTAGAGTCTACGAAAATGCTAATTTAAACTAACAGCATGAATATTACGAAGGTCACTGGAAGAGGTGCAAGGAATCCCAAATAACCAGTTTTTAAGTAGTAACTCGTTCATGACCCTTATGTCCGACCTCGGTGATATTTTACATGACCAGTCGGAGAGCTTTTTATTTACTCGCCTGACACAAGAGCTGATGTTATTTTCCTATTTGACGCCACTTGAATGCAAAGTCTCTTACGATTTTTGTTAAAGTTGTCACACACTGCGCACTAATGACTGCTTCTACTGTGCACGACGATTACTCTCTTCTGGGTCATATGTTGGCCAGTAATACGATTAGTGGAACAGCCAGCTGCAGACACAGTTACTTGGTGTGACGTGTGTCAGCCACCGTCGGTACATTTTCTCCGTTGTTAGGTTGGACTAGAAACACTTACTTCTTTGATAAATAAAAGAAAGTGGCTAATAAAAAGCATCGTGTAATGTTTGGTGCATCGACAGGCCTTCTGAGAGATTCTTTCTACTTTCAGGTGAAGCGGTACTACGAGTTCAAGGTTAAAAACGCGGAGCTGTACAAAGGCTTGATACCTTCAAAGGAGAAGAACCTGTTCGACCATGACATCATGCAGGTGCTGCCCAGGAGGGACCAACACGGCCGTCGCATTCTCGTCATTGAGTTGGGCAGTGAGTATCTCAGGTCAACGATAAAATTGTTAGTTTTACAACCTTGGAGGTAAAACGAAGAAGTGAGGTGGCACTACAGACTTAACGCTGTACGTTGTTTTGGCAGCAGCGTGGGCGCCGTTTTATGTAGCCCAAAACATTAGCAGACTACTGTTTACGAGTGCTTCTTGTTCATTATTTCTGTCGCGTGCGCTCAGTTATAGAGCTTACATGAATAACATAGAATCAGGAAGGCAATTTCGAACGTTCTCCTTTCTTGAATGCTCTAGTAGTACGACACAGTCAGTGACGTCACGGGGAAGTGTCATTGCGGTGAACCTGATGTTTTGTGCTAGTTAAGATGGCGGACATAGGCTTCAAGTTCGTGACGTAATGTCACCTTCCCCATATTTTTACCTCCATAGCTGTAACTGATTGTGGTTATATAAGAAACTCTGTTACAGTTGTTCAATCTGTCGAAAAAAAAAACTGCTATGAACTGTTGAGAAAGTTCCAATCTCAAGAGGATCTTATATTTAATTCTATGAGTCTGGTAAACCAGACTTTAAATCGAAGTCGGTGTGAAGAGCGCAAAGCTTCACTGGCTTGATCTTATTGGTTATGACCCACAAACATGAGTTCGTTAGACACGTGATAGGACACCACTAGGCAGTTGTACGGCGACTTGAAGGTAAAAGTGTGAACAGAATCAGGCGACTTTGGCGTTATCACATATAAAAAGCTCTCAGAAACTGAGGCAAGTGAAAAATAGAAAGAAAAAATCAACTAGTTTCACGCTGCCACGGATGAACTGTATAATACGGCATGTGTTCAGGAACGAGCATTCATTTAATACAACGTGAGTACAGAATTAAATGTTAACGCTACTCGACTGTGTCGTTTAAAACACTGAATTTTCCTTCATCCATTATGGAATTTGTGGGGAATGTCCACAACTGTGTCTACATAAAGTTAATTCTAATAGGAAATAAACCTTTCTAATGCAAACTGCCGCAAAATTATTTTAATACGCCAAGGAAGAAGCGTTTGGATACTAAATTCCATTTTAAAGTTTAAGGTGTTCCACTTTTCAAACATACCTACAATGTGGGCTTTCTCACACTTCTGTAGTTGTGGTACATGCGAATTACAGTCCTCCAGTGCCACAGTCTTATACACGAAGTGGTGTCCACTACCGTTACAATGAAGCATTAACGACACAACCACAAAAATGGAGAAATGACTGGTACAAGAAGTATGTGGTACTGAACGTTAAGCTTGAAACAAAATTAATTTTTTATGCTTGAAGAATTTCAAACCCATAATCTTTCAAATTCTGAAGGTGGCAGGGGTAAAATACAGGGAGCGAAAGGCTATTTACAATTTGTACAGAAAGCAGATGGCAGTTATAAGAGTCGAGGGGCATGAAAGGGAAACAGTGGTTGGGAGGGGAGTGAGACAGGGTTGTAGCCTCTCCCCGATGTTATTCAATCTGTATATTGAGCAAGCAGTAAAGGAAACAAAAGAAAAATTCGGAGTAGGAATTAAAATCCATGGAGAAGAAATAAAAACTTTGAGGTACGCCGATGGCATTGTAATTCTGTCAGAGACGGCAAAGGACTTGGAAGAGCAGTTGAATGGAATGGATATGTTCTTGAAAGGAGGGTATAAGATGAATATCAACAAAAGCAAAACGAGGATAATGGAATGTAGTCGTCTTAAATAGGTAGAGAGGATATAAAATGTAGACTGGCAATGGCAAGGAAAGCGTTTCTGAAGAAGAGGAATTTGTTAACAGCGAGTATTGATTTATGTGTCAGGAAGTCGTTTCTGGAAGTATTTGTATGGAGTGTAGCCATGTATGGAAGTGAAACGTGGACGATAAATAGTTTGGACAAGAAGAGAATAGAAGCTTTTGAAATGTGGTGCTACAGAAGAATGCTGAAGATTAGATGGGTAGATCACATAACTAATGAGGAGATACTGAATAGAATTGGGGAGAAGAGGAGTTTGTGGCACAATTTGAGTAGAAGGAGGGATCGGTTGGTAGGACATGTTCTGAGGCATTAAGGGATCACCAATTTAGTATTGTAGGGCAGCGTGGAGGGTAAAAATCGTAGAGGGAAACCAAGAGATGAATACACTAAGCAGATTCAGAAGGATGTAGGCTGCAGTACGTACTGGGAGATGAAGCAGCTTGCACAGGATAGAGTAGCATGGAGAGCTGCATCAAACCAGTCTCAGGACTGAAGACCACATCAACAACAACACCACTCTGATACAAGGACACTAGCTCCCAGAGCCGGATATACTGTTAAAGTATCGACTACTAAGTAATAATTTAATACAAAATCAATCTGTCTTTTCAACGCTGTTCCTCCAATGTGCATTTCCAAACACATATTTATCATGGCTTCAGTCGTTGAGAGTCTCTCCGTTAAGATGTCAACACGTCAGTAACGCTTATATGTTAATTTCGGTGATAGCTGTTGTGTAGGACATCACTTTGAAATAACGTATGTACATATGTTGTTTTCACTGTCCTTCGATAACAGCTGTAGTCCTCGTGCTGTTGTGGTGCGACATGATGTACACTGGCGAAGTGAAACCGCTGTTGCAAAGGCAGTAGTTGGACTTCGTTAAGGTTTCCGTTCAATTTTCTGCCTCGGTTTTGCCATGGGTCGCCGTTACGGCTACAATATCAGTGCTGTGTCTTAAGAACGCGTACGCTGAATGACCATGAACTAACTGCTTTCAGAGATATATGGAGGAAGCTGACAAGTAATTGCTACACTTAAGAGACTGGACGACACACACACACACACACACACACACACACACACACACACACACACACACGATGCTATTTGAATCTGACATTTTGTATTTCCTGGATGATATGTCACTAATAATCAAAATTACGTGCTTTCTACACAAGAGGGAGCCAACATACTTTTCAAGCGACGTACGGTTTTGAAAGTTATCCAATGACAAGGACAGACACTGTAGATGGTCTGACAATGTACTCAGTTTACTATAGTTCAGTAGGCTCCTACATAGAATTTCGCAGCTGTAAAAGTTGTGCACGAGGCTCCTGGGATGCCGTATCGTGGAAGAACGTAAAGTACCTAGCGACTGGAAGAAAGCGCAGGTCGTTCCCATTTTCAAGAAGGGTCATAAATCAGATGCGAATAATTATAGGCCTATTTCGCTTACGTCAATCTGTTGTAGAATAATGGAACATGTTTTGTGTTCTCGTATTATGACGTTCTTAGATAATACAAATCTCCTTCATCATAACCAACATGGATTCCGCAAACAGAGATCATGTGAAACTCAGCTCGCCCTATTTGCCCAAGAAATTCACAGTGCCGTAGACACTGGCGAGCAGATTGATGCCGTATTCCTGGACTTCAGGAAGGCATTTGATACGGTTCCGCACTTACGTTTAGTGAAAAAAATACGAGCTTACGGAATATCGGACCAGGTTTGTGATTGGATTCAGGATTTCCTAGAAGAAAGAACACAACATGTCATTCTTAACGGTTCAAAATCTGCAGATGTAGAGGTAATTTCAGGAGTACCGCAGGGAAGCGTGATAGGACCTTTATTGTTTACAATATACATAAATGACTTAGTTGACAACATCGGTAGCTCTGTGAGGCTATTTGCAGATGACACGGTTGTCTACAAGAAAGTAGCAACATCAGAAGACTCGTACGTACTCCAGGAGGACCTGCAGAGGATTAATGCATGGTGCGACAGCTGGCAGCTTTCCCTAAACGTAGATAAATGTAATATAATGCGCATACATAGGGGCAGAAATCCATTCCAGTACGATTATGCCATAGGTGGTAAATCATTGGAAGCGGTAACGACCGTAAAATACTTAGGAGTTACTATCCGGAGCGATCTGAAGTGGAATGATCACATAAAACAAATAGTGGGAAAAGCAGGCGCCAGGTTGAGATTCATAGGAAGAATTCTAAGAAAATGTGACTCATCGACGAAAGAAGTAGCTTACAAAACGCTTGTTCGTCCGATTCTTGAGTATTGCTCATCAGTATGGGACCCTTACCAGGTTGGATTAATAGAAGAGATAGACATGATCCAGCGAAAAGCAGCGCGATTCGTCATGGGGACATTTAGTCAGCGCGAGAGCGTTACGGAGATGCTGAACAAGCTCCAGTGGCGGACACTTCAAGAAAGGCGTTACGCAATACGGAGAGGTTTATTATCGAAATTACGAGAGAGCACATTCCGGGAAGAGATGGGCAACATATTACTACCGCCCACATATATCTCGCGTAATGATCACAACGAAAAGATCCGAGAAATTAGAGCAAATACGGAGACTTACAAGCAGTCGTTCTTCCCACGCACAATTCGTGAATGGAACAGGGAAGGGGGGATCAGATAGTGGTACAATAAGTACCCTCCGCCACACACCGTAAGGTGGCTCGCGGAGTATAGATGTAGATGTAGATGTAGATCGTGTACGACGGTCCAAATGTTCCATTTCACAGTCTGTCTTAAGAACATATCGTTTGACATTTCTAACAGCCAGCGCAAAGAACGAGTCATATATATAGTAACATAATACATATTGGGTCTAACAGTAACGAAAGTTTTTTCTTGTAGGTTGTTTTCTTACTCCCGTCATCGGGCAACCTTCTGATGCCGGTTTTAGTATCCTCTTACAGCGAAGAAATGCTCCTATCTGACAGACTAACTTGCTTCCGTTTTAAAAGATTCAGACTGAAAAATGAGGTACCGCCTGCCTCATTCTGCCTTTCTCAGAAGCTTTAGAAATTTTTCTAAAAAAATTTGGCCTGCGAACACATTTGCGCTCTTTTTGACTCGTATGTCGCGTCTCATTCTCTAATAGTAGCTCGCTCACACACACTAATCCATCGCTGTAGGTTGCTCGTACACATTCGCTCCCACTTGCCCCCCCCCTCTCTTTCTCTCTCTCTCTCTCTCTCTCTCTCTCTCTCTCTCTCTCTGCCGTATGTCCTTATGTCTCACAGCAATTCTCCTTCGTTCTGTCCTACTACTAAAGTCTCATCTCACTGTGTCTCCCTGCTCTCTGTTACTGCTACTACCTCATTCATTTCTTCCAACTGCTACTGTCTCTTCTCTCTCTCTCTCTCTCTCTCTCTCTCTCTCTCTCTCTCTCTCTCTCTCTCCCCCCCTCTCTCTCTCCCCCTCTCTCTTTGTCGTTGTCAGACTCCTCCACTATCATTGCCTCTCACCCATTTCCACTTTGTTTTTCCTTGTTTCTCTCTGGCTGGCACTGTCTCCTCCACTCTTCTCCTAGCACTGTTCTGTAACTGTCATCGATGTTCAACTGCCGCTGTGTCTCTTTCTCTCACACTACCATTGTCTCCTTCGCTCTTTTTATACCACAACCACTGTCTGCCATCTTCCAGTATTTATTACTTTTCCTTGTCTTTCCCACTGCCACTGGACTGATGACCTCAGAAGTTAAGTCCCATAGTGCTCAGAGCCATTTGAACTACCACTGTCTTCTCTCTCAGAATAAAAAAAAATGCATGAACATGTAGGCATGCCAAAACCTTTGCGAGAATTTTGAAAGGTGCTGAGGGAGGTTGAATAAGGAAACTGGTGTCCCACTTTTCAGTCTGTCTTTTCACACACGAGCATATTAGCCTTTTTTGTACATTCTCCACTGGTTCCCTTCTTTTCCTTGTAACAGCAGGGCATGTCACTCATGTAAGAAGAACTTTATGGCTTAGTAAAATTTTGATGGTTTACTTAGGTTAAACTGAAATAACGTAAAATTATTTTTACACTTCGGACAGCATTTTACGTGCAAAAAAATTTTTCATGAGCTTCAATATTACAACAAGGGGGCTTCCAGAACCCTTCTGCTGATCACGGAGACACCTTACAGCATGTTTCTTCGTGTTACGTCACTTTATGGACGACGTGTTTGCCTCACATCGGATATTCCGTGCGTATTTTGTGTGTACAAGCAGGGAAAGTTTGAACATTTGTATCTCGGAAAATAATAAAGATCCAAAAAAGATATGCAGAGCTATTCGAGATCGGCATTTTTGGAAAATATCGTAAAAAAATAAAGCGATTTGCTGAGCTTTGCCCTTAGGAATGGGCGGCTCGGTTTTCTCAGGAACCGTCCATGAACTAAATGGTGTCTCCGTTTTTGAAGTTCCTTAAGGCGCGCCATAGTACACATATAACGCAAAAACCGATTTGCTCCATTTGCCTAAGACGGGAGAAGTTTGTAACACTCATAGTTTACCTGTGCTGCAGGATAATGACACAAAGCCGATCCTTCTGATGAGAACACAAATGGACCCTACCCCCAAAGGATATCGAAGGCACTTCACCCTACCGTTGTATCACCAATAGAATCCAAAGAATAAGACCCCGGAAAGTCCCATTTTTATGCGCAGCGTTTCGGAACAAACTAGCTAACTCATGCTGTCGCAGGCGTACAGATATTTTCCAGCTTGCAAAGGCGACTGACACATTAATGAAATGTCTTGCACGTCCTCAGAAATGACACTGAAAACTACAGGCTAGTTGTGCGTAACCATTCAGTACAACCGCAAGAACGTTTATCAGTAGACAGTACACTAGGTATCATAGTAATAAATTAATCCCCAAGTTGAATGAATTATGATTTCGATCTTGTCAGCGTCCTGACTTGATTGTCTTAATTACCACACACAATGTGTCTCTGGCATCTACAAGTACCCACTGTTATCGTTGCTTTTCATTTTTCTTTTTCTTCGAAGTCTAAGTTAAAGAAGTGTTGAAATTCTTTTTGTAATTTTTTGTACGGTCAATGGCTTAAAGCTGTCGATCTTGTATTACGTCTTCACTCGTTTCCCAATCAGGCCTTTCCTTCTTTGACAGGACGTTCGTTTGTCAGATATTTCTGCGTTTGCTATAAAAGACACTACTACCACCCAAACCAAAATTCTTAGTGGTAGATTTAGTTTTTCTGTATTTTTAATGATATATTTTTTCCTTGAAATATTAGTTCACTGCCCCTATGTTACTTACCCACTGAGATTTGTTTCAACGGACACTTATAGCGTATGTTAACAAATGATCAGCAGTTGTTTTGTTTGGGACTGCCTGGTAGGTCGCTGAGGATAGCATTGTACGCTTTTCCGAAATTTCCTTCGCTAGAGTTTGTTTTAGGTCGAAAACATAAGGAAATACCAGGTATAACTAAGTTTATTGACAATGGCGGAACATCTTTGAAACGCGGTTTGATAAAGCTCAGACGAACGTTTTGCTTCATTAAGTATTTGTAAATTCCTGTATTACATGCAGTATGTTTGCGAATAGTACCCAAAACGTCTTGATAGCATAAAACGGGTCTCTATTTCTAGGGCTGTGTTTCAACACGACTTGAACTGTTCGTACAAGTTACGTCACAGTTCGGGAAATCTCGGGTTCCGGTCGATCTTTCGAACGGCCTTTGCTCTACCGACTTTTGTTGGTACTATCACAACCACCTGTCTTAGCGTTTTTAACGCGCTATGGTATTTAATAATAACAATAACTGAAACACGGACTGAAATATCTTCTGAGGCATAGGTTATACGTTACAGTGGCAAATAATAAATAAATAAATAAATAAATAAAAGATTGCAATCTTGATTCTGTCTCGTTCTCGAGCTTTCGCTCGTCCCGCGATCTATTGAGGTCTGTTGGTACTGTCGCAAGACTGGTCTTGGACCTATAATTCATTCTCGCAATAAAAATTACAGTCACTTCATTACGATCAATTTCGTGTGTTCGGCGTTTAATTCTTGATTGACTGTCTTGTTTCATATGAATGTTGCAGTCTTCCTCTGAAACTGATTAAAATGTGGTAACGTTTCTGTCTGTTATTCTGATACGTGAACAAGTATTGAATTGCTCGTCTGCAACCTATTTGGTAAATCATTACTGTGTCTCGTTAACAAATAAAATATTGTAGAGAGTTCAGTTAAGTAACAATTTTGGGTGGACATTTTCGTCTTTGCCTGTTTCTTTTACTTAAAAATGGGCATAAATACGTATATATCCACACATACCATTACCGTATGAAAACTCGTAATTTTGTTTAAATACAACAGGAGTTCGCGCAGTGGTATCATTTAATGCTATTTTCTCTAGTGTTCCACGAAACTGTCAAATTTTAAGCAGAGCTATAGCTTATTGTTGAGACTAGTGAGTAGTTTCTTCCGAACCACTTCTATTAGCACCGCACGAGTCAAATATCACATGATTGTTCGAACTAACTGGACACTGTATGCAGCTTGTGGATTATCAGGAATGTCAAACGCGAGTATAGTTTGCTCAGCCCTCCCTATTTCCCTAACAAAACAAAAGCGGACCACGAAGCACTCAGCTCGAGTGCTCGAGTACCCTGCCACCGGCCGCTGACCGCGCGCCTGTTGGTGCTTTTCAGAGAAGTGGAAGCACAAGAAGGTGAGCCTGGAGGAGGTGTTCAAGGGCGCCGTGCTGTACCTGGAGGCGGCACTCTGGGAGCCAGAGACGCAGGTCGCCGGCGGCGTCGTCATCTTCGACATGGACGGCCTCTCGCTGCAGCAGGTCTCCCAGTTCACGCCGTCTTTCGCCAAGCGCATCATAGACTGGCTGCAGGTCAGTAACAACCGAGCCTGCTACGCCTCACGACTTGGCGCTCAACTGCTTTCATTACCGAGTGAGTCGGCGCCGTAGGACTACACTCTTATACGAAAGGACGGCAGTTCATTTTCCAGATTCAGTTTTACTGTGGTTTCCCTAAAACGCTTATCGCAAATAATGGGGTAGTTCTTTCGAAAGGACGTGGCCGATTTTCTTCCACGTATTTCCCGTCTGACCTTGGGCTGTCACAAATGAACTCTCCTATTGTACGTGAAGTCTAACCTTGTTTGGTTTTTCCCTTGCTAGCTTATTATCTTCCTTTGCTGGCTTATTTTCTTCCCTTGCTGGCTTATTTTCTTTCTTTCTTCCTTTCTCGCTTCTTTCTTTCTTTCTTTCTTTCTCGCTTCTTTCTTTCTTTCTTTCTTTCTTTCTCGCTTCTTTCTTTCTTTCTTTCTTTCTCACTTCTTTCTTTCTTTCTTTCTTTCTTCCTTTCTCGCTTCTTTCTTTCTTTCTTTCTTTCTTTCTCGCTTCTTTCTTTCTTTCTTTCTTTCTTTCTCGCTTCTTTCTTTCTTTCTTTCCTTTTTTGTCGCTTCTTTCTTTCCTTTTTTGTCGCTTCTTTCTTTCCTTTTTTGTCGCTTCTTTCTTTCCTTTTTTGTCGCTTCTTTCTTTCCTTCTCTTTCTCGCTTCTTTCTTTCCTTCTCTTTCTCGCTTCTTTCTTTCCTTTTTTGTCGCTTCTTTCTTTCCTTCTCTTTCTCGCTTCTTTCTTTCTTTCTTTCTTTCTTTCTTTCTCACTTCTTTCTTTCTTTCTTTCTTTCTTTCTTTCTTTCTTTCTCGCTTCTTTCTTTCTTTCTTTCTTTCTTTCTTTCTTTCTCGCTTCTTTCTTTCTTTCTTTCTTTCTTTCTCGCTTCTTTCTTTCTTTCTTTCTTTCTCGCTTCTTTCTTTCTTTCTTTCTTTCTCGCTTCTTTCTTTCTTTCTTTCTTTCTCGCTTCTTTCTTTCTTTCTTTCTTTCTTTCTCGCTTCTTTCTTTCTCGCTTCTTTCTTTCTTTCTTTCTTTCTCGCTTCTTTCTTTCTTTCTTTCTTTCTCGCTTCTTTCTTTCTCGCTTCTTTCTTTCTTTCTTTCTTTCTCGCTTCTTTCTTTCTTTCTTTCTTTCTTTCTTTCTTTCTTTCTTTCTTGCTTCTTTCTTTCTTTCTTTCTTTCTTTCTCGCTTCTTTCTTTCTTTCTCACTTTACTTTATTAATGCATGATAAACTGTCCAAATATGTTTCATGAACAGAATTTTGTGAGGAACATACTGTGATGGTGACACCAACCAGTGGCACTGCATAGATAGTTATCTTGGTGAAAATTCACCAGCAAAGATTAGTCTGGTGGTGGTGGTGGTGGTGGTGGTGGTGGTGGTGGTACTAGTTTGTTGTTGTTGTAATAATTCTGTAACAAATTCTTTCTTCATCTCGGTAATAACAAAAAACCGTTCTCTCGCCTGTTTCCCCTCTTTGAGCTCCATGCAGTTCAAAGCTTCCTTCACAAGTCATCCATCTTTTAGGTGACTTCATTATCTTTTTCCTGTCTAGGTATATAACACCAGTTCCTCCTTTGGCACAGTTATCGATTCATTCTAAGCGGTCATAACATATTATTCTCTTCCTTTCCAATCGCTTCCATTATGTTCCCTTCTTGGATATCAGATGATCTTTTCCTCTCTTTCTCATTTTCCGAACTTCTGACCCATAATACATTTTTCGCTACTGTTACGTTCGTAATTACTGAGACAGTATCTACATTGTTTAAAATTTGTTTTGTATTCCGTTCGAAGGACAATCTGCAACAGTTGGTTCGTAGCAACAGTGGATACAGTAGTAGCATCAGAAATTTGTTTAGTATTACTGGTATAAACCTCGAATAGGGATGATTTCAGAAAGTAGTCAAATACTGTAGCATATTGTCGATTGGTAACAAAGGCGTAATCATACAGAGTATCTTCACAGATTACAGGTAGGTGATGTGTGTTTTTTGAGTGATGCAGCCCAGACAACAGCTAGTGTTGAACAGAATCAGAAGAAATATGTACTTGTGTGTGTGTGTGTGTGTGTGTGTGTGTGTGTGTGTGTGTGTGTGTGTGTGTGTGTGTGTGTGTTTCTTTTCTATCTTTCTTTCTTTCTTTCCTTCTTACTTGATATCCTTTCACATTGAATTGTAATTCCACTGTTGAACCTTTCTTTTATTTCAGTCATTGCTTCTTCGATGTGTAAATTGAAAAGTAGGGGGCAAAAGACCTCACTTTACACCCTTTTTAATCAGAGCAATTCGTTCTTGGTCTTCCAGTCTCATTGTTTTGTTTTGGTTCTTGTACATATCGTATACTTTCGGAGAAACCCGGCATTGCCAAGGTATTTATTTACAGCTGCTCTTCCACGCCCGTACCACACAGCATCTGGCCTAGTGATTAATGTTTATGACGTCATATGTTATGAAATTCATACAACCATATAATTTTATAGGTACACTGAGCGGCATATGTGGATACCATGTGTTTTGCTTTTTTCGCTGTTTCTTCTCGCCATTTTGCTTCAGAACTGTCGAGATTCCTCCTCTTTTACGTTTCGGCATTGTCTAAAACATAAATCAGGTCACCTTGTTATTAACAAATACACTAAGTACGCTTTACGCACTTTCCACACTTTATTTCCAATTTATATTCAGGCAGTGTATAGCTTCGACTACTCACACTTCACCGTTTGTTTTTATTCTCATACTGCACTACTTCTTCTGTTGCTCCCTTCATCACTGATAAGAAACTGACATTCGAACCCACGACGGGTCTTACTTTATATACTGCTACCAATAGGTAGCCCCACAGTGGCGATTTCCAGAACATACCAAAAACGCTTCGAATGGTCCACGTTGTTCATGAACATTCCACAACATTCGAGAGCGTTCTGGTATGTTCCACAATGATGTGGGATGTTCCGGAACATTCTGTAATCTTCCTGAATATTCCAGAGAGTTTCCAAACATTCCTGAACATGTCGAATGTTCTAGAGGGCGAAACTTCTCAGCCCTCATATCGTGAAAAGCCTGCTTCATGGATGGGGAATAGAGGGCTGCCGCACCATATAACTCCCCTGATCGTATCGGGATTCGTTTCTGAGTTTTAGCGGCACGCACATTGTATAATTTTATAATATATATTGATTACCCATCTTTTCCTACAGCTTACTGCTGTTTTTCTGAGAATTTCGAACATCTTGCACCATTTTACATTGTCGAACGCTTTTTCCAGGTCGACAAATCCTTTGAGCATGTCTTTATTTTTCTTCTGTCTTGCTTCCACTATCAAGTGCACCGTGAGAACTGCCTCTCTGGCGCCTTTACCTGTCATGAAGCCAAAATGATCGTCATCTTACAAATACTCATTTTTCTTTTCCAGTCTTCTGTATATCATTCTTGTCATGTTATTTAGATGCGTGAGCTGTTAATCTGATTGTGCGATAATTCTCGCACTTGTCGGCTTTTGCTACCTTCGGAATAGTGTGTACGATACTTTCCCCAAAATCTGAAGGTATATCGCCAGTCTCATACGTTCTACACACCAACGTAAATAATGATTTTGTTGACACATCTTCCCAAAGATTTTAGAAATTCCGATGAAACGTTGTCTATCCTTCTGCCTTACTTCATCATAAATCGCCAAAGGCTCTTCTAAATTCCGATTCTAATGCTGGATCCCTTCTCTTCCCTATCGGCTTCCGTTTATTCTTCCATCATGTCATAAGCCAAGTTCTCCTGCTCGTAGAGGTCTTCAGTGTACGCTTTCCACTTATCCGCTCTCTCCTCTGCATTCAGCAGTGGAATTCCCGTTGCACTCTTAATGTTACCGCCATTGCTTTTAATTTCACGGAAGGCTGTTTTCACTTTCCTATATGCTGAGTCAGACGTACCAGCAGTCACTCCTTACTCGATTTCCTCACTTTTTCATGTAGCCATTTTGTCTTAGGTTCCCTGCACTTTCTGTTTATTTCCTTCCTAAGTGACTTGTATTTCTGTATTCCTGAATCTCCCTCGAGATTTTTGTGCTTCCTACTTTCGTCGATCTCATGTAAGGGAGAGTTATCAGCGGCTGTGGTCTTATGTACGTGCAGTCCCAGTTGAGCCTACATTCCCAGGCAAGTGGCTATGCAGATGGCGTTATTGTATGCAAACGGCCGACACCGCTGTGACGCGCGAGCAGTGACCTCGTGCTGGAGTCTCGATGACTGGCGGGTGACACGTTGCCCTCTGTTGACAGGACGCGGTACCCCTACGAGTCAAGGGCTTCCACGTGGTCAACCAGCCCTACATCTTCAACATGGTCTTCGCGCTCTTCAAGCCGTTCCTCAGGGAGAAACTGCGCAGTAGGGTGAGTATCTTTAGCTAGTAATCCGGTTGCGTTGCAACTGTGCTTGTTAAATTTCATTATTAGTTCTCCTGGTCTCGAACCTCATGAAAATACTCAATTTGTTTTCTAAACATTTGTTTCACTGAGTTTTGCATTTAAGTTTAGCTCATAGGTGTTTGGCGTTCTTCGATGTTTTTGTTTCTAATTATGTAAAGGTTACGTGGATAATCGTTTTCATATGTAACAGTAGATGTTTCTCAACGACTGAATGTAAGTGAGGCTTTTGGTGCCGCGAAATCTTTGCCTTTTTTAGCCTGGCTTCATGCTGTTCATCACTGGGCTGAGATATTGATGGCTGACGGAAGATTTCAGGTCGACACTGAGGGAAACAAAAGCTAGCAGGGGCCAAGCGACCGTCTTCAGACCCGGGACGTGAATAACCCGATTCTTTCTTGTCAGAAATGGTAGTCGTGTAGGCTGCCGATTCCGTAGACGTAAAATGGTGCACTCACTATTTTTCTTGCTGGGTCAACTTCTGTAGCCTGTATGGTTGTAGCACCGGTAGTTCAGGATTTTGTCAAGTTTACAAAATTTCAGCGACACCTTCAACACCAAAGAGCGTCAGTAACATTTCAGAACGCCTTCCACCCTCTTCCTGTTACACAGTTCTCTCCTTAGAATAAAACGTGAGAAACGAATGGGGCAGTGAATTCACACACCAGGAGCGTAATCCTCAATGTTCTTCATAAAGCTTGCAAACGCCCAAAAAACTCCACATTGCGATTATTAGGCCTAAGCATCCGAAACTGCTTCAACTGCTATGGGGCCAATCTTGAAAGAGGGTGAGAAAGTAAGCAACATTTTCATCAATCAAAATTTCGCATTGCTGAAACAGACCATGTCTCTTCCCACATGAGCAGGATGCAGAAAGTACTTTTCTAGCTTATCTCGCGTCCGTCGGCGATCCTAATTTAATATATTATTATTTTGATTGTTGCCGACTTACGTTGTGGGCCTTAATAAAAATATTTCATTCAATTTTGATTTACAATTAAATGCTTTCGTGAAGTTCTGCTTTTTAACAACATTAATCATAAATTATTTGTTATGTTAATGAATGTTAGACTCGCTGAATCTTAAAACATGGGCATATAAGTTGAACAATGGAATAAACTTTTCATATTAATTTCCTCGGCTAGTCACTTCACTTTAAAGCAAAAAATCCTTAGTTATTAATTGCAATTACGGCCCACACACGCGCGAGAGTACTTTTTCTTACCTCCGTTAACCATTGCATTGTAGTCGGAGTCCTGGCTCTGGCTCTCGGCTGTTGTACTGAAAATAAGAATCTTAAAGCTACGTATTTTCTGCAACGTCGGGCGGCTGTGGAGAAAAATGTATATCATGTTAATAGCGGGCGAGTTTTTCGCTTCCGCTAACTTTTTATAAGTTAATATCGCCACGTAATGGCGTCGCTGGCTGCATCGGCCGCTGCGATTGTTGAACTGTAAATTATTCGATCGCAGGTTAATTCAAAGGAAGGCGGACATGAAATCGGTATCACCTCTTACAAATTAAAAGTGAACAATGATATTAAATCAATATATTATGTGCTTAATTAGTACAAATATGCTTACATTTGCCAGCACTCGCAAGATGTCCGTCTACACGCAACCAAGACAAGAGAAGAAGTGAAGACGACCAAAAAGTTAATAGAAGAGCGTATCTTGTCGTCTCTTTAGAACATTTTTTTATATTTCTTTGCACTCGAAACTTACACAGAGAAATTATTACAATACGGCTACATGATAAAAAATCTATATTATTCAAGTTTTAAATGCCTCTTCTTTATAAATACCGCTTTTTAAGTCTTTTCGTATTATTTCACCGGGGACGCTATACTTCTTACAGGAATTTCAGTTTCCAATTAAGCCTACTTTGATCGTCAACTTCGTCAGCATTATCTGCAGCTGTTCAGGTGAGCCGGCCGCGGTGGTCTAGCGGTTCTAGGCGCTCAGTCCGGAACCGCGCGACTGCTACGGTCGCAGGTTCGAATCCTGCCTCGGGCATGGATGTGTGTGATGTCCTTAGGCTAGTTAGGTTTAAGTAGTTCTAAGTTCTAGGGGACTGATGACCACAGTAGTTAAGCCCCATAGTGCTCAGAGCCATTTGAACCATTTAAACCATTCATAGCCAATGGCTCATACGTAGTTTATGTGTACGTAGGGTTACTGGATTCTTTGTAGAAATTGGTAGATCTGTCTTTCGCAACAGTTGAACTATGGGGTTACCTTATGTCTCTCAAAGAGATATTCACTGGGAAGGTTTCTCAAAGGACGACCTTAATTAGAAGCTGAGAAGAGACGTCGTTTTTCATACTCAACAGTCGCGCAGTGAAGGCAACCCGCACTAGTGATGGACAGGCTCTTTAAATCGCGCTGTGCAGTGCGGCTCATTAAAAATTCTGTTGCTTTAACAGGAACGCGTCCTGGTCCATTATTGGACGTTCTATTTTAATTGGGACTGCAGCCGGCCGGTGAGGAGGCTGTCCGGCTTCATTGTTCGAAAGCGATAACGGATGAGACTCACACGATTTTCATAATAAAATGTCACACACAGAAAGGGAAATGATCGCATAAAATATCTCAAGGGATTCTGACTTTCTATTGTAAGGCAGTTAACCAAAGATCACGAATAGTCCAGAATGAGATTTTCACTCTGCAGCGGAGTATGAAAATCTCATTTTGGAAACATCCCCTAGGCTGTGGCTAAGCCATGTCTCCGCAATATCCTTTCTTTCAGGAGTGCTAGTTCTGCAAGGTTCGCGGGAGAGCTTCTGTAAGGTTTGGAAGATAGGAGACGAGGTACTGGCAGAAGTAAAGCTGTGAGGACGGGGCGTGAGTCGTGCTTGGGTAGCTCAGGTGGTAGAGCACTTGCCCGCGAAAGGCAAAGGTCACGAGTTCGAGTCTCGGTCCGGCACACAGTTCTAATCTGCCAGGAAGTTTCGTCACGAAAAGTGTTCGGTCGTCCGCCTCCGAAAAATCTGCTGAGAGCCCCTACTTTTTGAAAGAAACACATTTAAAAGATACAGTATAAATTTAATTAAATGGTAAGGAGATATGATGGTTATCCTTTTGAAATAATAAACCCGGTTAGTTGTGATGAGATAGATAATTATTATGCAAGCAAAATTACACTTAACATAAATCTCTTCTGTACAAGATACCGTCAAGGTAAGACAAAATGAAAATGCAGAGACAATTGAAATCATCCTCAGCGACGTTGCTTTAACTTATGTCACAGTTCTGGGAGATTCTACCAGAGTAAATTTTCACTGGAATTACTGAAGTGTTCACTGGTTTATAGATAATAACTTCTCACAAGTTACATTTGGACATGCTTCAGATACGATGATGATGAGGATGATTAGGATGATTAGAATTGGAGGACAGCACAGCAGACTATCTATTAGAGCAAGTGACGTCTGAGAGGAGAGCAATGCCGTCACAACCTTGCCGACAAAAGTATGTTGAATGAACATCTCACAGCAAATTGCATCAGATTTCTTCTCATTTTTCCGTATTGCTGGTAACACTGAAAGTGAAGAAATACAAATAAACTCTTTCCTGCATTGCCCTAAATACACATACTTAAGAGAGCTCATGGAGGTTCTTGAGTTTTTATTGTAATGTTATTTAAAGAAATTTAGAAGAATAACTGGTGCGCGAACTCTAAGACTGAAACATTGTACGACGACAACCGAGACAACAACTCAGCTATCCAATGTTAACGAGAAATAAAGTCAACAGTATGTACCTACTTGCCCTGTAGTGCATTTTCGATTTTGCCAGGAGCAGCGTGGAGTGGACTGGGGTAAGTGTGTTATGGATGTTTGTGCTATGACAGTAGCCGACCGAGGTGACCACGCGGTTCTAGGCGCTGCAGTCCGGAACCGCGCGACTGCTACGGTCGCAGGTTCGAATCCTGCCTCGGGCATGGATGTGTGTGATGTCCTTAGGTTGGTTAGGTTTAAGTAGTTCTAAGTTATAGGGGACTGATGACCTCAGATATTAAGTCCCATAGTGCTCAGAGCCATTTTTGCTATGACAGTGCAGACTATTTGCCTCATGTTGTGTCTAGACAAGACAGCCTAGACACAATGAGAGGAAGCCGAAAGGCACGCGCTACGCTCACGCAGATGGGCGTGAGGTCTGAAACAGGATACCTAATGAGTGCTATAAAGAAAAGTACGTAGCTTCCGGAATACTTAACTTTTATTCATCCTTTTGGTACATCTGGAGATTGTGGCGATACAAGTGAGACTCTTTAGATACATGCAATGTTACTAATGGCGCCTTGCTAGGTCGTAGCCATTGACTTAGCTGAAGGCTATTCTAACTATCGGCTCGGCAAAGGAGCGAGGCTTCGTCAGTATAGTCGCTAGCTACGTCGTCCGTACAACTGGGCGAGTGCTAGTCCGTATCTCGAGACCTGCCTTGTGGTGGCGCTCGGTCTGCGATCACACAGTGGCGACACGCGGGTCCGACATGTACTAAATGGACCGCGGCCGATTTAAAGCTACCACCTAGCAAGTGTGGTGTCTGGCGGTGACACCACACCTCATGTCCTTTTATGTTCCCTAAATATTGATTTTTGATTTATACTCTTAGGGGATCATTAACACACAGCTGGACGTAGATAACTGCACGGTTGGCGAAAATGGCAGCACTACAACGCGTTTTCCTTTGGAGAAAAATTGGTGGAACTCTTAAAGGACTCTGGATCAACAGATAATCGATTTTGTAGCAAAGAGAACGAATGGAAAACATTGAAAATAAAACGTTTCGAACGTATTGTACCCGAAATAACTCCAAAACGAGCCGTACTTCTTCAAGGCAGACATCTTATGGTCGGAGTACAACGTTTACAGGCGCTGGAATAGGCGGGGTTACTGCCATGTCCCTGCAGAGGTTTGCTGCAGACATGGCGTTTCCTTGTTGACTTAAAGCTCCAGCGCGCGCGAGCATAGTGTCAACGTAGCGGCACTGTATTAGCAACACATCGTGACTCGAACGGGGGAGGAAATGGCATATAGGTTTGTTTTCACTAAGCAGTGTATGGAAGCGGCGAAGAGAAAACAGCACGAGGGAAGCTTCAGCATCGAGTCCACAACAGTGGTCTGTGTTCTGGAGATGCCTGAAATTAATTTTAATGAAAATACGTATCTCTGTATAACCAAATAATGCGACATCAGTATCCACAAACGCGATCATTGATTTGACGTCGGAACATATGACAAGGTACAAGAAGATTCCGCTAAGGTGAAATAAGATTGAAGGGCATGTAGCTACGTCCAGAAAAAAATGCGGTACTATCTAACGGAGTATGAGGGTAATAATACATAATAAGAACACTGCTTGCATCAGCTTCCTACGCCGTGAAGTTGCGCTCGCTGGGGTCTTTACGTCTGGGAAGTCCGAACAGTAACAGTTAGGCAACGCGGCGAACCCTTAACGGTGTATGAATCATCGGAGTCTCCTATAATGCGGCATAAGCGCTGAGTCTGCGAGTGTGGAGTGCCAGAAAGACCACTGCGCCCAGCTGCTTGGTAGAAATGTCATTCCAAGGGATAATGGGAAGTCTTTACAGATACACTGCATTACAGACACGCTACAAGAGGTTGTAAAAGACCCTAACGTCACAACATTTCTTGGCGCGAATCCTACGTCTAACTTGTTAGATTCGCCTCTCATTATTACTTCGTCTGGGCAATTTCTTCCTTTCTCTAGTTTCAAGAAACAACACAACCACTTCTCTTCTTAAAATGTAGTTTTCTTTGAAATAACATTGCCATTAAAATGCTCATATTAGTTAAACAAAGTGCCTTGTAGCTAATATTCATTGCAGTTTTCGTAAGTACAAAGCTAATAGAAATTTCGTGGCCCTACACCACTAAGAAGAAGATACACAAGCAATTACGTCGCGATATAGTAAGTTACTAGAGTATTTTGTCGCAGCAGATACATCTCTGCGTTTTGTATGCAGTTCAGACTTCCCGAAATATAGCCTGGTGATAAGACAGTGACGAAAATTAAATCCTCGGGGCGTATTTTTCATCAGGTCACTTAAACAGGACACTTCTCACTTAACCATTTGAGTTCCACTTACAAACATAAAATAAAATAATTTTTTCCACAAAATTGGCCTTCATCATCATACTAAGCAACGCATACAAGAAGAAATTGATAAAATATACATAACCAATTGTTTTCAAAGTGGTTTCACTTTGAATCTCTGTGACATTGTTTTCAACCACCCATCATTTCA
Organism: Schistocerca americana; assembly: GCF_021461395.2. Taxonomy (NCBI): domain Eukaryota; kingdom Metazoa; phylum Arthropoda; class Insecta; order Orthoptera; family Acrididae; genus Schistocerca; species Schistocerca americana. Next base: position 105,478,802 of record NC_060120.1, read on the forward strand.
CGATATACATTTAAAAGCAATTTTGCATTTTTCCAAGACGCAATCCCACTTCTATAAACTACCTTGAACTCATAATGCCTAAAATAAATTATAGTCGTAAATAACAAGCAAAAGTAGGCGTACAGTGTAATAAATTTATATCAACAGTACATACTGCTCCACTGATTTCATTTCAAAACCACTCATAAAAGCAGTACTACAAAGTAAAATTTACGTTAAAACTAACTTCATGCATTTACTTGAGCTGTCAATGCTCTCCTCAATGTGATCACTACAAAAAGAAGTCAGCCTTCTTTAGTCACGTAGAATGCTCTACATGCCGTCTGTTGTTAGAGCTCTGTGACTTCTGCAATGCACCACATTCGTAGAAGTACGTTAGTGTACCAGTAGATGTCTCTGTCTTGCAATGGCGTTGGTGGTTTCGCGTGAAAGGTACTGGTAAAAGAAGTAAAAGAAACGGTAGTTTCAGGCACAAACCACTGGTATTCAAAGGGTCAAGTTTCTTGTCACACATTCAATTCGTCCTTCCGATTACGTTTCCTCACTAGAATAGCAGTCACTCACAAACCTGGCCGATTTTGAATACTGACTCATTCTGAAAATATATTGTAGATTGGGGATAAGGCAATTTTCACCACATTCCACATTCTTTCTAGAGGAAGCTCTAGACCAGCCGGTTAAGTACGCGGGCCTCTGCGGAGCATGTAAGTGCGAGGTAGAGGTACTAGCAGAGATATGAGTTATAGTTCGTCAGACTCAATGCATTATATTCAGCCAGTAACGATCAAATTAATTGGAGCTTAAAGTAGACAAGCACAACGTGTTGTTTTATATTTGAAATCACTGACGCAGTCCTAAAAAAAAAAAAAAAAAAAAAAAAAAAAAAAAAGCTCTGGAACGGAGCGACCGCTACGGTCCCAGGTTCGAATCCTGCCTCGGGTATGGATGTATGTGATGTTCTTGGGTTAGTTAGGTTTAAGTAGTTCTAAGTTCTAGGGGACTGATGACCTCAGATGTTAGTCCCATAGTGCTCAGAGCCATTTGAACCAATGATTCGTTTCACGTGGCCATAAAAGGCAATCCTTTTTCGAATCGGGTGACTTTCCCTATCCATGTGCTCATATAGGTGGCTGTGACGCCTTCAGCGCTCGCTGGTTTCTTTGACGAGGCCCAGGAGTTTTCATGGAATCTTTCTTTCTCTCTTTCTCTGGAGTCAAGTTTCTCCGTTTGACTTTCCTTGTTAACTGTAAGAGTCTCTGCCACCAGCAGTGTCTCCTGCCGAATGAGAGTGCAGTAGTATCTAATTTTGGCGTTGGAGGGTATCGATCTTACGGTGTATGCCTTTAGTTAGCTTATAGGCAATTTCCATTTTGTTACTGCAAAACACGAAGACTTCTTTCTCTGACACATTAGGCTCTCTCTTCACACAGATGAATAAATATTTCTGTCTGCTTAATTTTTCCCAGTCAGACACCCAGCTCTGTGGGCATAGCTTTTATGTTTGTCATAAAGTGCGTCTTCTCAAAGACGGTTTGGATTCCAGTCTACGACGCCTGTCTCTTCAGTTGGTTATTTTGCTGCCGTATCTAAGACATCTTAAAAGATTACTAGGTCTGCAGAGGCCATACAGTCGATTGTAAAATCAATATACCTGAATCCTAGCCTTAACCCAGTTTAGGCCCCTGAATTGTTGTTTCTTTGCACCACCCTCGGATGACCTTTTCTAAAATAAAATTGAAGAGCAGAGGCGGTAGCCCAATTTCCTCTGTAGTTCACTTTGGAGGTGGTGGTGAAGGTTGTCCCAATTATCACTTTTGTCTTGATATCCAAGCCAAACTTTTCAAGGATTTGCAGTAGGGTGGTTCGGTCAATTCAGTTGTACGCCTTCCTGAAGTGGTCGCATGTCACCGCTAATTCCCTGTCGTTGAGCTTCAGAAACGAAAAGATGGAAATGAGATTCATAATCTGCTCAGCGTTGATAGTCTCCCAATTGTGGATCAACTTGTTGATCCCTCCACTTCTAGAGTTTTAGAGAGGATCTCGTAAGTTGATGGCAGGAGACAGATGCCATGGTAGTTGTTCACAATTGTTCTCCCCAGTTTCTTGTGTCGTAGACGAATTCCAATAGAAATCTATCCACTTTGGATTTTTTCGCTTTCCCAAATGAGTTGAATTATTACGCCAGATTTATCGATTGGCTCATACCTGAGTGCTTCCACTGCATTTGTCAGTAATTCCTAATGTTAATATTTTGGCGGCGACCAGTAATACTCGACTGTGCCTAGGCTGTGACGTGTGGCGGCGCCTGTGTTGCAGATCGTGTTCCACGGCACGGACCGCGACTCCCTGCACAACTACATCAGCCCCAAGGTGCTGCCGGAGTGCTACGGCGGCACCCTCGACATCGACAGGGTGACCGGAGCCGAGTGGTACAAGCTGCTCATCCACTACGACCCCGTCTACGAGGGTAAGGCTGCTGGCCACTGTGCCTGCCACTCCTTTCACTTTAACGCGGTCCTGACAGTTTCTAGAGATACTTTGCGGTAGTTCTCATCAGGGAGAATCTCAAATCAGTGTAAATTGGTAGAAAGTGGTACGTATGCAGCAATTACAAAGCGGTCGAACAACAACATACTAATCTCCGGTAATGCACAGATTTAAAAAGAAAGCCAAAGTCGCTATCAGACGTTTGGGAATAGATCATTCGATATTTGTCAAGAATAATTTTTTTACGACTGGATTATCAGCAACAATAAATTTTTCCACATTTGACGCCATTAAAATTTAATCTTGTGCATTCCACAGTTGATGTTTGAGACGTGATATAACGCCTTTGTCTCTCATATCCAGTAATGTGGTAGACTAGTTAGGATTGGGAGGTGTGTGGGGGGAAAAAGTAATGAGACTGGCAACACTGCGCTCGATCTGGCAACACTGTGTTGTTTTACTTGTGTTCATCCCTTCCAGATGTTCAGTCAGAGTTTTAGCTCCTACTGCTGTTAAGTGATTTTTGAGAACGCCTTTGGTAAAGTTGTTTTTGTTGTGAGTTATGAAAATTTACAGCAAAGTTAAACCATCAAATTTTGTGTCAAACTTGGGTAATCTTAGAGTGTGACCATTGAAAAGGTTTATTTATTTAATCGTGTCAGAAGCATCGTACATAAAATCAGAATGATTAACACATACATATCAAGTATATAACAAATACAAAAAGAGAATAAAAGTATACAGATATATAAGCAGGGTCAAGTAGTTTTTTATTTTATGAAGTCTTGGATCAGAACCTGGCCACGTCCAGCGCTTCCGGGGTGGCATTCATCAAATCCTTCATGGTACAGGTGCTTGGGCACAGCACACACTGCGTGAGGTGGATGGTGGCTTGAGTGTGTCCACAGTCACACGGTGCCGGTTCATTTGAGAGGCCCCATTTGCGCATATTCTCTTTGGATCGTGTGACACCAGAGCACAGCCTGCTGAAACAAGTCTATTGGAAACATTCCTTATTTAGAGCACAAGTTTGCTGCAGGCACAAATCGTTTTTGGAAGGCCAAGGTCACGTTGAAGATGAACCTTATTCTTGGAGACCTTCACATTCAAAAACCAACGAAAACGCTGTGTGCCCTTCAGAGATCAGATCTACGTTTAACAATAAGGATGATGGGTGACCTGTTAAAAACTTTCACCGAGTATCACATTTTGAGCGAAGTTTTCCATATACGAAAGGTTTGTCCCAAAATAATGGCGAGAAACCTCACAACTGAGCAGGACAACAATCGAAGAAACGTGTGCGTTGATCTTCCTGATAGGATTGTCAATGACCATGAATGGTTCAGTGGAGTGGTAACAGGTGATGAATCCTGGATTTTTAAGTGCGATGCTGAGACAAAGCGGCAAAGTGAGGAGTGGCACCCTGAGACATCTCCTCGACTAAAAAAATCGCGAATGAGCAAATCAAAGATCAAAAGAATGCTGATTTGCATTTTCGACAGTAGGAGCAACGTGCATAAAACACAAACTGTCAGCCGATAGTTTACAAAGATGTCTCCTTGAAAGGCTCATGAAAATGGTGAATCGAGAAACTGGACACTGAAAAGAAGAGGATGTTCCATCAGGACAATGCCACATGTCACGCTGCCACTTCCATCTCAGAATTTTTTTACCTCAAAAGGCGTTCCTGTTCCACGGTCCACCCATTCACCTGATCTGATTCTTTGTGATTTTTTTGCCAAAATTGAAAAATGCAGTAAAAAGTCGTCGTCCTGAGACTCTGGAGAACATTCAAAAGAATGTGACAGATACATTAAAGGCCATACCACCTGAAGACTTTCAGCACTGCTAACAAGACTAGGACCAACGACTCCTCCTTTGTACACCTGCTGAAGGAAACCATTTTAAAATAGACAAAGTTGTGGTTTGAAAAAAAAAATGAAAATTTTTGTCGATAAAAATCAGTCTTATTATTCTTCCTCACACACCTCGTACACTACTGTAATTATACACTATATTCTTGAACGTTAAAGGAAGTATTAAAGGAAGTATGAGCAGAATAACAGTTTGTATCATAGCTCATGTCTAAAAATATTCCCACTGTCTAAACTGGTTAGTAATTTAATGGTAAAAGACGTATACATGTGTGTACTTAATAAATGTCACTTTTGGATTCACAGCTGTATCAAGTGCTAAGAATAAGGGTTTATACAAAATTAACACCTCAATAATATTGCAGATAGCTATAACAGTGACTTGATTTCTGTGACGCACAATATTATTGTAATTATAGAAATATTCCATACACAATTGAGCTACACTTAATAACAAAGCATTATCTTGCTTTGATACCTGTAACTGCCTACTTTGTAAACGTCCTCTGAATATTGCTGCTATATGTTCATTGTGCAAGTGATCTTTACCACAAGTACTCTTGCACAAAGCATTGATCCACTAGTCAAAACCAAAATTGTTGGACAGTGTTTTAGTGAGTTTGTATAATCATCGCTAGTTACACAAATCGGTAATAAAACAGTCTTTTCGGATTTTATCATAATTAAATTTTTGACTGTGTTTGTCCTGAGTATCAAATTTGTCACATACAGGTCTTCGACTTCTGGGTATTTGTTTTGCAATAACAAAATTTTATGTTGACGTTAATTCTCTCTTAATGTAGCTGACAGGAATGAAATTAGAGGGAAATATTGTAGCAGATGAAACTTAGGAACTGTGATTGTGTGTGTGTCATTAAAATACTAACTCCCCTAGTATAACAAGCGTTTGAAGAACGTTTGCTTCCCATACAGATGTGGCAGCCTTAATCATGTGAGACTGATCGAAATCAGACACACTTAAATAGTTTTGAGTGAACCAGTACTCGGGTTGAATCAGCTCTATTAACTAGAATGAAGTTTCCACACTGCATCGGAATGTACTGGTGGAAGTAAAGCTGTGAGGACAGGGCATGAGTTGTGCTTGGATAGTTCAGTCTGTAGATATATGCCCGTAAAAGGAAAAGGTTCCAAGTTAGAGTATCGGTCTGGCACACAGTTTTAATCTACCAGGAAGTTTCAGCTGTAGTGCCATTTTAAAAAAAGAAATCTGATTGTTGACCTTACATTACGAAATAATCGAAGAAGTTTTGTTCGAGCCAAGTGTTGCTCCAGTATTGTCTTATCTCTTTTATTCTACAAGAATTTTAAATGTGTCCCATGTATAGTAACTTACTGGTGATGTATCGAGCATGCATTTTTCGAAACACTTTTGTTAGGGTTTCTATGACCGTATATTTTTTGTTTGAAAAAATGCAAGATACTTCTAAAGTAAATAACCTTTCTCCACCCTGCTTAAGTTTACAACATATTTTATAGAAGAAAGAAAAGAGCATGAACCTTCTTAGTTCGGTCGAGGTAATCTCTCATTTTCTAAGAACTATATTACGCTAGACCTATAAAATGCATTTTAAGCCATAATATTGACCGCCATATTTCTGTGCTATCATATAAGGGTAAGTTATAAATTTGTAGTCATCAACTCGAAAAAATAAAGTTAGGTAATAAATTTGTAGATAGACTTCTACAGTTCTGGTCAACATAGAAATATCACACTATAGTACCATAGCTCACCATTATAAGATCTAAAATAAAATGGTGCAACCTGTCCTTCTCATCATCAATCGAATCTGCTATTGAGTTCTGGCACCTTTGCTGGTGTGCTATGGTACTGTGATGCGGGATTTCACTGTGTGTACCTAGAAACAAAAAATTAATTACAAAACTTTATTTTTTTCTAAGCAGTAATTGAAACTTTTACTCCATGTGTGATGCACACTAAAATGGATCCATATCCTATCCTTCCAATGATTCGTCTTTAGCAAATCAGCTTCGTTTGCTTTGTTAAAGAATATAACAGTTGCAAATTACAGTCTGTCTATCTTAATGGCCTAGTACTACCAGAAAACCAGCAGTTAGAGTATTTAACTATTATTAAATCAACTCACAAATGAAAAAGGTTTGTCCTAAACTTAGTAAGTGTGATTTGCCAGTAAAATACCTCATTGATAGAACACTTTGTAATACGTTTCCATAAGTTTTGTGTTCTCTTTCTGACCAAAAGAGTTACATTATTATATCGTTTGTTTCAGCTGTTAATTCCTATGGCTACAAGAAGCAGTAGATGAGTCATTGCTGATGGTTCATTGAAGTTCCACGCTGTGATAATGACGCAGAAATGCATATGGTGGGAAAAGTCAGTGCTTCCAAAGACGTTTGTAGAGCAGACGTCGCACAGTATTAATTAAAGTTTCTTCAGGCCAGCAGTTAATTAAAAGTGATTGGAGGCGGATCAGTTGTTGCCAGCTGTGTACTTGCCATCTTTCTAAAATGTGCACTCTGTGTGGGTGTGAGTTTCCTATAGATAAAAGACACAAGTTTTCACACAAATGAAAAGAGGGCATTATTATGTGTCAGAGACCCTTATAAATGTGTAAATAGCGTAATATGTTAGCAGTTATTATTTTATGTATCAGGCACAATAGCCTCCATTGTTGAATTTCTGTTGGGGTTAGTTAACTGTTATAAAGTACTAATGTTTGTAAATATCTATTTTATAGCATTATGGCACATGGAAGGATGAATATATATCATATTATGTATGTTTTTATATTGTAAGTAGAAAAACTCAGATGGCCTCTATTCACTGTTCATATTGGCCTTTATTTTTTATGGCGCTAACCTTGCCATTTTGTTTATATTATATGCTCTCAGATGGTAAATGTAATTTACTGTAATAATTGTTAAATTTTATAACAAATTTACATTGTCAAATGTTTTTATACTCTTCATCCTGAAAATATACTTGCCCTCTAATTTTGTCAAAACAAAATCTTTCTTATGTAACAAAACCCTTTATACTCCTGAAATGAAGTTTTTGCATACTGGCACTAAAGAAATACCATTTACCTAAATGTAGAGTACATAAAGCTATAGGCAATGAATACTAGACTAGAAATGTGAACTTGCAAGTGCAAAATCCTATGAGAGAAAAACTGTAAATGCAAAGAAACAGTGAATGCAAGAATTCACTAATTCCTGTTCTACTTTGAGGAATATAGCATCAAGGAAAAAATTGTAAAATATTTTCATTAACTACTAAATTTGTCCACTTTTCTAGTCTGATCATCATCATTTGCATGAAGTGGACACACACATGGCACTTACAAACAAATGAAAAATGAATCAGTATAGCAATTGTAAGAAAAATAACTAAAGTCAGTTTTCTTCTTGTGAGATTCCTGCAATTACAAGTTAATGCTTATGACAGTTAATATATGAATATATCAGCTTCATAATATGGAACTCCAAAGTTGTCATCACAGTTGAAGAAATTGAGACCTGTTTCCTTGCATAACTAACACACCTCATTCATCTCCACATTTTTAATATGTTCCTCACTGTAAGTCACACCACCATCAAATGTCTTACATCTCTTATGAATAGTGTTAAAATAATGTCAGTGTCCATGGAAATATTGACAGAAGAGATGGCTTAAGAGGAAATACTTCATTTCATTAAATTTATTCATTCATAATTGGCAAGGGCACTGATAACCATGCCATTGAGCAAACTAAAACACCTTCATTACCTTAAAGGTTCTTATGACATCTTGTACCTACTATTAAACTTAGGGGTCCTCCAAAATGTGATGTATTCTAATGCACTCCATGTATGTCTCTTGTTTAACTAAGAAATATGAGCTACATATAAAACATTCCTATAGCTAGCAACAGAAATAAAGTGACTGTATACTACCCCTTATAACATGTTGTGACTGAGGAAGTTCAGGAAACAGAATTGCAACAGACAGTTGATCATTCCTGTTGCCTTGAACATTATTGTTTAATAATGCCCATAGGGACATAATTTTTTTGTCATCGGTCTTCTGAGTGGTCTGAAGCAGACAGCCATGAATTCCTCTCCTGTGCCAGCCTTCTCATCTTAGAGCAGCAGATGCAACCTACATCCCCAATTGTTTACTGTATATATTCCAGTCTGTTTTCCTGTACAGTTTTTACCATCTACAGCTCAGTGTAGTACTATTGCTATTCTCTAATATCTTAACAGATGTCCTATAATCTTGTACTTTCTTCTTGTCAATCTTTTCCATACATTCCTTTCCTCACCAATTCTGTGCAGAACCACCTCTTTCCTTACCTTATCAGTCTGAATAATTTTCAACATTCTTCAGTAACACCATGTATCAAATGTTTTGATTCTCTTCTGTTTCAGAATTCCCCACAGTCCATGTTACACTACCATACAATGCTATGTTCCAAATGTACATTCTAAGAAACATTGGTTGTTTTGGTGCCTAGGTAGCAGAACTCCTTAACTATATCAACTTTGCGATTCTCAGTTTAGATGTTAAGTTCCTCACTGTTCTCATTTCTGCTGCTTCTCATTACTTTCATCTTTCTTTTATTTACCCTCAATTTATATTCTGTACTCATTAGACAGGTTATTCCATTCAACACATCTTGTAATTCTGTCTCACTTCCGCTACGGGTAGCAAAGTAATCAGCAAATCTGATCTTTCACCTAGAATTTTAATCCCACTCTTGAACCTTCCTTTCATTTTCATCTTTGCCTCTACTGCACAATCTATACATCAAAGAACCAAAGACTACATCCCTGTGTTACACCCTTTTTAATACAATCAGTTAGTTCTTGGTCATCCACTCTTATTGTTCCCTCCTGGTTCTTATTGTATTACCTGACTTGCAGTATACCTTACCCCAGTTTTTCTCAGAATTTCGAATACTTTGATCCATTTTACATTATCAAACACTTTTTTTTTTCAGGGTGTCAGTTCCTATCAACCTCAATATTCTTCGGTCTTGCTTCCATTATCAACCGCAACATCAGAATTGCATCTCTGGTGCTCTTACCTTTACTAAAGCCAATCTGATCGTTGTTTAACAGAACCTCAGTTTTCTTTTACATTCTTCTGTATAGTACTCTTCTCAGCAGCTTGGGTGCATGAGTTGTTAAGCTGCTTGTGTGATGACTCGTGTATTTTTCAGTCTTGCTACCTTGAGAACTATGTGGATGTTTTTTTTGAAAGTGTGATTGTATATCACCAGTTGTAGACACCAATGTGAATAGTCATTTTGTATGGATGCATAGTGTCTGTTCTTTGAGACATGTCTGCATGATAACCTGATGCAGCTGACATCACTTATCCTTTTCCTTTCTTCGACTTCCCTGTCAGTTCACATATGTCATTTTGTTGCTACTTCCTACAATGATTTTTGAAATTCTGGTGGTATTTTATCTATCCCTTCTGCATAATTTCTTCCTAAGTCATCAAAAACTCTTCGAAATTTTGATTCTAATACTGGATCCCCTATCTCTTCTATACTGACTTATTTCTTCTTCTGTCACATCATCAAACGAGTCTTCCTCCTCCTTATAGAGGCCTTTGATGTACTTTTTTCAGTTATCCACTCTCTCCTTTACATTTAAAAGTGTAATTCTCATTGCACACTTAATGTTACAGCACTTGATTTTAATTTCACCAAAGGTTATTTTGATTTTTCTATATGCTGAGTCGGTCATTTCGAGAATCATTTCTGTTTCAATTTTTTCACGTTCTTCATGCAGCCATTTCACTTCATCATCCCTGGACTTCATTTCATTCCTTAACGATTTGTATATCTGTATTCCTAAATTTCCCAGAATATTTTGTACTTTCTTCGTTCATTGATTAACTGAAATATTTCTTCTGTTATCTATGTTTTCTTTGCACTTACCTTCCTGTATCTGTTTTCTTTTCAAACTTCTGTGATTGCCCTTTTTATATATGTCCTGTCTCTTCAACTGGAATGCCTACTGAACTACTCATTATCACAGTATATATAGCCTCGGAGAACCTCATTCTTCAATACTCCCATGTCCTCCTCCTTTGTGCATTTATTCTTCCTGACTAGTCTCTTAAGCTTTAGCCTACTCCTCGTCATTATCAAATTGTGATCTGAGTCTATATTTTCCAATGGGTATGCCATAAATCTAATATCTGATTCTGGAATGTCTGCCTGACCATGATGTAATCCAACTGGAATCTTTCCATACTTCCCAGCCTTTTCCAGGTACATCTCCTCCTCTTAAAGAGAGTATTCGTTACTAGTAACTGAAATGTTTTGCAGAACTCAATCATTCACCTCTCTCATTCCTACTACCAAGTCCATAGTCTCCCCTTAACCTTTCTTATGCCCCCCCCCCCCCCTACAGCCACATTCCAATCCCATATGACTATTAGAGTTTCCTCTCCTTCTATGAAGTGAATTATCCATTCAATGTCCTCATATACATTGTCTGTTTCTTCATTTTCCACTTGCGATGTCATGTACACTAGAACTATTGGTGCTGTGTTGGTTTGCTGCCGATTGTTTTGAGAACATTCCTATCACTGAACTGTTTGCAATAGCTCACTATTTGCCCTTCCTTCCTATTCATAACGAATCCTACTGCTGTTATAACATTTTCTGCTGCAGCTGCTGCTATGACGTTCGTACTTTTAAAGTATTCCAAATCAAGCAAGTACGGGGGACAAATAAAAACAGGTCCTTTCTTAACATTTTTACATGTCATCCCGACACCCACCTCTAGGGGTAGCAAGGGATTCTTATTGCTATAATATTTTTATACAAATAATGTCATTATACATAAAGTTTGGTAGAAATTGCTCTAGACATTCCTGAGTGTGGATTTTATGCACCTTCATCCTTACCAAGGAGTTTGTCGTCTTTCTTGCGTCATCAGTCTTCTGACTGGCTTGATGCGATCCACCATGAATTCCTCTCCTATGCCATCCTTTTCATCTCTGAGTAGCACTTGCCGTCTACACTCTTAATTATTTGTTGGGTGTATCCCAATCTCTGTCTCCCTTGTAGTTTTCACCCTCTACAGCTCCCTCTAGTACCATGGATGCCTGATGTCTTAACAGATGTCCTATCGTCCTGTCCCTTCTTCTTGACGGTGTTTCCCACATATTCCTTTCCTCCCTGATTATGCAGAGAACCTCCTCATTCCTTAGCTGATAAGTCCACCTAATTTTCAGGCACCGTAATTTTTTCCAGACAGCAAGTGCTACATACGACAGGTTTCATAAAAATTACATCAGGCATTATGGTGATATGTCACTGTCTTTCCCTATACCCCCATCACAGTCCCAACACTAGATGTGAAACTTTATCAGCACTATTAGAGATTACCCTAGTGACTCTGAAACCTGTTTATCAGTATTATCACCTGCTTTTCCTCCCTCCTCACACCATCTTCTTCCATCTTGCATCGTTGCTCTCTCTCTTCAGTCTCCACCTCACATGCTTCTCCTTTACCTCTCACCATCATCCTCTTACATTTATCTGCTCCTCTCCCCCCCCTCACTATCACTGTCCATCTTCTGTCACAGCGACCCCCATGGGTGCTAGGAGTTTCTTATCCTCAAAGTACTTCTTCCCAGACAATAACTGTTACGTGTACCATGTTTTGGTGGAACTGATCCAGTGGTTTAGGACGGGGACACACACACACACACACACACACACACACACACACACACACACACACACACACACACACACACCTGATGGAGGACTGTGACAAGACGCCTCAGCCCCACGTGGGGCTAGGGACAGCAAGTAAATGCTTTTTAAAGTGGTCTTTTTGGATATTGGGACCCTATTTCTCCTCTGTGAATATCCAGCTTCCATGCACTCGGTCTAGTAGAAGAGTGAAGGAGACCATACGAATTTGTGAGAAAAGCTAGGTATATTTGCACTTTACTGGGTGTGTAAATAATACCAACTAACAGATAATTCTACTGTGTAACGTGAGAGACCAACAAAGTGACTAAAATCCCTTGGTAATGACCTTCCTTTCTTCGTTTTGTACACTAATCGCAAATTTCCTTTCATTCATAAACATCTTTTGTCAGCCTGAAAACGGTCCCAACTTCCCTGTCTTCTGATTAACTACCTTGACTCTTGTTAGAAAGGTTCAGGTAGTTTTGTGAAATTTGTGGAGGTTGTAATGATTTGGCGTGCTCTACAATAGCTCCGTCTGTAATTAACAAGTATGAGCAAAATCAATGTTCTTCCAACTCCAAATATTAAAATTCTGATAGCAGGAGTGTATTATGTCGTCGTAAATAGGTAACGACTCAGTATTCAATGTGTCCACCACAGAAACTTGATGACTGGCAAGGGGACCACACGACAATAAGATTTTTGTAACATTCTTTATGTTAATGGACGTAAAGTCAGTACTCAAATACCAATCTTGCAAAGCAGTTCGATGCAACTCTGAAAAATAGAAAAGACTTTGAAGCTTGCTGACCATTTTCAATATCCTAAACCGAGGTGGTGGTGTTTCCGACTGGCATTGTGGCTACATGGCCGAGTATTTGTTTGATGGATGGAGGCTAGGGTTCGAATCTTGGGGTAATCAGAAACTTAAACAAAGGTGCATGTTCTATGAGAATTTACGTGAAGGGTAAAATACAAGAAGATGGAACAAATTCATTTGTGATTTTTAAATTCTACATCCTTTATTAACAATTTCTTATAAAAAAATCAGTAATTAATGAGTTATCTAAAATTACCTCAAGAAAGTACACGGAATTCTGTAGTGGAAGGTAACAAGAGTGCATATAAATAAAGATGTACAACTTTACAGAATTTTATTTCGCCAAGTAACTCCAAGGCAAACTATCAACTTGGAAATATGGCCATCGTAACTGAATACCATTATTTTTTTAAAACATGTAATTAGACAACAATTCCTTAATGGATGCAACGTTTTCCTGCATCTGTTACAGAGTAACTTCTATGTCCAGTATTCCGAAGGCGTTCCTTTCTCAAACAGTTAAAGTTATTATACAGGGGGGCTCACGCTCTTTAGTCATATAAAACGTTCATAAAAGCAATCATAATAAATGTCTTAATGCAGAATAAGCAATTAAAACCTATAACATTATCAAATAAAGGAAACCTTACAGAAAATGCACTTGATAAAAGACAGTGAAACATTTTTGATAATGTAATTCGAAGACAAATTAAGTGTTCGAACAAATATTAAATCATAGGGACCTTAATCAATAAAAATTTAACTCCTCAGTCTGGCTTAAATAACAAAGATTCTACAAATACTTGGCCAAAATACTAGAGATAAAAAATAAGAAACCGTTCCCAATATAAAATATTTAAAAACACTGTGTCAATAACCACCAGAGTAATCAAAATGCTTAACAGCACTCAGCAAAAGTTAAATACCAAAGAGATCAGTGAAGAGTGTGCCAACGTAGTATACATTTGCAGTGTACAACTTTAACATAAACGCTCTCAAACACCATAAAAGTATAAAACAAAGTAAATCAGTGTCATACATTAATACCAGAAGCTGACAGTTTTCGCGTATTGAACTGTAGATCTGATCGTTTATTGGTTTGTACTCTTTCTTCTTTCATGCATGAAACTCCACAAGCAATAAGGCGGAATTCGGCCGAATTAGCAAATGAAACATGCTGAAATTGTTTTTAGATCATACAGACAGTACATTCAGCAGTGCACAAACAGCACGTAATCTCGAAGGAAAACTAGTTGGCCCAATAAGTAATATAACACTTTCACACAAATGTAGGGTTTAGACTTAAACTGAAACTCCACTTTTCTTTAAGGCGACACTGCTAACATATATCTTAAATGGTTTCACCGAACCTCCGTCCAAGGTAACAGGATGTTCCAAATGTCAACAAGTTCCCGCTGTCTCACAGCTCTCATTCTCTTGAGGTGAAAAGACCATTAGCCTGTCCGCGTACGGCGGTTTATAGCCTCATAGCACGACTCAGCTGCCATCTAGCGAGACCACGACGAAACCGTCGCTTAGAGACACGACCTCGGTATCTTTGATATTGGTAGCGAACCAGTTTAATTAAGAATCTTTGTTTTCAATGAAAACAGGATTTTTGTATGCAATATTAATTAGAAATAAAAATCATAAACTTTTCATAAAAATCTGAAATATTTTAACTAGCAAATATTCGATGAATTTTGTATTTAAATGACGTAGATATTCAAACTAAATGGAAAAGAATGACAAAAACGAGACTCGATCCAGCAGTTACCAGTCTCATGTGCTTTGTTTTTAACGCTTTGCGGAAATGCTCTTAGAACATGCACTTTTGTTTAAAAATTTCATTCCAACTGGAATCGAACGCATGCGCCGGACACAGAGAGCAAGCACTCTACCACAGAAAATATGTCTCTCCTTTTAACATACTAAACATGGTTGTAGAATCTCAAAGTACATTTTCTTTAGAGTTTCTGAGAGATGCGCAGAACTGCTTTGTGATAGATATATTTGAGGTCAACCTCACGTACCATAAATATACAAAAAAATTACAAAAATCCTATTGCCGTGTGGTGTCCCTGTAACTGTAACCTGAGGCGCTACATCCTTTCTGTCAGATTCAGTTTAATGTGGAAAGCTTCCAGTCTGAATGAAAGTACTTACGAAAAAATCTGCCAGCTAGTTTTTACTGAAATGGTCGGTGTGGCCTAGACACACTCACAATAACACTTACAAAACAACGAATACCATGAAACACGCATTAATATAAATACACAAATGTTACAGGTACTGCTCTAATAACAACTGCTGCCAGTCAACTCTTAGGTACAAAAAGTAGATGTGGGAGTAAGAATCTCAAATGTGCTTTACAGAATGCTTATGCGGAGAGTGACAGAATATGGGACTTTTGATGACATGAATTAACAGTTCAGTGTAACAAAAGTTCAAACTGATCGTAGTAACCAGTTAATTACTGTGTAGGATACAAGCATTTAGCGATGTAAACCACTGCTGGAGTTTAATGATTTGTAATACTGATTAAATCTTTAGAGCTTTGCTTAACAATACAACTACTGCACGAAGACACAATAGAATGTAGCTGTCGGCTGAATGACATCTACTGTTCTGTTTAACAACAGTATGAAAACATACTGTTCTACACTCGTAAGTTCTAGTGAATTAATATCATCTTTAATCTTTTTTACAAACTAATCAAGCTTTTGACAATGTTGACTGGAATACTCTCTTTTAAATTCTAAAGGTGGCAGGGGTAAAATACAGGGAGTGTAAGGCTATTTACAATTTGTACAGAAACCAGATGGCCGTGATAAGAGCCGAGGGACATGAAAGAGAAGCAGTGGTTTGGAAGGGAGTGAGACAGGGTTGTAGCCTCTCCCCGATGCCATTCAATCTATATATTGAGCAAGCAGTAAAGGAAACAAAAGGAAAGTTCGGAGTAGGTATTAAAATCCATGGAGAAGAAATAAGAACTTTGAAGTTCGCCGATGACATTGAATTCTGTCAGACAGAGCAAAGGACTTGGAAGAGCAGTTGAACGGAATGGACAGTGTCTTGAAAGGAGGATATAAGATGAATATCAACAAAAGCAAAACGAGGATAATAGAATGTAGTCGAATTAAGTCGGGTGATGCTGAGGGAATTAGATTAGGAAATGAGACACTTAAAGTAGTAAAGGAGTTTTGCTATTTGGGGAGCAAAATAACTGATGATGGTCGAAGTAGAGAGGATATAAAATGTAGACTGGCAATGGCAAGGAAAGCGTTTCTGAAGAAGAAAAATTTGTTAACATCGAGTATAGATTTAAGTGTCAGGAAGTCGTTTCTGAATGTATTTGTATGGAGTGAAACGTGGACAATAAATAGTTTGGACAAGAAGAGAATAGAAGCTTTTGAAATGTGGTGCTACAGAAGAATGCTGAAGATTAGATGGGTAGATCACATAACTAATGAGGGGGTATTGAATAGAATTGGGCAGAAGAGGAGTTTGTGGTACAATTTGACTAGAAGAAGAGATCGGTTGGTAGGACATGTTCTGAGGCATCAAGGGATCACCAGTTTAGTACTGGAGGGCAGCGTGCAGGGTAAAAATCGTAGAGGGAGACCAAGAGATGAATGTAGGCTGCAATAGGTACTGGGAGATGAAGAAGCTTGCACAGGATAGAGTAGCATGGAGAGCTGCATGAAACCAGTCTCTGGACTGAAGACCACCACAACAACAACAATCAAAACTTCTGTAAATGGTAGAGCAGAGTTTTAATTAAAAGTGATGGTTTACCTTTCATAACCTTTAATGTTAACAGCTCTATGTTATCTAGACTGAATACAAACCTGTGACAGTGACTGAAATCTGCTAGGCTGCAACAGTAATAAGTGGACTCTGGAATAAAGTTAGTTACCACCTGGGATGGGGGGGGGGGGGGGATATGAACTGTATAATACAGTGTAATATGACGTTAGGTAAGTAGCTTAGTTTTCTTATGGCGCAGCGGCATAAATGGCTACGGATTAATGAAAGCTGATATGTGGATGTAGCCTCAGATACTTCCTACTTCTTGATGACTGCAGAGTAATCTCTGAAATCGACCCTCTGCTGTCTTTTATAACGTACCTTTTGATAAGACGCAGAGGTGAACTTTTATGGCTGACTAAGTGGTCCTTGAGGGACAACACAATAACAACAAGTGATATTTCCGCTTGTGGATTGTCACATGTCAACTTCTAATATTATTTCAGTTAAAATTGTATCGTTATTCGGCCATTTACATTGAATGAACAGTAAAACTATTTATTTTGAGTTTAGTTTAGAAAAAGCAAGCCAACAGCCTTGCCGCAGTGGTATCACCGGTTCCCGTCAGATCACCGAAGTTAAGCGCTATCGGTCTGGGCTAGTACTGGGATGGGTGACCATTGAGAGGTAGTGGCTCCGATGTCGGAAACTGACATACGGCCGGGAGAGCGGTGTGCTGCCCACATGCCCCTCCATACAAGCATCCAGTGACGAAAATGGGCTGAGGATGACACGGCGGCCGGTCGGTACCGTTGGGCCTTCATGGCCTGTTCGGGAGGAGTTTAGTTTTAGTTTAAGAAAAAGCAAAGTCTTGGAAAAAATTAATATTTTTAACACAGTAATATTATATTAGTCTTTGTTCTCGGATAATTGTAATTGTTCTATATCAGAAAGATGTGACACAAGGTTTTTTTCCTTTCTTCTTGTTCTGGCATAGGCATAATAGGGATGGAAGTATACTCGAGGTATATTTTTCCCTATAATAATTTGACCATTGTACGTCAAACTTGTTTTCATTTTGTAAAGCGACAAACCTCAGTTGTCCTACTTAAATTGCAATGTACAATTAATTTCTGACCACTTAAATTAATTTGGAAACTACTTGTTTGATGATGCAATGGTCGAGAGCCTTGAGTGCTCTGTCACTAGTTACTTTATTAGTCTCATAAAGTCGAGCCAGCACGAAGACAGCACAAGAGAAATTAGAGCTCCAGCGGGGGCATACAGAAAAAGTCGTTCCTCCCTTTTTCCATCTGCGAGTGTAACAGGAAACGGAATGACTAGTAATGGTACAAGATACCCTCCGCCACGCACCATACTGGCCCTTGTGGAGTACTTCTGGATATGTAGATGTGGCGCAGAAAAACGAAACATACGACACATCAGTGGAAGGTTTAAAAGAATTATTACTGCTTCAGTGTGATGCGGTCAACACAAAAATTACGAGGCTTTATTTTCGGAATGACCCTCGTGATTTTCGATTAGGTTCCGTGGTAAGCAGCAATGTACCGAACGCATGAAAGCAGTGGGATTCTGCATCTACATCTACACCTACATGGATACTCTGCAAATCACATTTAAGTGCCTGGCAGATGGTTCATCGAACCACCTTCACAATTTTCTATTTATTCCACTCTCGTATAGCGCGCGGAAAGAATGAACACCTATATCTTTCCGCACAAGCTCTGATTTCCCTTATTTTATCGTGGTGATCGTTCCGCCCTATGTAGATCGGTGTCAACAAAATATTTTCGCATTAGGACGCCTTTCTTTTAATGATTTCCAGCATAATAGGGATGGAAGTATACTCGAGGTATATTTTTCCCTATAATAATTTGACCATTGTACGTCAAACTTGTTTTCATTTTGTAAAGCGACAAACCTCAGTTGTCCTACTTTAATTGCAATGTACAATTAATTTCTGACCACTTAAATTAATTTGGAAACTACTTGTTTGATGATGCAATGGTCGAGAGCCTTGAGTGCTCTGTCACTAGTTATTTTATTAGTCTCATAAAGTCGAGTATCATTTCTGTGACACTCTCTCCCATATATTGTGATAATACAAAACGTCTAAAAGAGGACGGACAAGCGTAGTGAAGGCAGTCTGCTTAGTACGTCTGTTACATTTTCTAAGTGTCTTGCCAATAAAACGCGGCCTTTGGTTAGCCTTCCCCACAACATTTTCTATGTGTTCTTTCCAATTTAAGAAGTTCGTAATCGTAATACCTAGGTATTTAGCTGAATTTACGGCTTTTAGATTAGACTGATTTATCGTTTAACCGAAGTTTAACGAATTCCTTTTCGCACTCATGTGGATGACCTCACACTTTTCGTTATTTAGGGTCAACTGCCACTTTTCTCACCATTCAGATATTATTTCTAAGTCGTTTTGCAGTTCGTTTTGATCTTCTGATATCTTTATTAGTCGATAAACGACAGCGTCATCTGCAAACAACCTAAGACGGCTGCACAGATTGTTTCCCAGATCGTTAATATAGATAAAGAACAGCAAAGGGCCTATAACACTACCTTGGGAAACGCCTGAAATCAATTCTGTTTTACTCGATGACCTTCCGTTAATTACTACGAACTGTGACCTCTCTGATAGGAAATCGGCGGTTATGTAACGGGAAGTGTCAGTATTCTGGGGCACATAAAAATTTTGATTCGCTGTGCATCCATGTTAAAGAAAATATATTTTTTTCTTATTATTACGTATTTGCTATCTAGCGTCGCCCGCACCTGGAGAGCAGAAAGCTCAAGAATAGCGAGCACTGTGGGACGGAGCAACCTGCAGCTGACAGCAGGGACGAAGCCAAAAAGAACAGGACACGTCTGCTTTTCGAACTGACACTCCTATTTCTTACTACTGCCTTATAGGGAGATTTCCGTGTGCTTTTTGCTTGCTTCTGCAGACATAACCTCTTTCTTATGCGAGAAGGCTGCAGACGACAGGAATGTAATTGAAGGCAAGAAATGTCAAATGGGGGCGCCCAGCGTTAGCTGTCTGCTGCCTCGATAACACAAAATCTGTCAGAGCATAATCGCTAGGGAAAACATTTATCGAAACAGTTTTTCTCGTCAAAGCCGCCTTATGTGTGTACTGATACTGAGGAAAGGGCCTACGAAGCATTCAGAAGTTTATTGTGGCTTCGTTATCACACGTTAATCCATCTACGGCCTCATTCCGGGTCCAACATCCCGTGGTACAAGTGCCTAGGCTCTCAAGACTTGTTATTACTCCTCACACAGGTAACGTCTGATAGTTCTCTGAATAGGTGTAAAAACTGCACAGGTGTGTGGCTAATTGTCCACATTTATTGAACCAGTAACGTAACAGCAGATTTTGTTCTTGAAAATTTTATAATAATATTATTGTTATTACTCATCATTAGCACCATTACTAGTACATTCTCTTTTTATTCCACTTATCTTGCTCTCAGTACTATTGCGCACAGATTGCTCTAGTTCTGTTTAGAGACTTTCTTTTCCTGTCACAATTCGGGGGGGGGGGGGGGTGTTCATGAAAAACAAACACTATTTAAAATATGCACCAAATCCTCAATTCTGAAGATGCAGCGACGAAACTGTGTGCCATGCTTCACATTAAATTAATATATCTACTGGTGAGTTCCTTGGACGTCTCAATGGAGAGACGTCTACAGACGTTAAAGTAACCTCTGGCGTGCCACAGGGGAGTGTTACGGGACCATTGCTTTTCACAATATACATAAATGACCTAGTAGATGGTGTCAGAAGATCCATGCGGCTTTTCGCGGATGTTGCTGTAGTATACAGAGAAGTTGCAGCATTAGAAAATTGTAGCGAAATGCAGGAAGATCTGCAGCGGAGAGGCAGTTGGTGCAGGGAGTGGCAACTGACCCTTAACATAGACAAATGTAATGTATTGCGAATACATAGAAAGAAGGATCCTTTATTGTATGATTATATGCTGGCGAAACAAACACTGGTAGCCGTTACTTCTGTAAAATATCTGGGATTATGCGTACGGAACGATTTGAAGTGGAATGATCATATAAAATTAATTGTTGGTAAGGCGGGTGCCAGGTTGAGACTCATTGGGAGAGTCCTTAGAAAATGTAGTCCATCAACAAAGGAGGTGGCTTACAAAACACTTGTTCGACCTATACTTGAGTATTGATCATCAGTGTGGGATCCGTACCAGGTCGGGTTGACGGAGGAGATAGAGAAGATCCAAAGAAGAGCGGCGCGTTTCGTCACAGGGTTATTTGGTAAGCGTGATAGCGTTACGGAGATGTTTAGCAAACTCAAGTGGCAGACTCTGCAAGAGAGGCGCTCTGCATCGCGGAGTAGCTTGCTGTCCAGGTTTCGAGAGGGTGCGTTTCTGGATGAGGTATCGAATATATTGCTTCCCCTTACTTATACCTTCCGAGGAGATCACGAATGTAAAATTAGAGAGATTCGAGCGCGCAAGGAGGCTTTCCGGCAGTCGTTCTTCCCGCGAACCATACGCGACTGGAACAGTAAAGGGAGGTAATGACAGTGGCACGTAAAGTGCCCTCCGCCACACATCGTTGGGTGGCTTGCGGAGTATAAATGTAGATGTAGATGTATATTTAAATTTTTTGTGCAATTTAAAAATATATTTTCGAAAAATAATATATACACCTTTTCTCAGAAATTATTCAAGAGCTTTCTACAAAATTTTCTCTGTTTAATCTCTTTGTACATAATAAGCTTCTCTCATGAGGTTTTTTTTAATATATCGAGTAAGAGAATTTTTATACTTTTTTAAATTTATAATTCTGTGAATATAATATAAAATTAATGCAAAATTCCAAGTATTTCGTCCTATATATCAGCCTACACTCAGAATTTCAAATTTTGACCTTGCTACAACATCTACTGCATCTATATAAATAAGTTTTCAACATTTCATAATTCTGGCCTTCATAGGTCCTGAGAAAAAATATATGAACTGTAAGAAACATAATTTCCAGAAAACTCAATTTTTACATAGAAGCCTCGAGAGGAAAGAAGACCCTGAGTACAAATCTGGGGCCTACTGAAAAGGTGACATAAGACAAAAGGTTAGGTGGAGCTATAAATTATTTAAAGTTCCACCTAACGTTTTTCTTGTCACCTCTTCAGAGGGCCCCAGACTTGTACTCAGGATCCTCTTTCCCTTCGAGGCTTCTCTTCCGGTTTCTTTCTTTGTGCCTTCGTTCCTTTAGCAGGTCTTCAACTGACTTTTCAGCTGCAGAGAGGCGCTGTAAATCTATTTGTCTCAAGAGGCCTTCAGTGAAATTTCCTACCTTAAGGCCCATTATTTGTAATACTTTCATCTACTCTGCGTTCCCACCATTAATTACAATAACTGCATGATAAGTCGCAATTCTGACGACTCTAGCATTTAAACTTTGGCAAAACAAGAACTGCTTCTTTATAAACAAAGCTGCTGTTTTGCCATTGTTTCTCAGATACGGAACGAAGTCACTGATGATCTATAAAACCAAAAAGTATATATATCCAGAATAGACTGAAGCGCGTAGAACCGCTCGTCCACAACGGCCGGCTTCCCACAAGTTCGGTAAATCTAGGCGGCTGTATACGTATCCCTACGTAAGCTTACCTGCGGGTAATCCACGGAATCGTTGTTCACCGAGCTAGTACTGAAGGGTTGATTCAGAAAGTTGGTATGGCAGGAAGGTAACTTCACACATTTAATATTCTTTCAGGCACTTCAGACGCGATTCCGTCACTGAAACTTCGGGAACTTACTGTTCGTGAGTTATACTAATAAAAAAGAAACTGAAAATTGACGTTTTCTGTCAACTTCATGAACGTGTCCCCTTAACGATTTCTGCAGACTCCGCTGGCTTTGGTCACAAAACCTCCCTCCTACCTACAGATATCTGCCGCTTTCACTTCCGAGAACCTGCACCTCCCCCACCTCAGCGCTTTTCCTTATGCTTTTTTCCCATGACAGTGTTGACCCAGAGTCGCAAGTGTTCAGCAGCGTCATCCTCGCACACTCGCCACTTGAACACACCAATCTCTTGGTTGCAAATGCCAATGTCTAGTCTCTGCCAGCTCATCTCCACATTTTCCGTCAAATATATCAAGACATAGAAACACGTCCATGTATTGCTTCCGTCAGAGACCTGGTTCAAACCAAGCAATCCCACAAGTTCGGTAAATCTTTCTGAGACAAGACACATGTAACAGATGAGAGGGTTGAGTATTAGCGTACATACAGTCTGATTTATCACCTACTGTGCTACACAGTCCAAAAACAATGAATGCAAACAAACGAAATACGTGTTCATAGAGGTCACATCCAGTTTAAGAGAAAGTGCCTCATATGTCTCCTCTACAAACACCTAAAGTAAATAGGTTTGCCTCCTTCTAAACTCTCTTTCAAGTCTCTAATCGACATACGAATATATAATTATAACAAATTTTCTGCATAAAAATTCCCCTTAGTGCGAAATTGATGCAGATACTTCGTCTTCAAACATGTCGCTACTTCAGCTTGCTCTTGCTCATCATATAAACAGTACTTAATCTGTCATGTATACAACGAATTCGCCAGAGTAATTCATATTTCTCAGATATCTGCACCTGGCATGTCTGCACATAACATAATTTTCATGACGTACTAGCTAGAATGTCCCAGAAAGAAACCAAAACTGACCACGTACCGAGACTTCAAATGCATGAGTTTATCTGAACTTGCAACAGAGGTGCAAGAAATAGTTTGGGGGACGTCGTCTTTTCTCTTATCGGACATGAACAAAAAACTTTATGCATTTACTAAGAAACTTACTCAAATGTATGACAAATATGCTCCCCAAAAGACAGGAAAAGAAAGAAGAAAACCTGCACCTTAGTTAACTGAGTATGTTTGCGGATGGGGATATTCAACCGCCAAATAATTGTTAAAATTCATGGTAAAATCTTCAGCTGTCATTTATATTGCACAATTCACTACTGGTTTCGGTCAGTGACCATTACCAATGTTTATTCTCTTTTCCGTCATTCCTTAGCTGCTTCTAAATTCGTGGAGGTATGTTCCATCTATGCAACTAATTGAATGCAGCTGGTTTATTGCAATACGCGTTTCGCTTGTTTTATTTGTGAAGCATCTTCAGTGGCCTGTAATACATGTTTCTTTTCATACATATGGTAAATGTACTATGTGGTAGTTACAGTATGTTATTATATTACATTATGTTACGATTTCCTCTTTTTTTTAGTTTAGAACCAACTTCTGTAGCACAAATTTCGTGATGTGAATTTATCGTTCGGTGTTACTCAAGATTTACAACGTTGTCAGCCGATTTGTGTGGCCCTGCAGATGTGTTCATTAGTCTCCATGCCCCAGTTGGCCGATTTCCGGCCTTCTTTTACCCACATTTGATTCAGCACTTCGCATACATCATTGCACTTTATATTTTGCTTTCAACATTTGTGTGTTTTCAGTGTGTAATGTTGCCAACTGTCTCTGTGTGTTTATTTCTCGTCTTTTGTTTGTGTCGTTTGTGTGGTTTGACATTTTCATTTGTTTTGTGTGTGCATGTGTGTGTGTGTGTGTGTGTGTGTGTGTGTGTGTGTGTGTGTGTGTATTTTGTTGTGTATAAATGTGCTGTTCTTTGTGAGAGTGTGATTTTTCTTTCTTTTTTTTCTTTTATTAAACCTGTGTGTGTGTGTGTGTGTGTGTGTGTGTGTGTGTATGTATTTCTTTCTCTCTCTCTCTCTCTCTCTCTCTCTCTCTCACACACACACACACATACATACAATATCCATTTAATTTAAAAAAGAAATACAAAAATAAAAACCACACTCTCACAAAGAACGACACATTAACACACAACAAAATAGATACCCGTGTGCACACACAATACACAAAAACACACACACACACACACACACACACACACACAAGCGCACACACAGAAAACAAATGAAAATATCAAACCACACGCACGACACAAACAAAAGACCATAGATAAACACACAGGCAGTTGGCAACACTACACACTGAAAACACATGCATGTTGAACACAAAATGTAAAGTGCAAGTGATGCATGCGATGTGTTGAATCAAATGAGGGTGAAAGAACGCCGGAAAGCGGCTAACTGGAGCATGCAAAAATCGTAAGTAACACCGAACGATAGTTTCACATCACGAAATTTGTGCTACAAAAGTGGATTCTACCCTAAAAACAAGAGAACAACATGACAAAATGTAACGCAGTAAGATATTGTAACTATCACATTTACTACATTTACTATAAGTGTGAAAAGAAACAAGTATTACAGGTCACTGAAGATGATTCACAAATGAAAGAAGCAAAACGCGCATGGCAATAAACAAACTGCCTTCAATTACTTGCATAGATGGAACATACTTCGGTGACCATTATCAAGCACAGCTGACAAAAGCGGCAGGAAAGATATACCATAATTTGAACCAAAATAATTTGCTCTTTCAAGCCCACCATAGTGTGTAAAAAATTTCTTACAAAAATAGCTGTGTACGATAATTTTGGTCAAGGAGGAAATCCACATCGACAGCCAGGTTTCTTCTTGACGAAAATTATCGTACACAATTATTTTTGTGAGATATATTTTATGGATTTTGGTAGGGTT